>NC_092144.1:29960735-30263090 GCF_043159975.1 Macaca nemestrina
TCATCTCACAGAGTTACAGCTTTCCCCTCAAGAAGCCTTTCGCTAAGACAGTTCTTGTGGAATTGGCAAAGTGATATTTAGAAGCCCATAGAGGGCTATGGTGAAAAAGGAAATATCCTCATATGAAATCTGGAAAGAAGCTTTCTGAGAAACTTCTCTGTGATGTGTGACTTCCACTCACAGAGTTACATCTGTATTTCGTGGATCTCTTTGCTAGCCTTATTTCTGTGGAATCTGAGAACAGATATTTCGGATCCCTTTGAAGACTATACGGCCAAAGGAAATATCCTCCGATAACAAAGAGAAAGAAGCTTTCTGAGAAACTTCTTTGTGTTCTGTGAAATCATCTCACAGAGTTACAGCTTTCCCCTCAAGAAGCCTTTCGCTAAGACAGTTCTTGTGGAATTGGCAAAGTGATATTTGGAAGCCCATAGAGGGCTATGGTGAAAAAGAAAATATCCTCAGATGAAATCTGGAAAGAAGCTTTCTGAGAAACTGCTTAGTGTTCTGTTAATTCATCTCACAGAGTTACATCTGTATTTCGTGGATCTCTTTGCTAGCCTTATTTCTGTGGAATCTGAGAACAGATATTTCGGATCCCTTTGAAGAATATAGGGCCAAAGGAAATATCCTCCGATAACAAAGAGAAAGAAGCTTTCTGAGAAACTTCTTTGTGTTCTGTGAAATCATCTCACAGAGTTACAGCTTTCCCCTCAAGAAGCCTTTCGCTGAGACAATTCTTGTGGAATTGGCATAGTGATATTTGGAAGCCCATAGAGGGCTATGGTGAAAAAGGAAATATCCTCAGATGAAATCTGGAAAGAAGCTTTCTGAGAAACTGCTTAGTGTTCTGCTAATTCATCTCACAGAGTTACATCTGTATTTTGTGGATCTATTTGCTAGCCTTATTTCTGTGGAATCTGAGAACAGATATTTCGGATCCCATTGAAGACTATAGGGCCAAAGGAAATATCCTCCGATAACAAAGTGAAAGAAGCTTTCTGAGAAACTTCTTTGTGTTCTGTGAAATCATCTCACAGAGTTACAGCTTTCCCCTCAAGAAGCCTTTCGCTAAGACAGTTCTTGTGGAATTGGCAAAGTGATATTTGGAAGCCCTTAGAGGGCTATGGTGAAAAAGGAAATATCCTCAGATGAAATCTGGAAAGAAGCTTTCTGAGAAACTGCTTAGTGTTCGGTTAATTCATCTCACAGAGTTACATCTGTATTTCGTGGATCTCTTTGCTAGCCTTATTTCTGTGGAATCTGAGAACAGATATTTCGGATCCCATTGAAGACTATAGGGCCAAAGGAAATATCCTCCGATAACAAAGAGAAAGAAGCTTTCTGAGAAACTTCTTTGTGTTCTGTAAAATCATCTCACAGAGTTACAGCTTTCCCCTCAAGAAGCCTTTCGCTAAGACAGTTCTTGTGGAATTGGCAAAGTGATATTTGGAAGCCCATAGAGGGCTATGGTGAAAAATGAAATATCCTCAGATGAAATCTGGAAAGAAGCTTTCTGAGAAACTTCTCTGTGATGTGTGACTTCCACTCACAGAGTTACATCTGTATTTCGTGGATCTCTTTGCTATCCTTATTTCTGTGGAATCTGAGAACAGATATTTCGGATCCCTTTGAAGACTATACGGCCAAAGGAAATATCCTCCGATAACAAAGAGAAAGAAGCTTTCTGAGAAACTTCTTTGTGTTCTGTGAAATCATCTCACAGAGTTACAGCTTTCCCCTCAAGAAGCCTTTCGCTGAGACAGTTCTTGTGGAATTGGCATAGTGATATTTGGAAGCCCATAGAGGGCTATGGTGAAAAAGGAAATATCCTCATCTGAAATCTGGAAAGAAGCTTTATGAGAAACTCCTTAGTGTTCTGTTAATTCATCTCACAGAGTTACATCTGTATTTTGTGGATCTCTTTGCTAGCCTTATTTCTGTGGAATCTGAGAACAGATATTTCGGATCCCATTGAAGACTATAGGGCCAAAGGAAATATCCTCTGATAACAAAGAGAAAGAAGCTTTCTGAGAAACTTCTTTGTGTTCTGTGAAATCATCTCACAGAGTTACAGCTTTCCCCTCAAGAAGCCTTTCGCTAAGACAGTTCTTGTGGAATTGGCAAAGTGATATTTGGAAGCCCATAGAGGGCTATGGTGAAAAAGGAAATATCCTCAGATGAAATCTGGAAAGAAGCTTTCTGAGAAACTGCTGAGTGTTCTGTTAATTCATCTCACCGAGTTACATCTGTATTTCGTGGATCTCGTTGCTAGCCTTATTTCTGTCGAATCTGAGAACAGATATTTCGGATCCCATTGAAGACTATAGGGCCAAAGGAAATATCCTCCGATAACAAAGAGAAAGAAGCTTTCTGAGAAACTTCTTTGTGTTCTGTGAAATCATCTCACAGAGTTACAGCTTTCCCCTCAAGAAGCCTTTCGCTAAGACAGTTTTGTGGAATTGGCAAAGTGATATTTGGAAGCCCGTAGAGGGCTATGGTGAAAAAGGAAATATCCTCAGATCAAATCTGGAAAGAAGCTTTCTGAGAAACTTCTCTGTGATGTGTGACTTCCACTCACAGAGTTACATCTGTATTTCGTGGATCTCTTTGCTATCCTTATTTCTGTGGAATCTGAGAACAGATATTTCGGATCCCTTTGAAGACTATACGGCCAAAGGAAATATCCTCCGATAACAAAGAGAAAGAAGCTTTCTGAGAAACTTCTTTGTGTTCTGTGAAATCATCTCACAGAGTTACAGCTTTCCCCTCAAGAAGCCTTTCGCTAAGACGGTTCTTGTGGAATTGGCAAAGTGATATTTGGAAGCCTATAGAGGGCTACGGTGAAAAAGGAAATATCCTCAGATGAAATCTGGAAAGAATTTTCTGAGAAAGTGCTTAGTGTTCTGTTAATTCATCTCACAGAGTTACATCTGTATTTCGTGGATCTCTTTGCTAGCCTTATTTCTGTGGAATCTGAGAACAGATATTTCGGATCCCATTGAAGACTATAGGGCCAAAGGAAATATCCTCCGATAACAAAGAGAAAGAAGCTTTCTGAGAAACTTCTTTGTGTTCTGTGAAATCATCTCACAGAGTTACAGCTTTCCCCTCAAGAAGCCTTTCGTTGAGACGGTTCTTGTGGAATTGGCAAAGTGATATTTGGAAGCCCATAGAGGGCTACGGTGAAAAGAGAAATATCCTCAGATGAAATCTGGAAAGAAGCTTTCTGAGAAACTGCTTAGTGTTCTGTTAATTCATCTCACAGAGTTACATCTGTATTTTGTGGATCTCTTTGCTAGCCTTATTTCTGTGGAATCTGAGAACAGATATTTCGGATCCCATTGAAGACTATAGGGCCAAAGGAAATATCCTCCGATAACAAAAAGAGAGAAGCTTTCTGAGAAACTTCTTTGTGTTCTGTGAAATCATCTCACAGAGTTACAGCTTTCCCCTCAAGAAGCCTTTCGCTAAGACAGTTCTTGTGAAATTGGCAAAGTGATATTTGGAAGCCCATAGAGGGCTATGGTGAAAAAGGAAATATCCTCAGATGAAATCTGGAAAGAAGCTTTCTGAGAAACTGCTTAGTGTTCTGTTAATTCATCTCACAGAGTTACATCCGTATTTCTTGGATCTCTTTGCTAGCCTTATTTCTGTGGAATCTGAGAACAGATATTTCGGATCCCTTTGATGACTATAGGGCCAAAGGAAATATCCTCCGATAACAAAGAGAAAGAAAATTTCTGAGAAACTTCTTTGTGTTTTCTGAAATCATCTCACAGAGTTACATCTTTCCCCTCAAGAAGCCTTTCGCTAAGACAGTTCCTGTGGAATTGGCAAAGTGATATTTGGAAGCCCATAGAGGGCTATGGTGAAAAAGGAAATATCCTCAGATGAAATCTGGAAAGAAGCTTTCTGAGAAACTGCTTAGTGTTCTGTTAATTCATCTCACAGAGTTACATCTGTATTTCGTGGATCTCTTTGCTAGCCTTATTTCTGTGGAATCTGAGAACAGATATTTCGGATCCCTTTGAAGACTATACGGCCAAAGGAAATATCCTCCGATAACAAAGAGAAAGAAGCTTTCTGAGAAACTTCTTTGTGTTCTGTGAAATCATCTCACAAAGTTACAGCTTTCCCCTCAAGAAGCCTTTCGCTAAGACGGTTCTTGTGGAATTGGCAAAGTGATATTTGGAAGCCTATAGAGGGCTACGGTGAAAAAGGAAATATCCTCAGATGAAATCTGGAAAGAAGCTTTCTGAGAAACTGCTTAGTGTTCTGTTAATTCATCTCACAGAGTTACATCTGTATTTCTTGGATCTCTTTGCTAGCCTTATTTCTGTGGAATCTGAGAACAGATATTTCGGATAACATTGAAGACTATAGGGCCAAAGGAAATATCCTCCGATAACAAAGAGAAAGAAGCTTTCTGAGAAACTTCTTTGTGTTCTGTGAAATCATCTCACAGAGTTACAGCTTTCCCCTCAAGAAGCCTTTCGCTGAGACGGTTCTTGTGGAATTGGCAAAGTGATATTTGGAAGCCCATAGAGGGCTACGGTGAAAAGAGAAATATCCTCAGATGAAATCTGGAAAGAAGCTTTCTGAGAAACTGCTTAGTGTTCTGTTAATTCATCTCACAGAGTTACATCTGTATTTTGTGGATCTCTTTGCTAGCCTTATTTCTGTGGAATCTGAGAACAGATATTTCGGATCCCATTGAAGACTATAGGGCCAAAGGAAATATCCTCCGATAACAAAGAGAGAGAAGCTTTCTGAGAAACTTCTTTTTGTTCTGTGAAATCATCTCACAGAGTTACAGCTGTCCCCTCAAGAAGCCTTTCGCTAAGACAGTTCTTGTGGAATTGGCAAAGTGATATTTGGAAGCCCATAGAGGGCTATGGTGAAAAAGGAAATATCCTCAGATGAAATCTGGAAAGAAGCTTTCTGAGAAACTGCTTAGTGTTCTGTTAATTCATCTCACAGAGTTACATCCGTATTTCTTGGATCTCTTTGCTAGCCTTATTTCTGTGGAATCTGAGAACAGATATTTCGGATCCCTTTGATGACTATAGGGCCAAAGGAAATATCCTCCGATAACAAAGAGAAAGAAAATTTCTGAGAAACTTCTTTGTGTTTTCTGAAATCATCTCACAGAGTTACATCTTTCCCCTCAAGAAGCCTTTCGCTAAGACAGTTCTTGTGGAATTGACAAAGTGATATTTGGAAGCCCTTAGAGGGCTATGGTGAAAAAGGAAATATCCTCAGATGAAATCTGGAAAGAAGCTTTCTGAGAAACTGCTTAGTGTTCTGTTAATTCATCTCACAGGGTTACATCTGTATTTCGTGGATCTCTTTGCTAGCCTTATTTCTGTGGAATCTGAGAACAGATATTTCGGATCCCATTGAAGACTATAGGGCCAAAGGAAATATCCTCCGATAACAAAGAGAAAGAAGCTTTCAGAGAAACTTCTTTGTGTTCTGTTAAATCATCTCACAGAGTTACAGTTTTCCCCTCAAGAAGCCTTTCGCTAAGACAGTTCTTGTGGAATTGCCAAAGTGATATTTGGAAGCCCATAGAGGGCTATGGTGAAAAACGAAATATCCTCAGATGAAATCTGGAAAGAAGCTTTCTGAGAAACTGCTTAGTGTTCTGTTAATTCATCTCACAGAGTTACATCTGTATTTCGTGGATCCCTTTGCTAGCTTTATTTCTGTGGAATCTGAGAACTCATATTTCGGATCCCATTGAAGACTATAGGGCCAAAGGAAATATCCTTCGGTAACAAAGAGAAAGAAGCTGTCTGAGAAACTTCTTTGTGTTCTGTAAAATCATCTCACAGAGTTACAGCTTTCCCCTCAAGAAGCCTTTCGCTAAGACAGTTCTTGTGGAATTGGCAAAGTGATATTTGGAAGCCCATAGAGGGCTATGGTGAAAAAGGTAATATCCTCAGATGAAATCTGGAAAGAAGCTTTCTGAGAAACTTCTCTGTGATGTGTGACTTCCACTCACAGAGTTACATCTGTATTTCGTGGATCTCTTTGCTACCCTTATTTCTGTGGAATCTGAGAACAGATATTTCGGATCCCTTTGAAGACTATAGGGCCAAAGGAAATATCCTCCGATAACAAAGAGAAAGAAGCTTTCTGAGAAACTTCTTTGTGTTCTGTGAAATCATCTCACAGAGTTACACCTTTCCCCTCAAGAAGCCTTTCGCTAAGACAGTTCTTGTGGAATTGGCAAAGTGATATTCGGAAGCCCATAGAGGGCTATGGTGAAAAAGGAAATATCCTCAGATGAAATCTGGAAAGAAGCTTTCTGAGAAACTGCTTAGTGTTCTGTTAATTCATCTCACAGAGTTACATCTGTATTTCGTGGATCTCTTTGCTAGCCTTATTTCTGTGGAATGTGAGAACAGATATTTCGGATCCCATTGAAGACTATAGGGCCAAAGGAAATATCCTCCGATAACAAAGAGAAAGAAGCTTTCTGAGAAACTTCTTTGTGTTCTGTGAAATCATCTCACAGAGTTACAGCTTTCCCCTCAAGAAGCCTTTCGCTAAGACAGTTCTTGTGGAATTGGCAAAGTGATATTTGGAAGCCCATAGAGGGCTATGGTGAAAAAGGAAATATCCTCAGATGAAATCTGGAAAGAAGCTTTCTGAGAAAGTGCTTAGTGTTCTGTTAATTCATCTCACAGAGTTACATCTGTATTTCGTGGATCTCTTTGCTAGCCTTATTTCTGTGGAATCTGAGAACAGATATTTCGGATCCCTTTGAAGACTATAGGGCCAAAGGAAATATCCTTCGATAACAAAGAGAAAGAATCTGTCTGAGAAACTTCTTTGTGTTCTGTAAAATCATCTCACAGAGTTACAGCTTTCCCCTCAAGAAGCCTTTCGCTAAGACAGTTCTTGTGGAATTGGCAAAGTGATATTTGGAAGCCCATAGAGGGCTATGGTGAAAAAGGAAATATCCTCAGATGAAATCTGGAAAGAAGCTTTCTGAGAATCTTCTCTGTGATGTGTGACTTCCACTCAGAGAGTTACATCTGTATTTCGTGGATCTCTTTGCTATCCTTATTTCTGTGGAATCTGAGAACAGATATTTCGGATCCCTTTGAAGACTATACGGCCAAAGGAAATATCCTCCGATAACAAAGAGAAAGAAGCTTTCTGAGAAACTTCTTTGTGTTCTGTGAAATCATCTCACAGAGTTACAGCTTTCCCCTCAAGAAGCCTTTCGCTAAGACAGTTTTTGTGGAATTGGCAAAGCGATATTTGGAAGCCCATAGAGGGCTATGGTGAAAAAGGAAATATCCTCAGATGAAATCTGGAAAGAAGCTTTCTGAGAAACTGCTTAGTGTTCTGTTAATTCATCTCACAGAGTTACATCCGTATTTCGTGGATCTCTTTGCTAGCCTTATTTCTGTGGAATCTGAGAACAGATATTTAGGATCCCTTTGATGACTATAGGGCCAAAGGAAATATCCTCCGATAACAAAGAGAAAGAAAATTTCTGAGAAACTTCTTTGTGTTTTCTGAAATCATCTCACAGAGTTACATCTTTCCCCTCAAGAAACCTTTCGCTAAGACAGTTCTTGTGGAATTGGCAAAGTGATATTTGGAAGCCCATAGAGGGCTATGGTGAAAAAGGAAATATCCTCAGATGAAATCTGGAAAGAAGCTTTCTGAGAAACTGCTTAGTGTTCTGTTAATTCATCTCACAGAGTTACATCTGTATTTCGTGGATCTCTTTGCTAGCCTTATTTCTGTGGAATCTGAGAACAGATATTTCGGATCCCATTGAAGACTATAGGGCCAAAGGAAATATCCTCCGATAACAAAGAGAAAGAAGCTTTCTGAGAAACTTCTTTGTGTTCTGTGAAATCATCTCACAGAGTTACAGCTTTCCCCTCAAGAAGCCTTTCGCTAAGACAGTTCTTGTGGAATTCGCAAAGTGATATTCGGAAGCCCATAGAGGGCTATGGTGAAAAAGGAAATATCCTCAGATGAAATCTGGAAAGAAGCTTTCTGAGAAAGTGCTTAGTGTTCTGTTAATTCATCTCACAGAGTTAGATCTGTATTTCGTGGATCTCTTTGCTAGCCTTATTTCTGTGGAATCTGAGAACAGATATTTCGGATCCCTTTGAAGACGATAGGGCCAAAGGAAATATCCTCCGATAACAAAGAGAAAGAAGCTTTCTGAGAAACTTCTTTGTGTTCTGTGAAATCATCTCACAGAATTACAGCTTTCCCCTCAAGAAGCCTTTCTCTAAGACAGTTCTTGTGTAATTGGCAAAGTGATATTTGGAAGCCCATAGAGGGCTATGGTGAAGAAGGAAATATCCTCAGATGAAATCTGGAAAGACGCTTTCTGAGAAACTGCTTAGTGTTCTGTTAATTCATCTCACAGAGTTACATCCGTATTTCGTGGATCTCTTTGCTAGCCTTATTTCTGTGAAATCTGAGAACAGATATTTCGAATCCCTTTGAAGACTATAGGGCCAAAGGAAATATCCTCCGATAACAAAGAGAAAGAAGCTTTCTGAGAAACTTCTCTGTGTTCTGTGAAATCATCTCACAGAGTTACAGCTTTCCCCTCAAGAAGCCTTTCGCTAAGACAGTTCTTGTGGAATTGGCAAAGTGATATTCGGAAGCCCATAGAGGGCTATGGTGAAAAAGGAAATATCCTCAGATGAAATCTGGAAAGAAGCTTTCTGAGAAACTGCTTAGTGTTCTGTTAATTCATCTCACAGAGTTACATCTGTATTTCGTGGATCTCTTTGCTAGCCTTATTTCTGTGGAATCTGAGAACAGATATTTCGGATCCCATTGAAGACTATAGGGCCAAAGGAAATATCCTCCGATAACAAAGAGAAAGAGGCTTTCTGAGAAACTTCTTTGTGTTCTGTGAAATCATCTCACAGAGTTACAGCTTTCCCCTCAAGAAGCCTTTCGCTAAGACAGTTCTTGTGGAATTGGCAAAGTGATATTTGGAAGCCCATAGAGGGCTATGGTGAAAAAGGAAATATCCTCAGATGAAATCTGGAAAGAAGCTTTCTGAGAAAGTGCTTAGTGTTCTGTTAATTCATCTCACAGAGTTACATCTGTATTTCGTGGATCTCTTTGCTAGCCTTATTTCTGTGGAATCTGAGAACAGATATTTCGGATCCCATTGAAGACTATAGGGCCAAAGGAAATATCCTTCGATAACAAAGAGAAAGAATCTGTCTGAGAAACTTCTTTGTGTTCTGTAAAATCATCTCACAGAGTTACAGCTTTCTCCTCAAGAAGCCTTTCGCTAAGACAGTTCTTGTGGAATTGGCAAAGTGATATTTGGAAGCCCATAGAGGGCTATGGTGAAAAAGGAAATATCCTCAGATGAAATCTGGAAAGAAGCTTTCTGAGAAACTTCTCTGTGATGTGTGACTTCCACTCACAGAGTTACATCTGTATTTCGTGGATCTCTTTGCTATCCTTATTTCTGTGGAATCTGAGAACAGATATTTCGGATCCCTTTGAAGACTATACGGCCAAAGGAAATATCCTCCGATAACAAAGAGAAAGAAGCTTTCTGAGAAACTTCTTTGTGTTCTGTGAAATCATCTCACAGAGTTACAGCTTTCCCCTCAAGAAGCCTTTCGCTAAGACAGTTTTTGTGGAATTGGCAAAGCGATATTTGGAAGCCCATAGAGGGCTATGGTGAAAAAGGAAATATCCTCAGATGAAATCTGGAAAGAAGCTTTCTGAGAAACTGCTTAGTGTTCTGTTAATTCATCTCACAGAGTTACATCCGTATTTCGTGGATCTCTTTGCTAGCCTTATTTCTGTGGAATCTGAGAACAGATATTTCGGATCCCTTTGATGACTATAGGGCCAAAGGAAATATCCTCCGATAACAAAGAGAAAGAAAATTTCTGAGAAACTTCTTTGTGTTTTCTGAAATCATCTCACAGAGTTACATCTTTCCCCTCAAGAAGCCTTTCGCTGAGACAGTTCTTGTGGAATTGGCAAAGTGATATTTGGAAGCCCATAGAGGGCTATGGTGAAGAAGGAAATATCCTCAGATGAAATCTGGAAAGAAGCTTTCTGAGAAACTGCTGAGTGTTCTGTTAATTCATCTCACAGAGTTACATCTGTATTTCGTGGATCTCTTTGCTAGCCTTATTTCTGTGGAATCTGAGAACAGATATTTCGGATCCCATTGAAGACTATAGGGCCAAAGGAAATATCCTCCGATAACAAAGAGAAAGAAGCTTTCTGAGAAACTTCTTTGGGTTCTGTGAAATCATCTCACAGAGTTACAGCTTTCCCCTCAAGAAGCCTTTCGCTAAGACAGTTCTTGTGGAATTCGCAAAGTGATATTCGGAAGCCCATAGAGGGCTATGGTGAAAAAGGAAATATCCTCAGATGAAATCTGGAAAGAAGCTTTCTGAGAAAGTGCTTAGTGTTCTGTTAATTCATCTCACAGAGTTAGATCTGTATTTCGTGGATCTCTTTGCTAGCCTTATTTCTGTGGAATCTGAGAACAGATATTTCGGATCCCATTGAAGACTATAGGGCCAAAGGAAATATCCTCCGATAACAAAGAGAAAGAAGCTTTCTGAGAAACTTCTTTGTGTTCTGTGAAATCATCTCACAGAGTTACGGCTTTCCCCTCAAGAAGCCTTTCGCTGAGACAATTCTTGTGGAATTGGCATAGTGATATTTGGAAGCCCATAGAGGGCTATGGTGAAGAAGGAAATATCCTCAGATGAAATCTGGAAAGACGCTTTCTGAGAAACTGCTTAGTGTTCTGTTAATTCATCTCACAGAGTTACATCCGTATTTCGTGGATCTCTTTGCTAGCCTTATTTCTGTGAAATCTGAGAACAGATATTTCGGATCCCTTTGAAGACTACAGGGCCAAAGGAAATATCCTCCGATACCAAAGAGAAAGAAGCTTTCTGAGAAACTTCTTTGTGTTCTGTGAAATCATCTCACAGAGTTACAGCTTTCCCCTCAAGAAGCCTTTCGCTACGACAGTTCTTGTGGAATTGGCAAAGTGATATTTGGAAGCCCATAGAGGGCTATGGTGAAAAAGGAAATATCCTCAGATGAAATCTGGAAAGACGCTTTCTGAGAAACTGCTTAGTATTCTGTTAATTCATCTCACAGAGTTACATCTGTATTCCGTGGATCTCTTTGCTAGCCTTATTTTTGTGGAATGTGAGAACAGATATTTCGGATCCCATTGAAGACTATAGGGCCAAAGGAAATATCCTCCGATAACAAAGAGAAAGAAGCTTTCTGAGAAACTTCTTTGTGTTCTGTGAAATCATCTCACAGAGTTACAGCTTCCCCCTCAAGAAGCCTTTCGCTAAGACAGTTCTTGTGGAATTGGCAAAGTGATAATCGGAGGCCCATAGTGGGCTATGGTGAAAAAGGAAATATCCTCAGATGAAATCTGGAAAGAAGCTTTCTGAGAAACTGCTTAGTGTTCTGTTAATTCATCTCACAGAGTTACATCTGTATTTCGTGGATCTCTTTGCTAGCCTTATTTCTGTGGAATCTGAGAACAGATATTTCGGATCCCATTGAAGACTATAGGGCCAAAGGAAATATCCTCCGATAACAAAGAGAAAGAAGCTTTCAGAGAAACTTCTTTGTGTTCTGTTAAATCATCTCACAGAGTTACAGTTTTCCCCTCAAGAAGCCTTTCGCTAAGACAGTTCTTGTGGAATTGGCAAAGTGATATTTGGAAGCCCATAGAGGGCTATGGTGAAAAAGGAAATATCCTCAGATGAAATCTGGAAAGAAGCTTTCTGAGAAACTGCTTAGTGTTCTGTTAATTCATCTCACAGAGTTACATCTGTATTTCGTGGATCCCCTTGCTAGCTTTATTTCTGTGGAATCTGAGAACTGATATTTCGGATCCCATTGAACACTATAGGGCCAAAGGAAATATCCTTCGGTAACAAAGAGAAAGAAGCTGTCTGAGAAACTTCCTTGAGTTCTGTAAAATCATCTCACAGAGTTACAGCTTTCCCCTCAAGAAGCCTTTCGCTAAGACAGTTCTTGTGGAATTGGCAAAGTGATATTTGGAAGCCCATAGAGGGCTATGGTGAAAAAGGTAATATCCTCAGATGAAATCTGGAAAGAAGCTTTCTGAGAAACTGCTGAGTGTTCTGTTAATTCATCTCACAGAGTTACATCTGTATTTCGTGGATCTCTTTGCTAGCCTTATTTCTGTGGAATCTGAGAACAGATATTTCGGATCCCATTGAAGACTATAGGGCCAAAGGAAATATCCTCCGATAACAAAGAGAAAGAAGCTTTCTGAGAAACTTCTTTGTGTTCTGTGAAATCATCTCACAGAGTTACACCTTTCCCCTCAAGAAGCCTTTCGCTAAGACAGTTCTTGTGGAATTGGCAAAGTGATATTTGGAAGCCCATAGAGGGCTATGGTGAAAAAGGAAATATCCTCAGATGAAATCTGGAAAGAAGCTTTCTGAGAAACTGCTTAGTGTTCTGTTAATTCATCTCACAGAGTTACATCTGTATTTCGTGGATCTCTTTGCTAGCCTTATTTCTGTGGAATCTGAGAACAGATATTTCGGATCCCATTGAAGACTATAGGGCCAAAGGAAATATCCTCCGATAACAAAGAGAAAGAAGCTTTCTGAGAAACTTCTTTGTGTTCTGTGAAATCATCTCACAGAGTTACAGCTTTCCCCTCAAGAAGCCTTTCGCTAAGACAGTTCTTGTGGAATTCGCAAAGTGATATTTGGAAGCCCATAGAGGGCTATGGTGAAAAAGGAAATATCCTCAGATGAAATCTGGAAAGAAGCTTTCTGAGAAAGTGCTTAGTGTTCTGTTAATTCATCTCACAGAGTTACATCTGTATTTCGTGGATCTCTTTGCTAGCCTTATTTCTGTGGAATCTGAGAACAGATATTTCGGATCCCATTGAAGACTATAGGGCCAAAGGAAATATCCTTCGATAACAAAGAGAAAGAATCTGTCTGAGAAACTTCTTTGTGTTCTGTAAAATCATCTCACAGAGTTACAGCTTTCCCCTCAAGAAGCCTTTCGCTAAGCCAGTTCTTGTGGAATTGACAAAGTGATATTTGGAAGCCCGTAGAGGGCTATGGTGAAAAAGGAAATATCCTCAGATGAAATCTGGAAAGAAGCTTTCTGAGAAACTTCTCTGTGATGTGTGACTTCCACTCAGAGAGTTACATCTGTATTTCGTGGATCTCTTTGCTATCCTTATTTCTGTGGAATCTGAGAACAGATATTTCGGATCCCTTTGAAGACTATACGGCCAAAGGAAATATCCTCCGATAACAAAGAGAAAGAAGCTTTCTGAGAAACTTCTTTGTGTTCTGTGAAATCATCTCACAGAGTTACAGCTTTCCCCTCAAGAAGCCTTTCGCTAAGACAGTTTTTGTGGAATTGGCAAAGCGATATTTGGAAGCCCATAGAGGGCTATGGTGAAAAAGGAAATATCCTCAGATGAAATCTGGAAAGAAGCTTTCTGAGAAACTGCTTAGTGTTCTGTTAATTCATCTCACAGAGTTACATCCGTATTTCTTGGATCTCTTTGCTAGCCTTATTTCTGTGGAATCTGAGAACAGATATTTCGGATCCCTTTGATGACTATAGGGCCAAAGGAAATATCCTCCGATAACAAAGAGAAAGAAAATTTCTGAGAAACTTCTTTGTGTTTTCTGAAATCATCTCACAGAGTTACAGCTTTCCCCTCAAGAAGCCTTTCGCTAAGACAGTTCTTGTGGAATTGGCAAAGTGATATTTGGAAGCCCATAGAGGGCTATGGTGAAAAAGGAAATATCCTCAGATGAAATCTGGAAAGAAGCTTTCTGAGAAACTGCTTAGTGTTCTGTTAATTCATCTCACAGAGTTACATCTGTATTTCGTGGATCTCTTTGCTAGCCTTATTTCTGTGGAATCTGAGAACAGATATTTCGGATCCCATTGAAGACTATAGGGCCAAAGGAAATATCCTCCGATAACAAAGAGAAAGAAGCTTTCTGAGAAACTTCTTTGTGTTCTGTGAAATCATCTCACAGAGTTACAGCTTTCCCCTCAAGAAGCCTTTCGCTAAGACAGTTCTTGTGGAATTGGCAAAGTGATATTCGGAAGCCCATAGAGGGCTATGGTGAAAAAGGAAATATCCTCAGATGAAATCTGGAAAGAAGCTTTCTGAGAAACTTCTCTGTGATGTGTGACTTCCACTCACAGAGTTACATCTGTATTTCGTGGATCTCTTTGCTATCCTTATTTCTGTGGAATCTGAGAACAGATATTTCGGATCCCTTTGAAGACTATACGGCCAAAGGAAATATCCTCCGATAACAAAGAGAAAGAAGCTTTCTGAGAAACTTCTTTGTGTTCTGTGAAATCATCTCACAAAGTTACAGCTTTCCCCTCAAGAAGCCTTTCGCTAAGACGGTTCTTGTGGAATTGGCAAAGTGATATTTGGAAGCCTATAGAGGGCTACGGTGAAAAAGGAAATATCCTCAGATGAAATCTGGAAAGAAGCTTTCTGAGAAACTGCTTAGTGTTCTGTTAATTCATCTCACAGAGTTACATCTGTATTTCGTGGATCTCTTTGCTAGCCTTATTTCTGTGGAATCTGAGAACAGATATTTCGGATCCCATTGAAGACTATAGGGCCAAAGGAAATATCCTCCGATAACAAAGAGAAAGAAGCTTTCTGAGAAACTTCTTTGTGTTCTGTGAAATCATCTCACAGAGTTACAGCTTTCCCCTCAAGAAGCCTTTCACTGAGACGGTTCTTGTGGAATTGGCAAAGTGATATTTGGAAGCCCATAGAGGGCTACGGTGAAAAGAGAAATATCCTCAGATGAAATCTGGAAAGAAGCTTTCTGAGAAACTGCTTAGTGTTCTGTTAATTCATCTCACAGAGTTACATCTGTATTTTGTGGATCTCTTTGCTAGCCTTATTTCTGTGGAATATGAGAACAGATATTTCGGATCCCATTGAAGACTATAGGGCCAAAGGAAATATCCTCCGATAACAAAGAGAGAGAAGCTTTCTGAGAAACTTCTCTGTGTTCTGTGAAATCATCTCACAGAGTTACAGCTTTCCCCTCAAGAAGCCTTTCGCTAAGACAGTTCTTGTGGAATTGGCAAAGTGATATTTGGAAGCCCATAGAGGGCTATGGTGAAAAAGGAAATATCCTCAGATGAAATCTGGAAAGAAGCTTTCTGAGAAACTGCTTAGTGTTCTGCTAATTCATCTCACAGAGTTACATCCGTATTTCTTGTATCTCTTTGCTAGCCTTATTTCTGTGGAATCTGAGAACAGATATTTCGGATCCCTTTGATGACTATAGGGCCAAAGGAAATATCCTCCGATAACAAAGAGAAAGAAAATTTCTGAGAAACTTCTTTGTGTTTTCTGAAATCATCTCACAGAGTTACATCTTTCCCCTCAAGAAGCCTTTCGCTAAGACAGTTCTTGTGGAATTGGCAAAGTGATATTTGGAAGCCCATAGAGGGCTATGGTGAAAAAGGAAATATCCTCAGATGAAATCTGGAAAGAAGCTTTCTGAGAAACTGCTTAGTGTTCTGTTAATTCATCTCACAGAGTTACATCTGTATTTCGTGGATCTCTTTGCTAGCCTTATTTCTGTGGAATCTGAGAACAGATATTTCGGATCCCATTGAAGACTATATGGCCAAAGGAAATATCCTCCGATAACAAAGAGAAAGAAGCTTTCTGAGAAACTTCTTTGTGTTCTGTGAAATCATCTCACAGAGTTACAGCTTTCCCCTCAAGACGCCTTTCGCTAAGACAGTTCTTGTGGAATTCGCAAAGTGATATTCGGAAGCCCATAGAGGGCTATGGTGAAAAAGGAAATATCCTCAGATGAAATCTGGAAAGAAGCTTTCTGAGAAAGTGCTTAGTGTTCTGTTAATTCATCTCACAGAGTTACATCTGTATTTCGTGGATCTCTTTGCTAGCCTTATTTCTGTGGAATCTGAGAACAGATATTTCGGATCCCATTGAAGACTATAGGGCCAAAGGAAATATCCTCCGATAACAAAGAGAAAGAAGCTTTCTGAGAAACTTCTTTGTGTTCTGTGAAATCATCACACAGAGTTACGGCTTTCCCCTCAAGAAGCCTTTCGCTGAGACAATTCTTGTGGAATTGGCATAGTGATATTTGGAAGCCCATAGAGGGCTATGGTGAAGAAGGAAATATCCTCAGATGAAATCTGGAAAGACGCTTTCTGAGAAACTGCTTAGTGTTCTGTTAATTCATCTCACAGAGTTACATCCGTATTTCGTGGATCTCTTTGCTAGCCTTATTTCTGTGAAATCTGAGAACAGATATTTCGGATCCCTTTGAAGACTATAGGGCCAAAGGAAATATCCTCCGATAACAAAGAGAAAGAAGCTTTCTGAGAAACTTCTTTGTGTTCTGTGAAATCATCTCACAGAGTTACAGCTTTCCCCTCAAGAAGCCTTTCGCTAAGACAGTTCTTGTGGAATTGGCAAAGTGATATTTGGAAGCCCATAGAGGGCTATGGTGAAAAAGGAAATATCCTCAGATGAAATCTGGAAAGACGCTTTCTGAGAAACTGCTTAGTATTCTGTTAATTCATCTCACAGAGTTACATCTGTATTCCGTGGATCTCTTTGCTAGCCTTATTTCTGTGGAATGTGAGAACAGATATTTCGGATCCCATTGAAGACTATAGGGCCAAAGGAAATATCCTCCGATAACAAAGAGAAAGAAGCTTTCTGAGAAACTTCTTTGTGTTCTGTTAAATCATCTCACAGAGTTACAGTTTTCCCCTCAAGAAGCCTTTCGCTAAGACAGTTCTTGTGGAATTGGCAAAGTGATATTTGGAAGCCCATAGAGGGCTATGGTGAAAAAGGAAATATCCTCAGATGAAATCTGGAAAGAAGCTTTCTGAGAAACTGCTTAGTGTTCTGTTAATTCATCTCACAGAGTTACATCTGTATTTCGTGGATCCCTTTGCTAGCTTTATTTCTGTGGAATCTGAGAACTGATATTTCGGATCCCATTGAAGACTATAGGGCCAAAGGAAATATCCTTCGGTAACAAAGAGAAAGAAGCTGTCTGAGAAACTTCTTTGTGTTCTGTAAAATCATCTCACAGAGTTACAGCTTTCCCCTCAAGAAGCCTTTCGCTAAGACAGTTCTTGTGGAATTGGCAAAGTGATATTTGGAAGCCCATAGAGGGCTATGGTGAAAAAGGTAATATCCTCAGATGAAATTTGGAAAGAAGCTTTCTGAGAAAGTTCTCTGTGATGTGTGACTTCCACTCACAGAGTTACATCTGTATTTCGTGGATCTCTTTGCTACCCTTATTTCTGTGGAATCTGAGAACAGATATTTCGGATCCCTTTTAAGACTATAGGGCCAAAGGAAATATCCTCCGATAACAAAGAGAAAGAAGCTTTCTGAGAAACTTCTTTGTGTTCTGTGAAATCATCTCACAGAGTTACACCTTTCCCCTCAAGAAGCCTTTCGCTAAGACAGTTCTTGTGGAATTGGGAAAGTGATATTCGGAAGCCCATAGAAGGCTATGGTGAAAAAGGAAATATCCTCAGATGAAATCTGGAAAGAAGCTTTCTGAGAAACTGCTTAGTGTTCTGTTAATTCATCTCACAGAGTTACATCTGTATTTCGTGGATCTCTTTGCTAGCCTTATTTCTGTGGAATCTGAGAACAGATATTTCGGATCCCATTGAAGACTATAGGGCCAAAGGAAATATCCTCCGATAACAAAGAGAAAGAAGCTTTCTGAGAAACTTCTTTGTGTTCTGTGAAATCATCTCACAGAGTTACAGCTTTCCCCTCAAGAAGCCTTTCGCTAAGACAGTTCTTGTGGAATTGGCAAAGTGATATTTGGAAGCCCATAGAGGGCTATGGTGAAAAAGAAAATATCCTCAGATGAAATCTGGAAAGAAGCTTTCTGAGAAAGTGCTTAGTGTTCTGTTAATTCATCTCACAGAGTTACATCTGTATTTCGTGGATCTCTTTGCTAGCCTTATTTCTGTGGAATCTGAGAACAGATATTTCGGATCCCATTGAAGACTATAGGGACAAAGGAAATATCCTTCGATAACAAAGAGAAAGAATCTGTCTGAGAAACTTCTTTGTGTTCTGTAAAATCATCTCACAGAGTTACAGCTTTCCCCTCAAGAAGCCTTTTGCTAAGACAGTTCTTGTGGAATTGGCAAAGTGATATTTGGAAGCCCATAGAGGGCTATGGTGAAAAAGGAAATATCCTCAGATGAAATCTGGAAAGAAGCTTTCTGAGAAACTTCTCTGTGATGTGTGACTTCCACTCACAGAGTTACATCTGTATTTCGTGGATCTCTTTGCTACCCTTATTTCTGTGGAATCTGAGAACAGATATTTCGGATCCCTTTGAAGACTATACGGCCAAAGGAAATATCCTCCGATAACAAAGAGAAAGAAGCTTTCTGAGAAACTTCTTTGTGTTCTGTGAAATCATCTCACAGAGTTACAGCTTTCCCCTCAAGAAGCCTTTCGCTAAGACAGTTCTTGTGGAATTGGCAAAGTGATATTTGGAAGCCAATAGAGGGGTATGGTGATAAAGAAAATATCCTCAGATGAAATCTGGAAAGAAGCTTTCTGAGAAACTGCTTAGTGTTCTGTTAATTCATCTCACAGAGTTACATCTGTATTTCGTGGATCTCTTTCCTAGCCTTATTTCTGTGGAATCTGAGAACAGATATTTCGGATCCCTTTGAAGACTATAGGGCCAAAGGAAATATCCTCCAATAACAAAGAGAAAGAAGCTTTCTGAGAAACTTCTTTGTGTTCTGTGAAATCATCTCACAGAGTTACATCTTTCCCCTCAAGAAGCCTTTCGCTGAGACAATTCTTGTGGAATTGGCATAGTGATATTTGGAAGCCCATAGAGGGCTATGATGAAAAAGGAAATATCCTCAGATGAAATCTGGAAAGAAGCTTTCTGAGAAACTGCTTAGTGTTCTGCTAATTCATCTCACAGAGTTACATCTGTATTTTGTGGATCTCTTTGCTATCCTTATTTCTGTGGAATCTGAGAACAGATATTTCGGATCCCATTGAAGACTTTAGGGCCAAAGGAAATATCCTCCGATAACAAAGTGAAAGAAGCTTTCTGAGAAACTTCTTTGTGTTCTGTGAAATCATCTCACAGAGTTACAGCTTTCCCCTCAAGAAGCCTTTCGCTAAGACAGTTCTTGTGGAATTGGCAAAGTGATATTTGGAAGCCCTTAGAGGGCTATGGTGAAAAAGGAAATATCCTCAGATGAAATCTGGAAAGAAGTTTTCTGAGAAACTGCTTAGTGTTATATTAATTCATCTCACAGAGTTACATCTGTGTTTCGTGGATCTCTTTGCTAGCCTTATTTCTGTGGAATCTGAGAACAGATATTTCGGATCCCATTGAAGACTATAGGGCCAAAGGAAATATCCTCCGATAACAAAGAGAAAGAAGCTTTATGAGAAACTTCTTTGTGTTCTGTAAAATCATCTCACAGAGTTACAGCTTTCCCCTCAAGAAGCCTTTCGCTAAGACAGTTCTTGTGGAATTGGCAAAGTGATATTTGGAATCCCATAGAGGGCTATGGTGAAAAAGGAAATATCCTCAGATGAAATCTGGAAAGAAGCTTTCTGAGAAACTTCTCTGTGATGTGTGACTTCCACTCACAGAGTTACATCTGTATTTCGTGGATCTCTTTGCTGTCCTTATTTCTGTGGAATCTGAGAACAGATATTTCGGATCCCTTTGAAGACTATACGGCCAAAGGAAACATCCTCCGATAACAAAGAGAAAGAAGCTTTCTGAGAAACTTCTTTGTGTTCTGTGAAATCATCTCTCAGAGTTACAACTTTCCCCTCAAGAAGCCTTTCGCTGAGACAGTTCTTGTGGAATTGGCATAGTGATATTTGGAAGCCCATAGAGGGCTATGGTGAAAAAGGAAATATCCTCAGATGAAATCTGGAAAGAAGCTTTCTGAGAAACTGCTTAGTGTTCTGTTAATTCATCTCACAGAGTTACATCTGTATTTCGTGGATCTCTTTGCTAGCCTTATTTCTGTTGGATCTGAGAACAGATATTTCGGATCCCATTGAAGACTATAGGGCCAAAGGAAATATCCTCCGATAACAAAGAGAAAGAAGCTTTCTGAGAAACTTCTTTGTGTTCTGTGAAATCATCTCACAGAGTTACAGCTTTCCCCTCAAGAAGCCTTTCGCTAAGACAGTTCTTGTGGAATTGGCAAAGTGATATTTGGAAGCCCATAGAGGGCTATGGTGAAAAAGGAAATATCCTCAGATGAAATCTGGAAAGAAGCTTTCTGAGAAAGTGCTTAGTGTTCTGTTAATTCATCTCACAGAGTTACATCTGTATTTCGTGGATCTCTTTGCTAGCCTTATTTCTGTGGAATCTGAGAACAGATATTTCGGATCCCATTGAAGACTATAGGGCCAAAGGAAATATCCTTCGATAACAAAGAGAAAGAAGCTTTCTGAGAAACTTCTTTGTGTTCTGTGAAATCATCTCACAGAGTTACAGCTTTCCCCTCAAGAAGCCTTTCGCTGAGACAATTCTTGTGGAATTGGCATAGTGATATTTGGAAGCCCATAGAGGGCTATGGTGAAAAAGGAAATATCCTCAGATGAAATCTGGAAAGAAGCTTTCTGAGAAACTGCTTAGTGTTCTGCTAATTCATCTCACAGAGTTACATCTGTATTTTGTGGATCTCTTTGCTAGCCTTATTTCTGTGGAATCTGAGAACAGATATTTCGGATCCCATTGAAGACTATAGGGCCAAAGGAAATATCCTCCGATAACAAAGTGAAAGAAGCTTTCTGAGAAACTTCTTTGTGTTCTGTGAAATCATCTCACAGAGTTACAGCTTTCCCCTCAAGAAGCCTTTCGCTAAGACAGTTCTTGTGGAATTGGCAAAGTGATATTTGGAAGCCCTTAGAGGGCTATGGTGAAAAAGGAAATATCCTCAGATGAAATCTGGAAAGAAGCTTTCTGAGAAACTGCTTAGTGTTATGTAAATTCATCTCACAGAGTTACATCTGTGTTTCGTGGATCTCTTTGCTAGCCTTATTTCTGTGGAATCTGAGAACAGATATTTCGGATCCCATTGAAGACTATAGGGCCAAAGGAAATATCCTCCGATAACAAAGAGAAAGAAGCTTTCTGAGAAACTTCTTTGTGTTCTGTAAAATCATCTCACAGAGTTACAGCTTTCCCCTCAAGAAGCCTTTCGCTAAGACAGTTCTTGTGGAATTGGCAAAGTGATATTTGGAAGCCCATAGAGGCCTATGGTGAAAAAGGAAATATCCTCAGATGATATCTGGAAAGAAGCTTTCTGAGAAACTTCTCTGTGATGTGTGACTTCCACTCACAGAGTTACATCTGTATTTCGTGGATCTCTTTGCTATCCTTATTTCTGTGGAATCTGAGAACAGATATTTCGGATCCCTTTGAAGACTATACGGCCAAAGGAAACATCCTCCGATAACAAAGAGAAAGAAGCTTTCTGAGAAACTTCTTTGTGTTCTGTGAAATCATCTCACAAAGTTACAGCTTTCCCCTCAAGAAGCCTTTCGCTGAGACAGTTCTTGTGGAATTGGCATAGTGATATTTGGAAGCCCATAGAGGGCTATGGTGAAAAAGGAAATATCCTCAGATGAAATCTGGAAAGAAGCTTTCTGAGAAACTGCTTAGTGTTCTGTTAATTCATCTCACAGAGTTACATCTGTATTTCGTGGATCTCTTTGCTAGCCTTATTTCTGTGGAATCTGAGAACAGATATTTCGGATCCCATTGAAGACTATAGGGCCAAAGGAAATATCCTCCGATAACAAAGAGAAAGAAGCTTTCTGAGAAACTTCTTTGTGTTCTGTGAAATCATCTCACAGAGTTACAGCTTTCCCCTCAAGAAGCCTTTCGCTAAGACAGTTCTTGTGGAATTGGCAAAGTGATATTTGGAAGCCCATAGAGGGCTATGGTGAAAAAGGAAATATCCTCAGATGAAATCTGGAAAGAAGCTTTCTGAGAAAGTGCTTAGTGTTCTGTTAATTCATCTCACAGAGTTACATCTGTATTTCGTGGATCTCTTTGCTAGCCTTATTTCTGTGGAATCTGAGAACAGATATTTCGGATCCCATTGAAGACTACAGGGCCAAAGGAAATATCCTTCGATAACAAAGAGAAAGAATCTGTCTGAGAAACTTCTTTGTGTTCTGTAAAATCATCTCACAGAGTTACAGCTTTCCCCTCAAGAAGCCTTTCGCTAAGACAGTTCTTGTGGAATTGGCAAAGTGATATTTGGAAGCCCGTAGAGGGCTATGGTGAAAAAGGAAATATCCTCAGATGAAATCTGGAAAGAAGCTTTCTGAGAAACTTCTCTGTGATGTGTGACTTCCACTCACAGAGTTACATCTGTATTTCGTGGATCTCTTTGCTATCCTTATTTCTGTGGAATCTGAGAACAGATATTTCGGATCCCTTTGAAGACTCTACGGCCAAAGGAAATATCCTCCGATAACAAAGAGAAAGAAGCTTTCTGAGAAACTTCTTTGTGTTCTGTGAAATCATCTCACAGAGTTACAGCTTTCCCCTCAAGAAGCCTTTCGCTAAGACAGTTTTTGTGGAATTGGCAAAGTGATATTTGGAATCCCATAGAGGGCTATGGTGAAAAAGGAAATATCCTCAGATGAAATCTGGAAAGAAGCTTTCTGAGAAACTGCTTAGTGTTCTGTTAATTCATCTCACAGAGTTACATCCGTATTTCGTGGATCTCTTTGCTAGCCTTATTTCTGTGGAATCTGAGAACAGATATTTCGGATCCCTTTGATGACTACAGGGCCAAAGGAAATATCCTCCGATAACAAAGAGAAAGAAAATTTCTGAGAAACTTCTTTGTGTTTTCTGAAATCATCTCACAGAGTTACAGCTTTCCCCTCAAGAAGCCTTTCGCTAAGACAGTTCTTGTGGAATTCGCAAAGTGATATTCTGAAGCCCATAGAGGGCTATGGTGAAAAAGGAAATATCCTCAGATGAAATCTGGAAAGAAGCTTTCTGAGAAACTTCTCTGTGATGTGTGACTTCCACTCACAGAGTTACATCTGTATTTCGTGGATCTCCTTGCTATCCTTATTTCCGTGGAAACTGAGAACAGATATTTCGGATCTCTTTGAAAACTATACGGCCAAAGGAAATATCCTCCGATAACAAAGAGAAAGAAGCTTTCTGAGAAACTTCTTTGTGTTCTGTGAAATCATCTCAGAGTTACAGTTTTCCCCTCAAGAAGCCTTTCGCTAAGTCGGTTCTTGTTGAATTGGCAAAGTGATATTTGGAATCCTATAGAGGGCTACGGTGAAAAAGGAAATATCCTCAGATGAAATCTGGAAAGAAGCTTTTTGAGAAACTGCTTAGTGTTCTGTTAATTCATCTCACAGAGTTACATCTGCATTTCGTGGATCTCTTTGCTAGCCTTATTTCTGTGGAATCTGAGAACAGATATTTCGGATCCCATTGAAGACTATAGGGCCAAAGGAAATATCCTCCGATAACAAAGAGAAAGAAGCTTTCTGAGAAACTTCTTTGTGTTCTGTGAAATCATCTCACAGAGTTACAGCTTTCCCCTCAAGAAGCCTTTCGCTAAGACAGTTCTTGTGGAATTGGCAAAGTGATATTTGGAAGCCCATAGAGTACTATGGTGAAAAAGGAAATATCCTCAGATGAAATCTGGAAAGAAGCTTTCTGAGAAACTTCTCTGTGATGTGTGACTTCCACTCACAGAGTTACATCTGTATTTCGTGGATCTCTTTGCTATCCTTATTTCTGTGGTATCTGAGAACAGATATTTCGGATCCCTTTGACGACTATTCGGCCAAAGGAAATATCCTCCGATAACAAAGAGAAAGAAGCTTTCTGAGAAACTTCTTTGTGTTCTGTGAAATCATCTCACAGAGTTACAGCTTTCCCCTCAAGAAGCCTTTCGCTAAGACGGTTCTTGTGGAATTGGCAAAGTGATATTTGGAAGCCCATAGAGGGCTATGGTGAAAAAGGAAATATCCTCAGATGAAATCTGGAAAGAAGCTTTCTGAGAAACTGCTTAGTGTTCTGTTAATTCATCTCACAGAGTTACATCTGTATTTCGTGGATCTCTTTGCTAGCCTTATTTCTGTGGAATCTGAGAACAGATATTTCGGATCCCATTGAAGACTATAGGGCCAAAGGAAATATCCTCCGATAACAAAGAGAAAGAAGCTTTCTGAGAAACTTCTTTGTGTTCTGTGAAATCATCTCACAGAGTTACAGCTTTCCCCTCAAGAAGAATTTCGCTTAGACAGTTCTTGTGGAATTGGCAAAGTGATATTCGGAAGCCCATAGAGGGCTATGGTGAAAAAGGAAATATCCTCAGATGAAATCTGGAAAGAAGCTTTCTGAGAAACTGCTTAGTGTTCTGTTAATTCATCTCAAAGAGTTACATCGGTATTTCGTGGATCTCTTTGCTAGCCTTATTTCTGTGGAATCTGAGAACAGATATTTCCGATCCCATTGAAGACTATAGGGCCAAAGGAAATATCCTCCGATAACAAAGAGAAATAAGCTTTCTGAGAAACTTCTTTGTGTTCTGTGAAATCATCTCACAGAGTTACAGCTTTCCCCTCAAGAAGCCTTTCGCTAAGACAGTTCTTGTGGAATTGGCAAAGTGATATTTGGAAGCCCATAGAGGGCTATGGTGAAAAAGGAAATATCCTCAGATGAAATCTGGAAGGAAGCTTTCTGAGAAACTTCTCTGTGATGTGTGACTTCCACTCACAGAGTTACATCTGTATTTCGTGGATCTCTTTGCTACCCTTATTTCTGTGGAATCTGAGAACAGATATTTCGGATCCCTTTGAAGACTATACGGCCAAAGGAAATATCCTCCGATAACAAAGAGAAAGAAGCTTTCTGAGAAACTTCTTTGTGTTCTGTGAAATCATCTCACAGAGTTACAGCTTTCCCCTCAAGAAGCCTTTCGCTAAGACAGTTCTTGTGGAATTGGCAAAGTGATATTCGGAAGCCCATAGAGGGCTATGGTGAAAAAGAAAATATCCTCAGATGAAATCTGGAAAGAAGCTTTCTGAGAAACTGCTTAGTGTTCTGTTAATTCATCTCACAGAGTTACATCTGTATTTCGTGGATCTCTTTGCTAGCCTTATTTCTGTGGAATCTGAGAACAGATATTTCGGATCCCTTTGAAGACTATAGGGCCAAAGGAAATATCCTCCGATAACAAAGAGAAAGAAGCTTTCTGAGAAACTTCTTTGTGTTCTGTGAAATCATCTCACAGAGTTACAGCTTTCCCCTCAAGAAGCCTTTCGCTGAGACAATTCTTGTGGAATTGGCATAGTGATATTTGGAAGCCCATAGAGGGCTATGGTGAAAAAGGAAATATCCTCAGATGAAATCTGGAAAGAAGCTTTCTGAGAAACTGCTTAGTGTTCTGCTAATTCATCTCACAGAGTTACATCTGTATTTTGTGGATCTCTTTGCTAGCCTTATTTCTGTGGAATCTGAGAACAGATATTTCGGATCCCATTGAAGACTATAGGGCCAAAGTAAATATCCTCCGATAACAAAGAGAAAGAAGCTTTCTGAGAAACTCCTTTGTGTTCTGTAAAATCATCTCACAGAGTTACAGCTTTCCCCTCAAGAAGACTTTCGCTAAGACAGTTCTTGTGGAATTGGCAAAGTGATATTTGGAAGCCCATAGAGGGCTATGGTGAAAAAGGAAATATCCTCAGATGAAATCTGGAAAGAAGCTTTCTGAGAAACTTCTCTGTGATGTGTGACTTCCACTCACAGAGTTACATCTGTATTTCGTGGATCTCTTTGCTATCCTTATTTCTGTGGAATCTGAGAACAGATATTTCGGATCCCTTTGAAGACTATAGGGCCAAAGGAAATATCCTCCGATAACAAAGAGAAAGAACCTTTCTGAGAAACTTCTTTGTGTTCTGTGAAATCATCTCCCAGAGTTACAGCTTTCCCCTCAAGAAGCCTTTCGCTGAGACAGTTCTTGTGGAATTTGCATAGTGATATTTGGAAACCCATAGAGGGCTATGGTGAAAAAGGAAATATCCTCAGATGAAATCTGGAAAGAAGCTTTCTGAGAAACTGCTTAGTGTTCTGTTAATTCATCTCACAGAGTTACATCTGTATTTTGTGAATCTCTTTGCTAGCCTTATTTCTGTGGAATCTGAGAACAGATATTTCGGATCCCATTGAAGACTATAGGGCCAAAGGAAATATCCTCCGATAACAAAGAGAAAGAAGCTTTCTGAGAAACTTCTTTGTGTTCTGTGAAATCATCTCACAGAGTTACAGCTTTCCCCTCAAGAAGCCTTTCGCTAAGACAGTTCTTGTGGAATTGGCAAAGTGATATTTGGAACCCCTAGAGGGCTATGGTGAAAAAGGAAATATCCTCAGATGAAATCTGGAAAGAAGCTTTCTGAGAAACTTCTCTGTGATGTGTGACATCCACTCACAGAGTTACATCTGTATTTCGTGGATCTCTTTGCTATCCTTATTTCTGTGGAATCTGAGAACAGATATTTCGGATCCCTTTGAAGACTATACGGACAAAGGAAATATCCTCCGATAACAAAGAGAAAGAAGCTTTCTGAGAAACTTCTTTGTGTTCTGTGAAATCATCTCACAGAGTTACAGCTTTCCCCTCAAGAAGCCTTTCGCTAAGACGGTTCTTGTGGAATTGGCAAAGTGATATTTGGAAGCCCATAGAGGGCTACGCTGAAAAAGGAAATATCCTCTGATGAAATCTGGAAAGAAGCTTTCTGAGAAACTGCTTAGTGTTCTGTTAATTCATCTCACAGAGTTACATCTGTATTTCGTGGATCTCTTTGCTAGCCTTATTTCTGTGGAATCTGAGAACAGATATTTCGGATCCCATTGAAGACTATAGGGCCAAAGGAAATATCCTCCGATAACAAAGAGAAAGAAGCTTTCTGAGAAACTTCTTTGTGTTCTGTGAAATCATCTCACACAGTTACAGCTTTCCCCTCAAGAAGCCTTTCGCTGAGATAATTCTTGTGGAATTGGCATAGTGATATTTGGAAGCCCATAGAGGGCTATGGTGAAAAAGGAAATATCCTCAGATGAAACCTGGAATGACGCTTTCTGAGAAACTGCTTAGTGTTCTGTTAATTCATCTCACAGAGTTACATCTGTATTTTGTGGATCTCTTTGCTAGCCTTATTTCTGTGGAATCTGAGAACAGATATTTCGGATCCCATTGAAGACTATAGGGCCCAAGGAAATATCCTCCGATAACAAAGAGAAAGAAGCTTTCTGAGAATCTTCTTTGTGTTCTGTGAAATCATCTCACAGAGTTACAGCTTTCCCCTCAAGAAGCCTTTCGCTAAGACAGTTCTTGTGGAATTGGCAAAGTGATATTTGGAAGCCCATAGAGGGCTATGGTGAAAAAGGAAATATCCTCAGATGAAATCTGGAAAGAAGCTTTCTGAGAAACTTCTCTGTGATGTGTGACTTCCACTCACAGAGTTACATCTGTATTTCGTGGATCTCTTTGCTATCCTTATTTCTGTGGAATCTGAGAACAGATATTTCGGAACCCTTTGAAGACTATACGGCCAAAGGAAATATCCTCCGATAACAAAGAGAAAGAAGCTTTCTGAGAAACTCCTTTGTGTTCTGTAAAATCATCTCACAGAGTTACAGCTTTCCCCTCAAGAAGCCTTTCGCTAAGACAGTTCTTGTGGAATTGGCAAAGTGATATTTGGAAGCCCATAGAGGGCTATGGTGAAAAAGGAAATATCCTCAGATGAAATCTGGAAAGAAGCTTTCTGAGAAACTTCTCTGTGATGTGTGACTTCCACTCACAGAGTTACATCTGTATTTCGTGGATCTCTTTGCTATCCTTATTTCTGTGGAATCTGAGAACAGATATTTCGGATCCCTTTGAAGACTATAGGGCCAAAGGAAATATCCTCCGATAACAAAGAGAAAGAAGCTTTCTGAGAAACTTCTTTGTGTTCTGTGAAATCATCTAACAGAGTTACAGCTTTCCCCTCAAGAAGCCTTTCGCTGAGTCAGTTCTTGTGGAATTTGCATAGTGATATTTGGAAACCCATAGAGGGCTATGGTGAAAAAGGAAATATCCTCAGATGAAATCTGGAAAGAAGCTTTCTGAGAAACTGCTTAGTGTTCTGTTAATTCATCTCACAGAGTTACATCTGTATTTTGTGAATCTCTTTGCTAGCCTTATTTCTGTGGAATCTGAGAACAGATATTTCGGATCCCATTGAAGACTATAGGGCCAAAGGAAATATCCTCCGATAACAAAGAGAAAGAAGCTTTCTGAGAAACTTCTTTGTGTTCTGTGAAATCATCTCACAGAGTTACAGCTTTCCCCTCAAGAAGCCTTTCGCTAAGACAGTTCTTGTGGAATTGGCAAAGTGATATTTGGAACCCCTAGAGGGCTATGGTGAAAAAGGAAATATCCTCAGATGAAATCTGGAAAGAAGCTTTCTGAGAAACTTCTCTGTGATGTGTGACATCCACTCACGGAGTTACATCTGTATTTCGTGGATCTCTTTGCTATCCTTATTTCTGTGGAATCTGAGAACAGATATTTCGGATCCCTTTGAAGACTATACGGACAAAGGAAATATCCTCCGATAACAAAGAGAAAGAAGCTTTCTGAGAAACTTCTTTGTGTTCTGTGAAATCATCTCACAGAGTTACAGCTTTCCCCTCACAAGCCTTTCGCTAAGACGGTTCTTGTGGAATTGGCAAAGTGATATTTGGAAGCCCATAGAGGGCTACGGTGAAAAAGGAAATATCCTCAGATGAAATCTGGAAAGAAGCTTTCTGAGAAACTGCTTAGTGTTCTGTTAATTCATCTCACAGAGTTACATCTGTATTTCGTGGATCTCTTTGCTAGCCTTATTTCTGTGGAATCTGAGAACAGATATTTCGGATCCCATTGAAGACTATAGGGCCAAAGGAAATATCCTCCGATAACAAAGAGAAAGAAGCTTTCTGAGAAACTTCTTTGTGTTCTGTGAAATCATCTCACACAGTTACAGCTTTCCCCTCAAGAAGCCTTTCGCTGAGACAATTCTTGTGGAATTGGCATAGTGATATTTGGAAGCCCATAGAGGGCTATGGTGAAAAAGGAAATATCCTCAGATGAAACCTGGAAAGACGCTTTCTGAGAAACTGCTTAGTGTTCTGCTAATTCATCTCACAGAGTTACATCTGTATTTTGTGGATCTCTTTGCTAGCCTTATTTCTGTGGAATCTGAGAACAGATATTTCGGATCCCATTGAAGACTATAGGGCCCAAGGAAATATCCTCCGATAACAAAGAGAAAGAAGCTTTCTGAGAATCTTCTTTGTGTTCTGTGAAATCATCTCACAGAGTTACAGCTTTCCCCTCAAGAAGCCTTTCGCTAAGACAGTTCTTGTGGAATTGGCAAAGTGATATTTGGAAGCCCATAGAGGGCTATGGTGAAAAAGGAAATATCCTCAGATGAAATCTGGAAAGAAGCTTTCTGAGAAACTTCTCTGTGATGTGTGACTTCCACTCACAGAGTTACATCTGTATTTCGTGGATCTCTTTGCTATCCTTATTTCTGTGGAATCTGAGAACAGATATTTCGGATCCCTTTGAAGACTATACGGCCAAAGGAAATATCCTCCGATAACAAAGAGAAAGAAGCTTTCTGAGAAACTTCTTTGTGTTCTGTGAAATCATATCACAGAGTTACAGCTTTCCCCTCAAGAAGCCTTTCGCTGAGACAGTTCTTGTGGAATTGGCAAAGTGATATTTGGAAGCCCATAGAGGGCTATGGTGAAAAAGGAAATATCCTCAGATGAAATCTGGAAAGAAGCTTTCTGAGAAACTGCTTAGTGTTCTGTTAATTCATCTCACAGAGTTACATCTGTATTTTGTGGATCTCTTTGCTAGACTTATTTCTGTGGAATCTGAGAACAGATATTTCGGATCACATTGAAGACTATAGGGCCAAAGGAAATATCCTCCGATAACAAAGAGAAAGAAGCTTTCTGAGAAACTTCTTTGTGTTCTCTGAAATCATCTCACAGAGTTACGGCTTTCCCCTCCAGAAGCCTTTCGCTAAGACAGTTCTTGTGGAATTGGCAAAGAGATATTTGGAAGCCCATAGAGGGCTATGGTGAAAAAGGAAATATCCTCAGATGAAATCTGGAAAGAAGCTTTCTGAGAAACTTCTCTGTGATGTGTGACTTCCACTCACAGAGTTACATCTGTATTTCGTGGATCTCTTTGCTAGCCTTATTTCTGTGGAATCTGAGGACAGATATTTCGGATCCCATTGAAGACTATAGGGCCAAAGGAAATATCCTCCGATAACAAAGAGAAAGAAGCTTTCTGAGAAACTTCTTTGTGTTCTGTGAAATCATATCACAGAGTTACAGCTTTCCCCTCAAGAAGCCTCTCGCTAAGACAGTTCTTGTGGAATTGGCAAAGTGATATTTGGAAGCCCATAGAGGGCTATAGTGAAAAAGGAAATATCCTCAGATGAAATCTGGAAAGAAGCTTTCTGAGAAACTGCTTAGTGTTCTGTTAATTCATCTCACAGAGTTACATCTGTATTTCGTGGATCTCTTTGCTAGCCTTATTTCTGTGGAATCTGAGAACAGATATTTCGGATTCCATTGAAGACAATAGGGCCAAAGGAAATATTCTCCGATAACAAAGATTAAGAAGCTTTCTGAGAAACTTCTTTGTGTTCTGTGAAATCATCTCACAGAGTTACAGCTTTCCCCTCAAGAAGCCTTTCGCTAAGACAGTTCTTGTGGAATTGGCAAAGTGATATTTGGAAGCCCATAGAGGGCTATGGTGAAAAAGGAAATATCCTCAGATGAAATCTGGAAAGAAGCTTTCTGAGAAACTGCTTAGTGTTCTGTTAATTCATCTCACAGAGTTACATCCGTATTTCGTGGATCTCTTTGCTAGCCTTATTTCTGTGGAATCTGAGAACAGATATTTCGGATCCCATTGAAGACTATAGGGCCAAAGGAAATATCCTCCGATAACAAAGAGAAAGAAGCTTTCTGAGAAACTTCTTTGTGTTCTCTAAAATCATCTCGCAGAGTTACAGCTTTCTCCTCATGAAGATTTTCACTAAGACAGTTCTTGTGGAATTGGCAAAGTGATATTTGGAAGCCCATAGAGGGCTATGGTGAAAAAGGAAATATCCTCAGATGAAATCTGGAAAGAAGCTTTCTGAGAAACTTCTCTGTGATGTGTGACTTCCACTCACAGAGTTACATCTGTATTTCGTGGATCTCTTTCTAGCCTTATTTCTGTGGAATCTGAGAACAGATATTTCGGATCCCATTGAAGACTACAGGGCCAAAGGAAATATCCTCCGATAACAAAGAGAAAGAAGCTTTCTGAGAAACTTCTTTGTGTTCTGTGAAATCATCTCACAGAGTTACAGCTTTCTCCTCAAGAAGCCTTTCGCTAAGACAGTTCTTGTGGAATTGGCAAAGTGATATTTGGAAGCCCATAGAGGGCTATGGTGAAAAAGGAAATATCCTCAGATGAAATCTGGAAAGAAGCTTTCTGAGAAACTGCTTAGTGTTCTGTTAATTCATCTCACAGAGTTACATCTGTATTTCGTGGATCTCTTTGCTAGCCTTATTTCTGTGGAATCTGAGAACAGATATTTCGGATCCCATTGAAGACTATAGGGCCAAAGGAAATATCCTCCGATAACAAAGAGAAAGAAGCTTTCTGAGAAACTTCTTTGTGTTCTCGGAAATCATCTCACAGAGTTACGGCTTTCCCCTCCAGAAGCCTTTCGCTAAGACAGTTCTTGTGGAATTGGCAAAGAGATATTTGGAAGCCCATAGAGGGCTATGGTGAAAAAGGAAATATCCTCAGATGAAATCTGGAAAGAAGCTTTCTGAGAAACTGCTTAGTGTTCTGTTTATTCATCTCACAGAGTTACATCTGTGTTTCGTGGATCTCTTTGCTAGCCTTATTTTTGTGGAATCTGAGAACAGATATTTCGGATCCAATTGAAGACTATAGGGCCAAAGGAAATATCCTCCGATAACAAAGAGAACGAAGCTTTCTGAGAAACTTCTTTGTGTTCTGTGAAATCATCTCACAGAGTTACAGCTTTCCCCTCAAGAAGCCTTTCGCTAAGACAGTTCTTGTGCAATTGGCAAAGTGATATTTGGAAGCCCATAGAGGGCTATGGTGCAAAAGGAAATATCCTCATCTGAAATCTGGAAAGAAGCTTTCTGAGAAACTTCTCTGTGATGTGTGACTTCCACTCACAGAGTTACATCTGTATTTCGTGGATCTCTTTGCTAGCCTTATTTCTGTGGAATCTGAGAACAGATATTTCGGATCCCATTGAAGACTATAGGGCCAAAGGAAATATCCTTCGATAACAAAGAGAAAGAATCTGTCTGAGAAACTTCTTTGTGTTCTGTAAAATCATCTCACAGAGTTACAGCTTTCCCCTCAAGAAGCCTTTCGCTAAGACAGTTCTTGTGGAATTGGCAAAGTGATATTTGGAAGCCCGTAGAGGGCTATGGTGAAAAAGGAAATATCCTCAGATGAAATCTGGAAAGAAGCTTTCTGAGAAACTTCTCTGTGATGTGTGACTTCCACTCACAGAGTTACATCTGTATTTCGTGGATCTCTTTGCTATCCTTACTTCTGTGGAATCTGAGAACAGATATTTCGGATCCCTTTGAAGACTATAGGGCCAAAGGAAATATCCTCCGATAACAAAGAGAAAGAAGCTTTCTGAGAAACTTCTTTGTGTTCTGTGAAATCATCTCAGAGTTACAGTTTTCCCCTCAAGAAGCCTTTCGCTAAGTCGGTTCTTGTGGAATTGGCAAAGTGATATTTGGAATCCTATAGAGGGCTACGGTGAAAAAGGAAATATCCTCAGATGAAATCTGGAAAGAAGCTTTCTGAGAAACTGCTTAGTGTTCTGTTAATTCATCTCACAGAGTTACATCTGTATTTCGTGGATCTCTTTGCTAGCCTTATTTCTGTGGAATCTGAGAACAGATATTTCGGATCCCATTGAAGACTATAGGGCCAAAGGAAATATCCTCCGATAACAAAGAGAAAGAAGCTTTCTGAGAAACTTCTTTGTGTTCTGTGAAATCATCTCACAGAGTTACAGCTTTCCCCTCAAGAAGCCTTTCGCTAAGACAGTTCTTGTGGAATTGGCAAAGTGATATTTGGAAGCCCATAGAGTACTATGGTGAAAAAGGAAATATCCTCAGATGAAATCTGGAAAGAAGCTTTCTGAGAAACTTCTCTGTGATGTGTGACTTCCACTCACAGAGTTACATCTGTATTTCGTGGATCTCTTTGCTATCCTTATTTCTGTGGAATCTGAGAACAGATATTTCGGATCCCTTTGAAGACTATTCGGCCAAAGGAAATATCCTGCGATAACAAAGAGAAAGAAGCTTTCTGAGAAACTTCTTTGTGTTCTGTGAAATCATCTCACAGAGTTACAGCTTTCCCCTCAAGAAGCCTTTCGCTAAGACGGTTCTTGTGGAATTGGCAAAGTGATATTTGGAAGCCCATAGAGGGCTATGGTGAAAAAGAAATATCCTCAGATGAAATCTTGAAAGAAGGTTTCTGAGAAACTGCTTAGTGTTCTGTTAATTCATCTCACAGAGTTACATCTGTATTTCGTGGATCTCTTTGCTAGCCTTATTTCTGTGGAATCTGAGAACAGATATTTCGGATCCCTTTGAAGACTATAGGGCCAAAGGAAATATCCTCCCATAACAAAGAGAAAGAAGCTTTCTGAGAAACTTCTTTGTGTTCTGTGAAATCATCTCACAGAGTTACAGCTTTCCCCTCAAGAAGCCTTTCGCTAAGACAGTTCTTGTGGAATTGGCAAAGTGATATTTGGAAGCCCATAGAGGGCTATGGTGAAAAAGGAAATATCCTCAGATGAAATCTGGAAAGAAGCTTTCTGAGAAACTGCTTAGTGTTCTGTTAATTCATCTCACAGAGTTACATCTGTATTTCGTGGATCTCTTTGCTAGCCTTATTTCTGTGGAATCTGAGAACAGATATTTCGGATCCCGTTGAAGACTATAGGGCCAAAGGAAATATCCTCCGATAACAAAGAGAAAGAAGCTTTCTGAGAAACTTCTTTGTGTTCTGTGAAATCATCTCACAGAGTTACAGCTTTCCCCTCAAGAAGAATTTCGCTTAGACAGTTCTTGTGGAATTGGCAAAGTGATATTCGGAAGCCCATAGAGGGCTATGGTGAAAAAGGAAATATCCTCAGATGAAATCTGGAAAGAAGCTTTCTGAGAAACTGCTTAGTGTTCTGTTAATTCATCTCACAGAGTTACATCGGTATTTCGTGGATCTCTTTGCTAGCCTTATTTCTGTGGAATCTGAGAACAGATATTTCGGATCCCATTGAAGACTATAGGGCCAAAGGAAATATCCTCCGATAACAAAGAGAAATAAGCTTTCTGAGAAACTTCTTTGTGTTCTGTGAAATCATCTCACAGAGTTACAGCTTTCCCCTCAAGAAGCCTTTCGCTAAGACAGTTCTTGTGGAATTGGCAAAGTGATATTTGGAAGCCCATAGAGGGCTATGGTGAAAAAGGAAATATCCTCAGATGAAATCTGGAAAGAAGCTTTCTGAGAAAATGCTTAGTGTTCTGTTAATTCATCTCACAGAGTTACATCTGTATTTCGTGGATCTCTTTGCTAGCTTTATTTCTGTGGAATCTGAGAACTGATATTTCGGATCCCATTGAAGAATATAGGGCCAAAGGAAATATCCTTCGATAACAAAGAGAAAGAAGCTGTCTGAGAAACTTCTTTGTGTTCTGTAAAATCATCTCACAGAGTTACAGCTTTCCCCTCAAGAAGCCTTTCGCTAAGACAGTTCTTGTGGAATTGGCAAAGTGATATTTGGAAGCCCATAGAGGGCTATGGTGAAAAAGGAAATATCCTCAGATGAAATCTGGAAAGAAGCTTTCTGAGAAACTGCTTAGTGTTCTGTTAATTCATCTCACAGAGTTACATCTGTATTTCGTGGTTCTCTTTGCTAGCCTTATTTCTGTGGAATCTGAGAACAGATATTTCGGATCCCATTGAAGACTATAGGGCCAAAGGAAATATCCTCCGATAACAAAGAGAAAGAAGCTTTCTGAGAAACTTCTTTGTGTTCTCTGAAATCATCTCACAGAGTTACGGCTTTCCCCTCCAGAAGCCTTTCGCTAAGACAGTTCTTGTGGAATTGGCAAAGAGATATTTGGAAGCCCATAGAGGGCTATGGTGAAAAAGGAAATATCCTCAGATGAAATCTGGAAAGAAGCTTTCTGAGAAACTGCTTAGTGTTCTGTTTATTCATCTCACAGAGTTACATCTGTGTTTCGTGGATCTCTTTGCTAGCCTTATTTTTGTGGAATCTGAGAACAGATATTTCGGATCCAATTGAAGACTATAGGGCCAAAGGAAATATCCTCCGATAACAAAGAGAACGAAGCTTTCTGAGAAACTTCTTTGTGTTCTGTGAAATCATCTCACAGAGTTACAGCTTTCCCCTCAGGAAGCCTTTCGCTAGGACAGTTCTTGTGCAATTGGCAAAGTGATATTTGGAAGCCCATAGAGGGCTATGGTGAAAAAGGAAATATCCTCAGATGAAATCTGGAAAGAAGCTTTCTGAGAAACTTCTCTGTGATGTGTGACTTCCACTCACAGAGTTACATCTGTATTTCGTGGATCTCTTTGCTATCCTTATTTCTGTGGAATCTGAGAACAGATATTTCGGATCCCATTGAAGACTATAGGGCCAAAGGAAATATCCTCCGATAACAAAGAGAAATAAGCTTTCTGAGAAACTTCTTTGTGTTCTGTGAAATCATCTCACAGAGTTACAGCTTTCCCCTCAAGAAGCCTTTCGCTAAGACAGTTCTTGTGGAATTGGCAAAGTGATATTTGGAAGCCCATAGAGGACTATGGTGAAAAAGGAAATATCCTCAGATGAAATCTGGAAAGAAGCTTTCTGAGAAACTGCTTAGTGTTCTGTTAATTCATCTCACAGCGTTACATCTGTATTTCGTGGATCTCTTTGCTAGCTTTATTTCTGTGGAATCTGAGAACTGATATTTCGGATCCCATTGAAGAATATAGGGCCAAAGGAAATATCCTTCGATAACAAAGAGAAAGAAGCTGTCTGAGAAACTTCTTTGTGTTCTGTAAAATCATCTCACAGAGTTACAGCTTTCCCCTCAAGAAGCCTTTCGCTAAGACAGTTCTTGTGGAATTGGCAAAGTGATATTTGGAAGCCCATAGAGGACTATGGTGAAAAAGGAAATATCCTCAGATGAAATCTGGAAAGAAGCTTTCTGAGAAACTGCTTAGTGTTCTGTTAATTCATCTCACAGCGTTACATCTGTATTTCGTGGATCTCTTTGCTAGCTTTATTTCTGTGGAATCTGAGAACTGATATTTCGGATCCCATTGAAGAATATAGGGCCAAAGGAAATATCCTTCGATAACAAAGAGAAAGAAGCTGTCTGAGAAACTTCTTTGTGTTCTGTAAAATCATCTCACAGAGTTACAGCTTTCCCCTCAAGAAGCCTTTCGCTAAGACAGTTCTTGTGGAATTGGCAAAGTGATATTTGGAAGCCCATAGAGGGCTATGGTGAAAAAGGAAATATCCTCAGATGAAATCTGGAAAGAAGCTTTCTGAGAAACTTCTCTGTGATGTGTGACTTCCACTCACAGAGTTACATCTGTATTTCGTGGATCTCTTTGCTACCCTTATTTCTGTGGAATCTGAGAACAGATATTTCGGATCCCTTTGAAGACTATACGGCCAAAGGAAATATCCTCCGATAACAAAGAGAAAGAAGCTTTCTGAGAAACTTCTTTGTGTTCTGTGAAATCATCTCACAGAGTTACAGCTTTCCCCTCAAGAAGCCTTTCGCTAAGACAGTTCTTGTGGAATTGGCAAAGTGATATTTGGAAGCCCATAGAGGGCTATGGTGGAAAAGGAAATATCCTCAGATGAAATCTGGAAAGAAGCTTTCTGAGAAACTGCTTAGTGTTCTGTTAATTCATCTCACAGAGTTACATCTGTATTTCGTGGATCTCTTTGCTAGCCTTATTTCTGTGGAATCTGAGAACAGATATTTCGGATCCCATTGAAGACTATAGGGCCAAAGGAAATATCCTCCGATAACAAAGAGAAAGAAGCTTTCTGAGAAACTTCTTTGTGTTCTCTGAAATCATCTCACAGAGTTACGGCTTTCCCCTCCAGAAGCCTTTCGCTAAGACAGTTCTTGTGGAATTGGCAAAGAGATATTTGGAAGCCCATAGAGGGCTATGGTGAAAAAGGAAATATCCTCAGATGAAATCTGGAAAGAAGCTTTCTGAGAAACTGCTTAGTGTTCTGTTTATTCATCTCACAGAGTTACATCTGTGTTTCGTGGATCTCTTTGCTAGCCTTATTTCTGTGGAATCTGAGAACAGATATTTCGGATCCAAATGAAGACTATAGGGCCAAAGGAAATATCCTCTGATAACAAAGAGAAAGAAGCTTTCTGAGAAACTTCTTTGTGTTCTGTGAAATCATCTCACAGAGTTACAGCTTTCCCCTCAAGAAGAATTTCGCTTAGACAGTTCTTGTGGAATTGGCAAAGTGATATTCGGAAGCCCATAGAGGTCTATGGTGAAAAAGGAAATATCCTCAGATGAAATCTGGAAAGAAGCTTTCTGAGAAACTGCTTAGTGTTCTGTTAATTCATCTCACAGAGTTACATCGGTATTTCGTGGATCTCTTTGCTAGCCTTATTTCTGTGGAATCTGAGAACAGATATTTCGGATCCCATTGAAGACTATAGGGCCAAAGGAAATATCCTTCGATAACAAAGAGAAAGAATCTGTCTGAGAAACTTCTTTGTGTTCTGTAAAATCATCTCACAGAGTTACAGCTTTCCCCTCAAGAAGCCTTTCGCTAAGACAGTTCTTGTGGAATTGGCAAAGTGATATTTGGAAGCCCGTAGAGGGCTATGGTGAAAAAGGAAATATCCTCAGATGAAATCTGGAAAGAAGCTTTCTGAGAAACTTCTCTGTGATGTGTGACTTCCACTCACAGAGTTACATCTGTATTTCGTGGATCTCTTTGCTATCCTTACTTCTGTGGAATCTGAGAACAGATATTTCGGATCCCTTTGAAGACTATAGGGCCAAAGGAAATATCCTCCGATAACAAAGAGAAAGAAGCTTTCTGAGAAACTTCTTTGTGTTCTGTGAAATCATCTCAGAGTTACAGTTTTCCCCTCAAGAAGCCTTTCGCTAAGTCGGTTCTTGTGGAATTGGCAAAGTGATATTTGGAATCCTATAGAGGGCTACGGTGAAAAAGGAAATATCCTCAGATGAAATCTGGAAAGAAGCTTTCTGAGAAACTGCTTAGTGTTCTGTTAATTCATCTCACAGAGTTACATCTGTATTTCGTGGATCTCTTTGCTAGCCTTATTTCTGTGGAATCTGAGAACAGATATTTCGGATCCCATTGAAGACTATAGGGCCAAAGGAAATATCCTCCGATAACAAAGAGAAAGAAGCTTTCTGAGAAACTTCTTTGTGTTCTGTGAAATCATCTCACAGAGTTACAGCTTTCCCCTCAAGAAGCCTTTCGCTAAGACAGTTCTTGTGGAATTGGCAAAGTGATATTTGGAAGCCCATAGAGTACTATGGTGAAAAAGGAAATATCCTCAGATGAAATCTGGAAAGAAGCTTTCTGAGAAACTTCTCTGTGATGTGTGACTTCCACTCACAGAGTTACATCTGTATTTCGTGGATCTCTTTGCTAGACTTATTTTTGTGGAATCTGAGAACAGATATTTCGGATCCCTTTGAAGACTATAGGGCCAAAGGAAATATCCTCCGATAACAAAGAGAACGAAGCTTTCTGAGAAACTTCTTTGTGTTCTGTGAAATCATCTCACAGAGTTACAGCTTTCCCCTCAAGAAGCCTTTCGCTAAGACAGTTCTTGTGCAATTGGCAAAGTGATATTTGGAAGCCCATAGAGGGCTATGGTGAAAAAGGAAATATCCTCAGATGAAATCTGGAAAGAAGCTTTCTGAGAAACTTCTCTGTGATGTGTGACTTCCACTCACAGAGTTACATCTGTATTTCGTGGATCTCTTTGCTATCCTTATTTCTGTGGAATCTGAGAACAGATATTTCGGATCCCTTTGAAGACTATACGGCCAAAGGAAATATCCTCCGATAACAAAGAGAAAGAAGCTTTCTGAGAAACTTCTTTGTGTTCTGTGAAATCATCTCACAGAGTTACAGCTTTCCCCTCAAGAAGCCTTTCGCTGAGACAGTTCTTGTGGAATTGGCATAGTGATATTTGGAAGCCCATAGAGGGCTATGGTGAAAAAGGAAATATCCTCAGATGAAATCTGGAAAGAAGCTTTCTGAGAAACTGCTTAGTGTTCTGTTAATTCATCTCACAGAGTTACATCTGTATTTCGTGGATCTCTTTGCTAGCCTTATTTCTGTGGAATCTGAGAACAGATATTTCGGATCCCATTGAAGACTATAGGGGCAAAGGAAATATCCTCCGATAACAAAGAGAAAGAAGCTTTCTGAGAAACTTCTTTGTGTTCTGTGAAATCATCTCACAGAGTTACAGCTTTCCCCTCAAGAAGCCTTTCGCTAAGACAGTTCTTGTGGAATTGGCAAAGTGATATTTGGAAGCCCATAGAGGGCTATGTTGAAAAAGGAAATATCCTCAGATGAAATCTGGAAAGAAGCTTTCTGAGAAAGTGCTTAGTGTTCTGTTAATTCATCTCACAGAGTTACATCTGTATTTCGTGGATCTCTTTGCTAGCCTTATTTCTGTGGAATCTGAGAACAGATATTTCGGATCCCATTGAAGACTATAGGGCCAAAGGAAATATCCTTCGATAACAAAGAGAAAGAATCTGTCTGAGAAACTTCTTTGTGTTCTGTAAAATCATCTCACAGAGTTACAGCTTTCCCCTCAAGAAGCCTTTCGCTAAGACAGTTCTTGTGGAATTGGCAAAGTGATATTTGGAAGCCCGTAGAGGGCTATGGTGAAAAAGGAAATATCCTCAGATGAAATCTGGAAAGAAGCTTTCTGAGAAACTTCTCTGTGATGTGTGACTTCCACTCACAGAGTTACATCTGTATTTCGTGGATCTCTTTGCTATCCTTATTTCTGTGGAATCTGAGAACAGATATTTCGGATCCCTTTGAAGACTATACGGCCAAAGGAAATATCCTCCGATAACAAAGAGAAAGAAGCTTTCTGAGAAACTTCTTTGTGTTCTGTGAAATCATCTCACAGAGTTACAGCTTTCCCCTCAAGAAGAATTTCGCTTAGACAGTTCTTGTGGAATTGGCAAAGTGATATTCGGAAGCCCATAGAGGGCTATGGTGAAAAAGGAAATATCCTCAGATGAAATCTGGAAAGAAGCTTTCTGAGAAACTGCTTAGTGTTCTGTTAATTCATCTCACAGAGTTACATCGGTATTTCGTGGATCTCTTTGCTAGCCTTATTTCTGTGGAATCTGAGAACAGATATTTCGGATCCCATTGAAGACTATAGGGCCAAAGGAAATATCCTTCGATAACAAAGAGAAAGAATCTGTCTGAGAAACTTCTTTGTGTTCTGTAAAATCATCTCACAGAGTTACAGCTTTCCCCTCAAGAAGCCTTTCGCTAAGACAGTTCTTGTGGAATTGGCAAAGTGATATTTGGAAGCCCGTAGAGGGCTATGGTGAAAAAGGAAATATCCTCAGATGAAATCTGGAAAGAAGCTTTCTGAGAAACTTCTCTGTGATGTGTGACTTCCACTCACAGAGTTACATCTGTATTTCGTGGATCTCTTTGCTATCCTTACTTCTGTGGAATCTGAGAACAGATATTTCGGATCCCTTTGAAGACTATAGGGCCAAAGGAAATATCCTCCGATAACAAAGAGAAAGAAGCTTTCTGAGAAACTTCTTTGTGTTCTGTGAAATCATCTCAGAGTTACAGTTTTCCCCTCAAGAAGCCTTTCGCTAAGTCGGTTCTTGTGGAATTGGCAAAGTGATATTTGGAATCCTATAGAGGGCTACGGTGAAAAAGGAAATATCCTCAGATGAAATCTGGAAAGAAGCTTTCTGAGAAACTGCTTAGTGTTCTGTTAATTCATCTCACAGAGTTACATCTGTATTTCGTGGATCTCTTTGCTAGCCTTATTTCTGTGGAATCTGAGAACAGATATTTCGGATCCCATTGAAGACTATAGGGCCAAAGGAAATATCCTCCGATAACAAAGAGAAAGAAGCTTTCTGAGAAACTTCTTTGTGTTCTGTGAAATCATCTCACAGAGTTACAGCTTTCCCCTCAAGAAGCCTTTCGCTAAGACAGTTCTTGTGGAATTGGCAAAGTGATATTTGGAAGCCCATAGAGTACTATGGTGAAAAAGGAAATATCCTCAGATGAAATCTGGAAAGAAGCTTTCTGAGAAACTTCTCTGTGATGTGTGACTTCCACTCACAGAGTTACATCTGTATTTCGTGGATCTCTTTGCTAGACTTATTTCTGTGGAATCTGAGAACAGATATTTCGGATCCCTTTGAAGACTATTCGGCCAAAGGAAATATCCTGCGATAACAAAGAGAAAGAAGCTTTCTGAGAAACTTCTTTGTGTTCTGTGAAATCATCTCACAGAGTTACAGCTTTCCCCTCAAGAAGCCTTTCGCTAAGACGGTTCTTGTGGAATTGGCAAAGTGATATTTGGAAGCCCATAGAGGGCTATGGTGAAAAAGAAATATCCTCAGATGAAATCTTGAAAGAAGCTTTCTGAGAAAGTGCTTAGTGTTCTGTTAATTCATCTCACAGAGTTACATCTGTATTTCGTGGATCTCTTTGCTAGCCTTATTTCTGTGGAATCTGAGAACAGATATTTCGGATCCCATTGAAGACTATAGGGCCAAAGGAAATATCCTCCGATAACAAAGAGAAAGAAGCTTTCTGAGAAACTTCTTTGTGTTCTCTGAAATCATCTCACAGAGTTACGGCTTTCCCCTCCAGAAGCCTTTCGCTAAGACAGTTCTTGTGGAATTGGCAAAGAGATATTTGGAAGCCCATAGAGGGCTATGGTGAAAAAGGAAATATCCTCAGATGAAATCTGGAAAGAAGCTTTCTGAGAAACTGCTTTGTGTTCTGTTTATTCATCTCACAGAGTTACATCTGTGTTTCGTGGATCTCTTTGCTAGCCTTATTTTTGTGGAATCTGAGAACAGATATTTCGGATCCCTTTGAAGACTATAGGGCCAAAGGAAATATCCTCCGATAACAAAGAGAACGAAGCTTTCTGAGAAACTTCTTTGTGTTCTGTGAAATCATCTCACAGAGTTACAGCTTTCCCCTCAAGAAGCCTTTCGCTAAGACAGTTCTTGTGCAATTGGCAAAGTGATATTTGGAAGCCCATAGAGGGCTATGGTGAAAAAGGAAATATCCTCAGATGAAATCTGGAAAGAAGCTTTCTGAGAAACTTCTCTGTGATGTGTGACTTCCACTCACAGAGTTACATCTGTATTTCGTGGATCTCTTTGCTATCCTTATTTCTGTGGAATCTGAGAACAGATATTTCGGATCCCTTTGAAGACTATACGGCCAAAGGAAATATCCTCCGATAACAAAGAGAAAGAAGCTTTCTGAGAAACTTCTTTGTGTTCTGTGAAATCATCTCACAGAGTTACAGCTTTCCCCTCAAGAAGCCTTTCGCTGAGACAGTTCTTGTGGAATTGGCATAGTGATATTTGGAAGCCCATAGAGGGCTATGGTGAAAAAGGAAATATCCTCAGATGAAATCTGGAAAGAAGCTTTCTGAGAAACTGCTTAGTGTTCTGTTAATTCATCTCACAGAGTTACATCTGTATTTCGTGGATCTCTTTGCTAGCCTTATTTCTGTGGAATCTGAGAACAGATATTTCGGATCCCATTGAAGACTATAGGGGCAAAGGAAATATCCTCCGATAACAAAGAGAAAGAAGCTTTCTGAGAAACTTCTTTGTGTTCTGTGAAATCATCTCACAGAGTTACAGCTTTCCCCTCAAGAAGCCTTTCGCTAAGACAGTTCTTGTGGAATTGGCAAAGTGATATTTGGAAGCCCATAGAGGGCTATGTTGAAAAAGGAAATATCCTCAGATGAAATCTGGAAAGAAGCTTTCTGAGAAAGTGCTTAGTGTTCTGTTAATTCATCTCACAGAGTTACATCTGTATTTCGTGGATCTCTTTGCTAGCCTTATTTCTGTGGAATCTGAGAACAGATATTTCGGATCCCATTGAAGACTATAGGGCCAAAGGAAATATCCTTCGATAACAAAGAGAAAGAATCTGTCTGAGAAACTTCTTTGTGTTCTGTAAAATCATCTCACAGAGTTACAGCTTTCCCCTCAAGAAGCCTTTCGCTAAGACAGTTCTTGTGGAATTGGCAAAGTGATATTTGGAAGCCCGTAGAGGGCTATGGTGAAAAAGGAAATATCCTCAGATGAAATCTGGAAAGAAGCTTTCTGAGAAACTTCTCTGTGATGTGTGACTTCCACTCACAGAGTTACATCTGTATTTCGTGGATCTCTTTGCTATCCTTATTTCTGTGGAATCTGAGAACAGATATTTCGGATCCCTTTGAAGACTATACGGCCAAAGGAAATATCCTCCGATAACAAAGAGAAAGAAGCTTTCTGAGAAACTTCTTTGTGTTCTGTGAAATCATCTCACAGAGTTACAGCTTTCCCCTCAAGAAGCCTTTCGCTAAGACAGTTTTTGTGGAATTGGCAAAGTGATATTTGGAAGCCCATAGAGGGCTATGGTGAAAAAGGAAATATCCTGAGATGAAATCTGGAAAGAAGCTTTCTGAGAAACTGCTTAGTGTTCTGTTAATTCATCTCACAGAGTTACATCCGTATTTCGTGGATCTCTTTGCTAGCCTTATTTCTGTGGAATCTGAGAACAGATATTTCGGATCCCTTTGATGACTATAGGGCCAAAGGAAATATCCTCCGATAAAAAAGAGAAAGAAAATTTCTGAGAAACTTCTTTGTGTTTTCTGAAATCATCTCACAGAGTTACAGCTTTCCCCTCAAGAAGCCTTTCGCTAAGACAGTTCTTGTGGAATTGGCAAAGTGATATTTGGAAGCCCATAGAGGGCTATGGTGAAAAAGGAAATATCCTCAGATGAAATCTGGAAAGAAGCTTTCTGAGAAACTGCTTAGTGTTCTGTTAATTCATCTCACAGAGTTACATCTGTATTTCGTGGATCTCTTTGCTAGCCTTATTTCTGTGGAATCTGAGAACAGATATTTCGGATCCCATTGAAGACTATATGGCCAAAGGAAATATCCTCCGATAACAAAGAGAAAGAAGCTTTCTGAGAAACTTCTTTGTGTTCTGTGAAATCATCTCACAGAGTTACAGCTTTCCCTTCAAGAAGCCTTTCGCTAAGACAGTTCTTGTGGAATTCGCAAAGTGATATTCGGAAGCCCATAGAGGGCTATGGTGAAAAAGGAAATATCCTCAGATGAAATCTGGAAAGAAGCTTTCTGAGAAACTTCTCTGTGATGTGTGACTTCCACTCACAGAGTTACATCTGTATTTCGTGGATCTCTTTGCTATCCTTATTTCTGTGGAATCTGAGAACAGATATTTCGGATCTCTTTGAAAACTATACGGCCAAAGGAAATATCCTCCGATAACAAAGAGAAAGAAGCTTTCTGAGAAACTTCTTTGTGTTCTGTGAAATCATCTCAGAGTTACAGTTTTCCCCTCAAGAAGCCTTTCGCTAAGTCCGTTCTTGTGGAATTGGCAAAGTGATATTTGGAATCCTATAGAGGGCTACGGTGAAAAAGGAAATATCCTCAGATGAAATCTGGAAAGAAGCTTTCTGAGAAACTGCTTAGTGTTCTGTTAATTCATCTCACAGAGTTACATCTGTATTTCGTGGATCTCTTTGCTAGCCTTATTTCTGTGGAATCTGAGAACAGATATTTCGGATCCCATTGAAGACTATAGGGCCAAAGGAAATATCCTCCGATAACAAAGAGAAAGAAGCTTTCTGAGAAACTTCTTTGTGTTCTGTGAAATCATCTCACAGAGTTACAGCTTTCCCCTCAAGAAGAATTTCGCTTAGACAGTTCTTGTGGAATTGGCAAAGTGATATTCGGAAGCCCATAGAGGGCTATGGTGAAAAAGGAAATATCCTCAGATGAAATCTGGAAAGAAGCTTTCTGAGAAACTGCTTAGTGTTCTGTTAATTCATCTCACAGAGTTACATCGGTATTTCGTGGATCTCTTTGCTAGCCTTATTTCTGTGGAATCTGAGAACAGATATTTCGGATCCCATTGAAGACTATAGGGCCAAAGGAAATATCCTCCGATAACAAAGAGAAAGAAGCTTTCTGAGAAACTTCTTTGTGTTCTGTGAAATCATCTCACAGAGTTACAGCTTTCCCCTCAAGAAGCCTTTCGCTGAGACAGTTCTTGTGGAATTGGCATAGTGATATTTGGAAGCCCATAGAGGGCTATGGTGAAAAAGGAAATATCCTCAGATGAAATCTGGAAAGAAGCTTTCTGAGAAACTGCTTAGTGTTCTGTTAATTCATCTCACAGAGTTACATCTGTATTTTGTGGATATCTTTGCTAGCCTTATTTCTGTGGAATCTGAGAACAGATATTTCGGATCCCATTGAAGACTATAGGGCCAAAGGAAATATCCTCCGATAACAAAGAGAAAGAAGCTTTCTGAGAAACTTCTTTGTGTTCTGTGAAATCATCTCACAGAGTTACAGCTTTCCCCTCAAGAAGCCTTTCGCTAAGACAGTTCTTGTGGAATTGGCAAAGTGATATTTGGAAGCCCATAGAGGGCTATGGTGAAAAAGAAAATATCCTCAGATGAAATCTGGAAAGAAGCTTTCTGAGAAACTTCTCTGTGATGTGTGACATCCACTCACAGAGTTACATCTGTATTTCGTGGATCTCTTTGCTATCCTTATTTCTGTGGAATCTGAGAACAGATATTTCGGATCCCTTTGAAGACTATACGGCCAAAGGAAATATCCTCCGATAACAAAGAGAAAGAAGCTTTCTGAGAAACTTCTTTGTGTTCTGTGAAATCATCTCACAGAGTTACAGCTTTCCCCTCAAGAAGCCTTTCGCTGAGACAGTTCTTGTGGAATTGGCATAGTGATATTTGGAAGCCCATAGAGGGCTATGGTGAAAAAGGAAATATCCTCAGATGAAATCTGGAAAGAAGCTTTCTGAGAAACTGCTTAGTGTTCTGTTAATTCATCTCACAGAGTTACATCTGTATTTTGTGGATCTCTTTGCTAGACTTATTTCTGTGGAATCTGAGAACAGATATTTCGGATCACATTGAAGACTATAGGGCCAAAGGAAATATCCTCTGATAACAAAGAGAAAGAAGCTTTCTGAGAAACTTCTTTGTGTTCTCTGAAATCATCTCACAGAGTTACGGCTTTCCGCTCCAGAAGCCTTTCGCTAAGACAGTTCTTGTGGAATTGGCAAAGAGATATTTGGAAGCCCATAGAGGGCTATGGTGAAAAAGGAAATATCCTCAGATGAAATCTGGAAAGAAGCTTTCTGAGAAACTTCTCTGTGATGTGTGACTTCCACTCACAGAGTTACATCTGTATTTCGTGGATCTCTTTCTAGCCTTATTTCTGTGGAATCTGAGAACAGATATTTCTGATCCCATTGAAGACTATAGGGCCAAAGGAAATATCCTCCGATAACAAAGAGAAAGAAGCTTTCTGAGAAACTTCTTTGTGTTCTGTGAAATCATCTCACAGAGTTACAGCTTTCCCCTCAAGAAGCCTTTCGCTAAGACAGTTCTTGTGCAATTGGCAAAGTGATATTTGGAAGCCCATACAGGGCTAGGTGAAAAAGGAAATATCCTCATCTGAAATCTGGAAAGAAGCTTTCTGAGAAACTGCTTAGTGTTCTGTTAATTCATCTCACAGAGTTACATCTGTATTTCGTGGATCTGTTTGCTAGCTTTATTTCTGTGGAACCTGAGAACAGATATTTCGGATCCCATTGAAGACTATAGGGCCAAAGGAAATATCCTCCGATAACAAAGAGAAAGAAGCTTTCTGAGAAACTTCTTTGTGTTCTGTGAAATCATCTCACAGAGTTTCAGCTTTCCCATCAAGAAGCCTTTCGCTAAGACAGTTCTTGTGGAATTGGCAAAGTGATATTTGGAAGCCCATAGAGGGCTATGGTGAAAAAGAAAATATCCTCAGATGAAATCTGGAAAGAAGCTTTCTGAGAAACTGCTGAGTGTTCTGTTAATTAATCTCACAGAGTTACATCTGTATTTCGTGGATCTCTTTGCTAGCCTTATTTCTGTGGAATCTGAGAACAGATATTTCGGATCCCATTGAAGACTATAGGGCCAAAGGAAATATCCTCCGATAACAAAGAGAAAGAAGCTTTCTGAGAAACTTCTTTGTGTTCTCTGAAATCATCTCACAGAGTTACGGCTTTCCCCTCAAGAAGCCTTTCGCTAAGACAGTTCTTGTGGAATTGGCAAAGAGATATTTGGAAGCCCATAGAGGGCTATGGTGAAAAAGGAAATATCCTCAGATGAAATCTGGAAAGAAGCTTTCTGAGAAACTGCTTAGTGTTCTGTTAATTCATCTCACAGAGTTACATCTGCAGTTTGTGGATCTCTTTGCTAGACTTATTTCTGTGGAATCTGAGAACAGATATTTCGGATCACATTGAAGACTATAGGGCCAAAGGAAATATCCTCCGATAACAAAGAGAAAGAAGCTTTCTGAGAAACTTCTTTGTGTTCTCTGAAATCATCTCACAGAGTTACGGCTTTCCCCTCCAGAAGCCTTTCGCTAAGACAATTCTTGTGGAATTGGCAAAGAGATATTTGGAAGCCCATAGAGGGCTATGGTGAAAAAGGAAATATCCTCAGATGAAATCTGGAAAGAAGCTTTGTGTGAAACTTCTCTGTGATGTGTGACTTCCACTGACAGAGTTACATCTGTATTTCGTGGATCTCTTTCTAGCCTTATTTCTGTGGAATCTGAGAACAGATATTTCGAAGCCCTTTGAAGACTATACGGCCAAAGGAAATATCCTCCGATAACAAAGAGAAAGAAGCTTTCTGAGAGACTTCTTTCTGTTCTGTGAAATCATATCACAGAGTTACAGCTTTCCCCTCAAGAAGCCTTACGCTGAGACAGTTCTTGTGGAATTGGAAAAGTGATATTTGGAAGCCCATAGAGGGCTATGGTGAAAAAGGAAATATCCTCAGATGAAATCTGGAAAGAAGCTTTCTGAGAAACTGCTGAGCGTTCTGTTAATTCATCTCACATAGTTACATCTGTATTTTGTGGATCTCTTTGCTAGCCTTATTTCTGTGGAATCTGAGGACAGATATTTCGGATCCCATTGAAGACTATAGGGCCAAAGGAAATATCCTCCGATAACAAAGAGAAAGAAGCTTTCTGAGAAACTTCTTTGTGTTCTGTGAAATCATATCACAGAGTTACAGTTTTCCCCTCAAGAAGCCTCTCGCTAAGACAGTTCTTGTGGAATTGGCAAAGTAATATTTGGAAGCCCATAGAGGGCTATAGTGAAAAAGGAAATATCCTCAGATGAAATCTGGAAAGAAGCTTTCTGAGAAACTGATGAGTGTTCTGTTAATTCATCTCACAGAGTTACATCTGTATTTCGTGGATCTCTTTGCTAGCCTATTTCTGTGGAATCTGAGAACAGATATTTCGGATCCCATTGAAGACAATAGGGCCAAAGGAAATATTCTCCGATAACAAAGAGAAAGAAGCTTTCTGAGAAACTTCTTTGTGTTCTGTGAAATCATCTCACAGAGTTACAGCTTTCCCCTCAAGAAGCCTTTCGCTAAGACAGTTCTTGTGGAATTGGCAAAGTGATATTTGGAAGCCATAGAGGGCTATGGTGAAAAAGGAAATATCCTCAGATGAAATCTGGAAAGAAGCTTTCTGAGAAACTGCTTAGTGTTCTGTTAATTCATCTCACAGAGTTACATCCGTATTTCGTGGATCTCTTTGCTAGCCTTATTTCTGTGGAATCTGAGAACAGATATTTCGGATCCCATTGAAGACTATAGGGCCAAAGGAAATATCCTCCGATAACAAAGAGAAAGAAGCTTTCTGAGAAACTTCTTTGTGTTCTCTAAAATCATCTCGCAGAGTTACAGCTTTCTCCTCATGAAGCTTTTCGCTAAGACAGTTCTTGTGGAATTGGCAAAGTGATATTTGGAAGCCCATAGAGGGCTATGGTGAAAAAGGAAATATCCTCAGATGAAATCTGGAAAGAAGCTTTCTGAGAAACTTCTCTGTGATGTGTGACTTCCACTCACAGAGTTACATCTGTATTTCGTGGATCTCTTTCTAGCCTTATTTCTGTGGAATCTGAGAACAGATATTTCGGATCCCATTGAAGACTATAGGGCCAAAGGAAATATCCTCCGATAACAAAGAGAAAGAAGCTTTCTGAGAAACTTCTTTGTGTTCTGTGAAATCATCTCACAGAGTTACAACTTTCCCCTCAAGAAGCCTTTCGCTAAGACAGTTCTTGTGGAATTGGCAAAGTGATATTTGGAAGCCCATAGAGGGCTATGGTGAAAAAGGAAATATCCTCAGATGAAATCTGGAAAGAAGCTTTCTGAGAAACTGCTTAGTGTTCTGTTAATTCATCTCACAGAGTTACATCTGTATTTCGTGGATCTCTTTGCTAGCCTTATTTCTGTGGAATCTGAGAACAGATATTTCGGATCCCATTGAAGACTATAGGGCCAAAGGAAATATCCTCCGATAACAAAGAGAAAGAAGCTTTCTGAGAAACTTCTTTGTGTTCTCTGAAATCATCTCACAGAGTTACGGCTTTCCCCTCCAGAAGCCTTTCGCTAAGACAGTTCTTGTGGAATTGGCAAAGAGATATTTGGAAGCCCATAGAGGGCTATGGTGAAAAAGGAAATATCCTCAGATGAAATCTGGAAAGAAGCTTTCTGAGAAACTTCTCTGTGATGTGTGACTTCCACTCACAGAGTTACATCTGTATTTCGTGGATCTCTTTCTAACCTTATTTCTGTGGAATCTGAGAACAGATATTTCGGATCCCTTTGAAGACTATACGGCCAAAGGAAATATCCTCCGATAACAAAGAGAAAGAAGCTTTCTGAGAGACTTCTTTGTGTTCTGTGAAATCATCTCACAGAGTTACAGCTTTCCCCTCAAGAAGCCTTTCGCTGAGACAGTTCTTGTGGAATTGGCAAAGTGATATTTGGAAGCCCATAGAGGGCTATGGTGAAAAAGGAAATATCCTCAGATGAAATCTGGAAAGAAGCTTTCTGAGAAACTGCTGAGTGTTCTGTTAATTCATCTCACAGAGTTACATCTGTATTTTGTGGATCTCTTTGCTAGCCTTATTTCTGTGGAATCTGAGGACAGATATTTCGGATCCCATTGAAGACTATAGGGCCAAAGGAAATATCCTCCGATAACAAAGAGAAAGAAGCTTTCTGAGAAACTTCTTTGTGTTCTGTGAAATCATATCACAGAGTTACAGCTTTCCCCTCAAGAAGCCTCTCGCTAAGACAGTTCTTGTGGAATTGGCAAAGTGATATTTGGAAGCCCATAGAGGGCTATAGTGAAAAAGGAAATATCCTCAGATGAAATCTGGAAAGAAGCTTTCTGAGAAACTGCTTAGTGTTCTGTTAATTCATCTCATAGAGTTACATCTGTATTTCGTGGATCTCTTTGCTAGCCTTATTTCTGTGGAATCTGAGAACAGATATTTCGGATCCCATTGAAGACAATAGGGCCAAAGGAAATATTCTCCGATAACAAAGAGAAAGAAGCTTTCTGAGAAACTTCTTTGTGTTCTGTGAAATCATCTCACAGAGTTACAGCTTTCCCCTCAAGAAGCCTTTCGCTAAGACAGTTCTTGTGGAATTGGCAAAGTGAAATTTGGAAGCCCATAGAGGGCTATGGTGAAAAAGGAAATATCCTCAGATGAAATCTGGAAAGAAGCTTTCTGAGAAACTGCTTAGTGTTCTGTTAATTCATGTCACAGAGTTACATCCGTATTTCCTGGATCTCTTTGCTAGCCTTATTTCTGTGGAATCTGAGAACAGATATTTCGGATCCCATTGAAGACTATAGGGCCAAAGGAAATATCCTCCGATAACAAAGAGAAAGAAGCTTTCTGAGAAACTTCTTTGTGTTCTCTAAAATCATCTCGCAGAGTTACAGCTTTCTCCTCATGAAGCTTTTCGCTAAGACAGTTCTTGTGGAATTGGCAAAGTGATATTTGGAAGCCCATAGAGGGCTATGGTGAAAAAGGAAATATCCTCAGATGAAATCTGGAAAGAAGCTTTCTGAGAAACTTCTCTGTGATGTGTGACTTCCACTCACAGAGTTACATCTGTATTTCGTGGATCTCTTTCTACCCTTATTTCTGTGGAATCTGAGAACAGATATTTCGGATCCCTTTGAAGACTATACGGCCATGGGAAATATCCTCCGATAACAAAGAGAAAGAAGCTTTCTGAGAGACTTCTTTGTGTTCTGTTTAATCATATCACAGAGTTACAGCTTTCCCCTCAAGAAGCCTTTCGCTGAGACAGTTCTTGTGGAATTGGCAAAGAGATATTTGGAAGCCCATAGAGGGCTAGCGTGAAAAAGGAAATATCCTCAGATGAAATCTGGAAAGAAGCTTTCTGAGAAACTGATGAGTGTTCTGTTAATTCATCTCACAGAGGTACATCCGTATTTCGTGGATCTCTTTGCTAGCCTTATTTCTGTGGAATCTGAGAACAGATATTTCGGATCCCATTGAAGACTATAGGGCCAAAGGAAATATCTTCCGATAACAAAGAGAAAGAAGCTTTCTGAGAAACTTCTTTGTGTTCTGTGAAATCATCTCACAGAGTTACAGGTTTCCCCTCAAGAAGCCTTTCGCTAAGACAGTTCTTGTGGAATTGGCAAAGTGATATTTGGAAGCCCATAGAGGGCTATGGTGAAAAAGGAAATATCCTCAGATGAAATGTGGAAAGAAGCTTTCTGAGAAACTTCTCTGTGATGTGTGACTTACACTCACAGAGTTACATCTGTATTTCGTGGATCTCTTTCTAGCCTTATTTCTGTGGAATCTGAGCACAGATATGTCGGATCCCTTTGAAGACTATACGGCCAAAGGAAATATCCTCCGATAACAAAGAGAAAGAAGCTTTCTGAGAAACTTCTTTGTGTTCTGTGAAATCATCTCACAGAGTTACAGCTTTCCCGTCAAGAAGCCTTTCTCTAAGACAGTTCTTGTGGAATTGGCATAGTGATATTTGGAAGCCCATAGAGGGCTATGGTGAAAAAGGAAATATCCTCAGATGAAATCTGGAAAGAAACTTTCTGAGAAACTGCTTAGTGTTCTGTTAATTCATCTCACAGGGTTACATCTGTATTTTGTGGATCTCTTTCCTAGCTTTATTTCTGTGGAATCTGAGAACAGATATTTCGGATCCCATTGAAGACTATAGGGCCAAAGGAAATATCCTCCGATAACAAAGAGAAAGAAGCTTTCTGAGAAACTTCTTTGTGTTCTGTGAAATCATCTCACAGAGTTACAGCTTTCCCCTCAAGAAGCCTTTCGCTAAGACAGTTCTTGTGGAATTGGCAAAGTGATATTTGGAAGCCCATAGAGGGCTATGGTGAAAAAGGAAATATCCTCAGATGAAATCTGGAAAGAAGCTTTCTGAGAAACTGCTTAGTGTTCTGTTAATTCATCTCACCGAGTTACATCTGTATTTCCTGGATCTCTTTGCTAGCCTTATTTCTGTGGAATCTGAGAACAGATATTTCGGATCCCTTTGAAGACTATAGGGCCAAAGGAAATATCCTCGGATAACAAAGAGAAAGAAGCTTTCTGAGAAACGTCTTTGTGTTCTGTGAAATCATCTCACAGAGTTACAGCTTTCCCCTCAAGAAGCCTTTCGCTAAGACAGTTCTTGTGGTATTGGCAAAGTGATATTTGGAAGCCCATAGAGGGCTATAGTGAGAAAGGAAATATCCTCAGATGAAATCTGGAAAGAAGCTTTCTGAGAAACTTCTCTGTGATGTGTGACATCCACTCACAGAGTTACATCTGTATTTCGTGGATCTCATTCTAGCCGTATTTCTGAGGAATCTGAGAACAGATAAGTCGGATCCCTTTGAAGACTATACAGCGAAAGGAAATATCCTCCGATAACAAAGAGAAAGAAGCTTTCTGAGAAATTTCTTTGTGTTCTGTGAAATCATCTCACAAAGTTACACCTTTCCCCTCAAGAAGCCTTTCGCTGAGACAGTTCTTGTGGAATTGGCAAAGTGATATTTGGAAGCCCATAGAGGGCTATGGTGAAAAAGGAAATATCCTCAGATGAAATCTGGAAAGAAGCTTTCTGAGAAACTGCTGAGTGTTCTGTTAATTCATCTCACAGAGTTACATCTGTATTTTGTGGATCTCTTTGCTAGCCTTATTTCTGTGGAATCTGAGAACAGATATTTCGGATCCCATTGAAGACTATAGGGCCAAAGGAAATATCCTCTGATAACAAAGAGAAAGAAGCTTTCTGAGAAACTTCTTTGTGTTCTGTGAAATCATCTCACAGAGTTACAGCTTTCCCCTCAAGAAGCCTTTCGCTAAGACAGTTCTTGTGGAATTGGCAAAGTGATATTTGGAAGCCCTTAGAGGGCTATGGTGAAAAAGGAAATATCCTCAGATGAAATCTGGAAAGAAGCTTTCTGAGAAACTGCTTAGTGTTCTGTTAATTCATCTCACAGAGTTACATCTGTATTTCGTGGATCTCTTTGCTAGCCTTATTTCTGTGGAATCTGAGAACAGATATTTCGGATCCCATTGAAGACTATAGGGCCAAAGGAAATATCCTCCGATAACAAAGAGAAAGAAGCTTTCTGAGAAACTTCTTTGTGTTCTATAAAATCATCTCACAGAGTTACAGCTTTCCCCTCAAGAAGCCTTTCGCTAAGACAGTTCTTGTGGAATTGGCAAAGTGATATTTGGAAGCCCATAGAGGGCTATGGTGAAAAAGGAAATATCCTCAGATGAAATCTGGAAAGAAGCTTTCTGAGAAACTGCTTAGTGTTCTGTTAATTCATCTCACAGAGTTACATCTGTATTTCGTGGATCTGTTTGCTAGCCTTATTTCTGTGGAATCTGAAAACAGATATTTCGGATCCCATTGAAGACTATAGGGCCAAAGGAAATATCCTCCGATAACAAAGAGAAATAAGCTTTCTGAGAAACTTCTTTGTGTTCTGTGAAATCATCTCACAGAGTTACAGCTTTCCCCTCAAGAAGCCTTTCGCTAAGACAGTTCTTGTGGAATTGGCAAAGTGATATTTGGAAGCCCATAGAGGGCTATGGTGAAAAAGGAAATATCCTCAGATGAAATCTGGAAAGAAGCTTTCTGAGAAACTGCTTAGTGTTCTGTTAATTCATCTCACAGAGTTACATCTGTATTTCGTGGATCTCTTTGCTAGCCTTATTTCTGTGGAATCTGAGAACAGATATTTCGGATCCCATTGAAGACTACAGGGCCAAAGGAAATATCCTCCGATAACAAAGAGAAAGAAGCTTTCTGAGAAACTTCTTTGTGTTCTGTGAAATCATCTCACAGAGTTACAGCTTTCCCCTCAAGAAGCCTTTCGCTAAGACAGTTCTTGTGCAATTGGCAAAGTGATATTTGGAAGCCCATACAGGGCTAGGTGAAATAGGAAATATCCTCATCTGAAATCTGGAAAGAAGCTTTCTCAGAAACTGCTTAGTGTTCTGTTAATTCATCTCACAGAGTTACATCTGTATTTCGTGGATCTGTTTGCTAGCCTTATTTCTGTGGAATCTGAGAACAGATATTTCGGATCCCATTGAAGACTATAGGGCCAAAGGAAATATCCTCCGATAACAAAGAGAAAGAAGCTTTCTGAGAAACTTCTTTGTGTTCTGTGAAATCATCTCACAGAGTTACAGCTTTCCCCTCAAGAAGCCTTTCGCTAAGACAGTTCTTGTGGAATTGGCAAAGTGATATTTGAAGCCCATAGAGGGCTATGGTGAAAAAGGAAATATCCTCAGATGAAATCTGGAAAGAAGCTTTCTGAGAAACTGCTTAGTGTTCTGTTAATTCATCTCACAGAGTTACATCTGTATTTCGTGGATCTCTTTGCTAGCATTATTTCTGTGGAATCTGAGAACAGATATTTCGGATCCCATTGAAGACTATAGGGCCAAAGGAAATATCCTCCGATAACAAAGAGAAAGAAGCTTTCTGAGAAACTTCTTTGTGTTCTGTGAAATCATCTCACAGAGTTACAGCTTTCCCCTCAAGAAGCCTTTCGCTAAGACAGTTCTTGTGCAATTGGCAAAGTGATATTTGGAAGCCCATACAGGGCTAGGTGAAAAAGGAAATATCCTCATCTGAAATCTGGAAAGAAGCTTTCTGAGAAACTGCTTAGTGTTCTGTTAATTCATCTCACAGAGTTACATCTGTATTTCGTGGATCTCTTTGCTAGCCTTATTTCTGTGAAATCTGAGAACAGATATTTCGGATCCCATTGAAGACTATAGGGTCAAAGGAAATATCCTCCGATAAGAAAGAGAAAGAAGCTTTCTGAGAAACTTCTTTGTGTTCTGTGAAATCATCTCACAGAGTTACAGCTTTCCCCTCAAGAAGCCTTTCGCTAAGACAGTTCTTGTGGAATTGGCAAAGTGATATTTGGAAGCCCATAGAGGGCTATGGTGAAAAGGGAAATATCCTCAGATGAAATCTGGAAAGAAGCTTTCTGAGAAACTGCTGAGTGTTCTGTTAATTCAACTCACAGAGTTACATCTGTATTTCGTGGATCTCTTTGCTAGCCTTATTTCTGTGGAATCTGAGAAGAGATATTTCGGATCCCATTGAAGACTATAGGGCCAAAGGAAATATCCTCCGATAACAAAGAGAAAGAAGCTTTCTGAGAAACTTCTTTGTGTTCTGTGAAATCATCTCACAGAGTTACAGCTTTCCCCTCAAGAATCCTTTCGCTAAGACAGTTCTTGTTCAATTGGCAAAGTGATATTTGGGAGCCCATACAGGGCTAGGTGAAAAAGGAAATATCCTCATCTGAAATCTGGAAAGAAGCTTTCTGAGAAACTTCTCTGTGATGTGTGACTTCCACTCACAGAGTTACATCTGTATTTCGTGGATCTCTTTGCTAGCATTATTTCTGTGGAATCTGAGAACAGATATTTCGGATCCCATTGAAGACTATAGGGCCAAAGGAAATATCCTCCGATAACAAAGAGAAAGAAGCTTTCTGAGAAACTTCTTTGTGTTCTCTGAAATCATCTCACAGAGTTACGGCTTTCCCCTCAAGAAGCCTTTCGCTAAGACAGTTCTTGTGGAATTGGCAAAGAGATATTTGGAAGCCCATAGAGGGCTATGGTGAAAAAGGAAATATCCTCAGATGAAATCTGGAAAGAAGCTTTCTGAGAAACTGCTTAGTGTTCTGTTTATTCATCTCACAGAGTTACATCTGTGTTTCGTGGATCTCTTTGCAAGCCTTATTTTTGTGGAATCTGAGAACAGATATTTCGGATCCAATTGAAGACTATAGGGCCAAAGGAAATATCCTCCGATAACAAAGAGAAAGAAGCTTTCTGAGAAACTTCTTTGTGTTCTGTGAAATCATCTCACAGAGTTACAGCTTTCCCCTCAAGAAGCCTTTCGCTAAGACAGTTCTTGTGCAATTGGCAAAGTGATATTTGGAAGCCCATACAGGGCTAGGTGAAAAAGGAAATATCCTCATCTGAAATCTGGAAAGAAGCTTTCTGAGAAACTGCTTAGTGTTCTGTTAATTCATCTCACAGAGTTACATCTGTATTTCGTGGATCTCTTTGCTAGCCTTATTTCTGTGAAATCTGAGAACAGATATTTCGGATTCCATTGAAGACTATAGGGTCAAAGGAAATATCCTCCGATAAGAAAGAGAAAGAAGCTTTCTGAGAAACTTCTTTGTGTTCTGTGAAATCATCTCACAGAGTTACAGCTTTCCCCTCAAGAAGCCTTTCGCTAAGACAGTTCTTGTGGAATTGGCAAAGTGATATTTGGAAGCCCATAGAGGGCTATGGTGAAAAGGGAAATATCCTCAGATGAAATCTGGAAAGAAGCTTTCTGAGAAACTGCTGAGTGTTCTGTTAATTCAACTCACAGAGTTACATCTGTATTTCGTGGATCTCTTTGCTAGCCTTATTTCTGTGGAATCTGAGAAGAGATATTTCGGATCCCATTGAAGACTATAGGGCCAAAGGAAATATCCTCCGATAACAAAGAGAAAGAAGCTTTCTGAGAAACTTCTTTGTGTTCTGTGAAATCATCTCACAGAGTTACAGCTTTCCCCTCAAGAATCCTTTCGCTAAGACAGTTCTTGTTCAATTGGCAAAGTGATATTTGGGAGCCCATACAGGGCTAGGTGAAAAAGGAAATATCCTCATCTGAAATCTGGAAAGAAGCTTTCTGAGAAACTTCTCTGTGATGTGTGACTTCCACTCACAGAGTTACATCTGTATTTCGTGGATCTCTTTCTAACCGTATTTCTGAGGAATATGAGAACAGATATTTCGGATCCCTTTGAAGACTATACAGCCAAAGGAAATATCCTCCGATAACAAAGAGAAAGAAGCTTTCTGAGAAACTTCTTTGTGTTCTCTGAAATCATCTCACAGAGTTACAGCTTTCCCCTCAAGAAGCCTTTCGCTAAGACAGTTCTTGTGGAATTGGCAAAGTGATATTCGGAAGCCCACAGAGGGCTATGGTGAAAAAGGAAATATCCTCAGATGAAATGTGGAAAGAAGCTTTCTGAGAAACTGCTGAGTGTTCTGTTAATTCATCTCACAGAGTTACATCTGTATTTTGTGGATCTCTTTCTAGCCTTATTTCTGTGGAATCTGAGAACAGATATTTCGGATCCTATTGAAGACTATAGGGCCAAAGGAAATATCCTCCGATAACAAAGAGAAAGAAGCTTTCTGAGAAACTTCTTTGTGTTCTGTGAAATCATCTCACAGAGTTACAGCTTTCCCCTCAAGAAGCCTTTCGCTAAGACAGTTCTTGTGGAATTGGCAAAGTGATATTTGGAAGCCCATAGAGGGCTATGGTGAAAAAGGAAATATCCTCAGATGAAATCTGGAAAGAAGCTTTCTGAGAAACTGCTTAGTGTTCTGTTAATTCATCTCACAGAGTTACATCTGTATTTCGTGGATCTCTTTGCTAGCCTTATTTCTGTGGAATCTGAGAACAGATATTTCGGATCCCATTGAAGACTATAGGGCCAAAGGAAATATCCTCCGATAACAAAGAGAAAGAAGCTTTCTGAGAAACTTCTTTGTGTTCTGTGAAATCATCTCACAGAGTTACAGCTTTCCCCTCAAGAAGCCTTTCGCTAAGACAGTTCTTGTGGAATTGGCAAAGTGATATTTGGAAGCCCATAGAGGGCTATGGTGAAAAAGGAAATATCCTCAGATGAAATCTGGAAAGAAGCTTTCTGAGAAACTGCTTAGTGTTCTGTTAATTCATCTCACAGAATTACATCCGTATTTCGTGGATCTCTTTGCTAGCCTTATTTCTGTGGCATCTGAGAACAGATATTTCGGATCCCATTGAAGACTATAGGGCCAAAGGAAATATCCTTCGATAACAAAGAGAAAGAAGCTTTCTGAGAAACTCCTTTGTGTCTGTGAAATCATCTCACAGAGTTACAGCTTTCCCCTCAAGAAGCCTTTCGCTACGACAGTTCTTGTGGAATTGGCAAAGTGATATTTGGAAGCCCATAGAGGGCTATGGTGAAAAAGGAAATATCCTCAGATGAAATCTGGAAAGAAGCTTTCTGAGAAACTTCTCTGTGATGTGTGACTTTCACTCACAGAGTTACATCTGTATTTCGTGGATCTCTTTCTAGCCTTATTTCTGTGGAATCTGAGAACAGATATTTCGGATCCCTTTGAAGACTATATAGCCAAAGGAAATATCCTCCGATAACAAAGAGAAAGAAGCTTTCTGAGAAACTTCTTTGTGTTCTCTGAAATCATCTCACAGAGTTACGGCTTTCCCCTCAAGAAGCCTTTCGCTAAGACAGTTCTTGTGGAATTGGCAAAGTGATATTTGGAAGCCCATAGAGGGCTATGGTGAAAAAGGAAATATCCTCAGATGAAATCTGGAAAGAAGCTTTCTCAGAAACTGCTTAGTGTTCTGTTAATTCATCTCACAGAATTACATCCGTATTTCGTGGATCTCTTTGCTAGCCTTATTTCTGTGGCATCTGAGAACAGATATTTCGGATCCCATTGAAGACTATAGGGCCAAAGGAAATATCCTTCGATAACAAAGAGAAAGAAGCTTTCTGAGAAACTCCTTTGTGTCTGTGAAATCATCTCACAGAGTTACAGCTTTCCCCTCAAGAAGCCTTTCGCTACGACAGTTCTTGTGGAATTGGCAAAGTGATATTTGGAAGCCCATAGAGGGCTATGGTGAAAAAGGAAATATCCTCAGATGAAATCTGGAAAGAAGCTTTCTGAGAAACTTCTCTGTGATGTGTGACTTTCACTCACAGAGTTACATCTGTATTTCGTGGATCTCTTTCTAGCCTTATTTCTGTGGAATCTGAGAACAGATATTTCGGATCCCTTTGAAGACTATATAGCCAAAGGAAATATCCTCCGATAACAAAGAGAAAAAAGCTTTCTGAGAAACTTCTTTGTGTTCTCTGAAATCATCTCACAGAGTTACGGCTTTCCCCTCAAGAAGCCTTTCGCTAAGACAGTTCTTGTGGAATTGGCAAAGTGATATTTGGAAGCCCATAGAGGGCTATGGTGAAAAAGGAAATATCCTCAGATGAAATCTGGAAAGAAGCTTTCTGAGAAACTGCTTAGTGTTCTGTTAATTCATCTCACAGAGTTACATCTGTGTTTCGTGGACCTCTTTGCTAGCCTTATTTTGTGGAATCTGAGAACAGATATTTCGGATCCTATTGAAGACTATAGGGCCAAAGGAAATATCCTCCGATAACAAAGAGAAAGAAGCTTTCTGAGAAACTTCTTTGTGTTCTCTGAAATCATCTCACAGAGTTACAGCTTTCCCCTCAAGAAGCCTTTCGCTAAGACAGTTCTTGTGCAATTGGCAAAGTGATATTTGGGAGCCCATACAGGGCTAGGTGAAAAAGGAAATATCCTCAGATGAAATCTGGAAAGAAGCTTTCTGAGAAACTGCTTAGTGTTCTGTTAATTCATCTCACAGAATTACATCCGTATTTCGTGGATCTCTTTGCTAGTCTTATTTCTGTGGAATCTGAGAACAGATATTTCGGATCCCATTGAAGACTATAGGGACAAAGGAAATATCCTCCGATAACAAAGAGAAAGAAGCTTTCTGAGAAACTTCTTTGTGTTCTGTGAAATCATCTCACAGAGTTACAGCTTTCCCCTCAAGAAGCCTTTCGCTAAGACAGTTCTTGTGGAATTGGCAAAGTGATATTTGGAAGCCCTTTGAGGGCAATGGTGAAAAAGGAAATATCCTCAGATGAAATCTGGAAAGAAGCTTTCTGAGAAACTGCTTAGTGTTCTGTTAATTCATCTCACAGAGTTACATCCGTATTTCGTGGATCTCTTTACTAGCCTTATTTCTGTGGCATCTGAGAACAGATATTTCGGATCCCATTGAAGACTATAGGGCCAAAGGAAATATCCTTCGATAACAAAGAGAAAGAAGCTTTCTGAGAAACTCCTTTGTGTCTGTGAAATCATCTCACAGAGTTACAGCTTTCCCCTCAAGAAGCCTTTCGCTAAGACAGTTCTTGTGGAATTGGCAAAGTGATATTTGGAAGCCCATAGAGGGCTATGGTGAAAAAGGAAATATCCTCAGATGAAATCTGGAAAGAAGCTTTCTGAGAAACTTCTCTGTGATGTGTGACTTTCACTCACAGAGTTACATCTGTATTTCGTGGATCTCTTTCTAGCCTTATTTCTGTGGAATCTGAGAACAGATATTTCGGATCCCTTTGAAGACTATAGGGCCAAAGGAAATATCCTCCGATAACAAAGAGAAAGAAGCTTTCTGAGAAACTTCTTTGTGTTCTCTGAAATCATCTCACAGAGTTACGGCTTTACCCTCAAGAAGCCTTTAGCTAAGACAGTTCTTGTGGAATTGGCAAAGTGATATTTGGAAGCCCATAGAGGGCTATGGTGAAAAAGGAAATATCCTCAGATGAAATCTGGAAAGAAGCTTTCTGAGAAACTGCTTAGTGTTCTGTTAATTCATCTCACCGAGTTACATCTGTATTTCCTGGATCTCTTTGCTAGCCTTATTTCTGTGGAATCTGAGAACAGATATTTCGGATCCCTTTGAAGACTATAGGGCCAAAGGAAATATCCTCGGATAACAAAGAGAAAGAAGCTTTCTGAGAAACGTCTTTGTGTTCTGTGAAATCATCTCACAGAGTTACAGCTTTCCCCTCAAGAAGCCTTTCGCTAAGACAGTTCTTGTGGTATTGGCAAAGTGATATTTGGAAGCCCATAGAGGGCTATGGTGAAAAAGGAAATATCCTCAGATGAAATCTGGAAAGAAGCTTTCTGAGAAACTTCTCTGTGATGTGTGACATCCACTCACAGAGTTACATCTGTATTTCGTGGATCTCTTTCTAGCCGTATTTCTGAGGAATCTGAGAACAGATATGTCGGATCCCTTTGAAGACTATACAGCGAAAGGAAATATCCTCCGATAACAAAGAGAAAGAAGCTTTCTGAGAAACTTCTTTGTGTTCTGTGAAATCATCTCACAAAGTTACACCTTTCCCCTCAAGAAGCCTTTCGCTGAGACAGTTCTTGTGGAATTGGCAAAGTGATATTTGGAAGCCCATAGAGGGCTATGGTGAAAAAGGAAATATCCTCAGATGAAATCTGGAAAGAAGCTTTCTGAGAAACTGCTGAGTGTTCTGTTAATTCATCTCACAGAGTTACATCTGTATTTTGTGGATCTCTTTGCTAGCCTTATTTCTGTGGAATCTGAGAACAGATATTTCGGATCCCATTGAAGACTATAGGGCCAAAGGAAATATCCTCTGATAACAAAGAGAAAGAAGCTTTCTGAGAAACTTCTTTGTGTTCTGTGAAATCATCTCACAGAGTTACAGCTTTCCCCTCAAGAAGCCTTTCGCTAAGACAGTTCTTGTGGAATTGGCAAAGTGATATTTGGAAGCCCATAGAGGGCTATGGTGAAAAAGGAAATATCCTCAGATGAAATCTGGAAAGAAGCTTTCTGAGAAACTACTTAGTGTTCTGTTAATTCATCTCACAGAGTTACATCTGTATTTCGTGGATCTCTTTGCTAGCCTTATTTCTGTGGAATCTGAGAACAGATATTTCGGATCCCATTGAAGACTATAGGGCCAAAGGAAATATCCTCCGATAACAAAGAGAAAGAAGCTTTCTGAGAAACTTCTTTGTGTTCTATAAAATCATCTCACAGAGTTACAGCTTTCCCCTCAAGAAGCCTTTCGCTAAGACAGTTCTTGTGGAATTGGCAAAGGGATATTTGGAAGCCCATAGAGGGCTATGGTGAAAAAGGAAATATCCTCAGATGAAATCTGGAAAGAAGCTTTCTGAGAAACTGCTTAGTGTTCTGTTAATTCATCTCACAGAGTTACATCTGTATTTCGTGGATCTGTTTGCTAGCCTTATTTCTGTGGAATCTGAAAACAGATATTTCGGATCCCATTGAAGACTATAGGGCCAAAGGAAATATCCTCCGATAACAAAGAGAAAGAAGCTTTCTGAGAAACTTCTTTGTGTTCTGTGAAATCATCTCACAGAGTTACAGCTTTCCCCTCAAGAAGCCTTTCGCTAAGACAGTTCTTGTGGAATTGGCAAAGTGATATTTGGAAGCCCATAGAGGGCTATGGTGAAAAAGGAAATATCCTCAGATGAAATCTGGAAAGAAGCTTTCTGAGAAACTGCTTAGTGTTCTGTTAATTCATCTCACAGAGTTACATCTGTATTTCGTGGATCTCTTTGCTAGCCTTATTTCTGTGGAATCTGAGAACAGATATTTCGGATCCCATTGAAGACTACAGGGCCAAAGGAAATATCCTCCGATAACAAAGAGAAAGAAGCTTTCTGAGAAACTTCTTGGTGTTCTCTGAAATCATCTCACAGAGTTACGGCTTTCCCCTCCAGAAGCCTTTCGCTAAGACAGTTCTTGTGGAATTGGCAAAGAGATATTTGGAAGCCCATAGAGGGCTATGGTGAAAAAGGAAATATCCTCAGATGAATTCTGGAAAGAAGCTTTCTGAGAAACTGCTTAGTGTTCTGTTTATTCATCTCACAGAGTTACATCTGTGTTTCGTGGATTTCTTTGCTAGCCTTATTTTTGTGGAATCTGAGAACAGATATTTCGGATCCAATTGAAGACTATAGGGCCAAAGGAAATATCCTCCGATTACAAAGAGAAAGAAGCTTTCTGAGAAACTTCTTTGTGTTCTGTGAAATCATCTCACAGAGTTACAGCTTTCCCCTCAAGAAGCCTTTCGCTAAGACAGTTCTTGTGCAATTGGCAAAGTGATATTTGGAAGCCCATACAGGGCTAGGTGAAAAAGGAAATATCCTCATCTGAAATCTGGAAAGAAGCTTTCTGAGAAACTGCTTAGTGTTCTGTTAATTCATCTCACAGAGTTACATCTGTATTTCGTGGATCTGTTTGCTAGCCTTATTTCTGTGGAATCTGAGAACAGATATTTCGGATCCCATTGAAGACTATAGGGCCAAAGGAAATATCCTCCGATAACAAAGAGAAAGAAGCTTTCTGAGAAACTTCTTTGTGTTCTGTGAAATCATCTCACAGAGTTACAGCTTTCCCCTCAAGAAGCCTTTCGCTAAGACAGTTCTTGTGGAATTGGCAAAGTGATATTTGGAAGCCCATAGAGGGCTATGGTGAAAAAGGAAATATCCTCAGATGAAATCTGGAAAGAAGCTTTCTGAGAAACTGCTTAGTGTTCTGTTAATTCATCTCACAGAGTTACATCTGTATTTCGTGGATCTCTTTGCTAGCATTATTTCTGTGGAATCTGAGAACAGATATTTCGGATCCCATTGAAGACTATAGGGCCAAAGGAAATATCCTCCGATAACAAAGAGAAAGAAGCTTTCTGAGAAACTTCTTTGTGTTCTCTGAAATCATCTCACAGAGTTACGGCTTTCCCCTCAAGAAGCCTTTCGCTAAGACAGTTCTTGTGGAATTGGCAAAGAGATATTTGGAAGCCCATAGAGGGCTATGGTGAAAAAGGAAATATCCTCATCTGAAATCTGGAAAGAAGCTTTCTGAGAAACTGCTTAGTGTTCTGTTTATTCATCTCACAGAGTTACATCTGTGTTTCGTGGATCTCTTTGCAAGCCTTATTTTTGTGGAATCTGAGAACAGATATTTCGGATCCAATTGAAGACTATAGGGCCAAAGGAAATATCCTCCGATAACAAAGAGAAAGAAGCTTTCTGAGAAACTTCTTTGTGTTCTGTGAAATCATCTCACAGAGTTACAGCTTTCCCCTCAAGAAGCCTTTCGCTAAGACAGTTCTTGTGCAATTGGCAAAGTGATATTTGGAAGCCCATACAGGGCTAGGTGAAAAAGGAAATATCCTCAGATGAAATCTGGAAAGAAGCTTTCTGAGAAACTGCTTAGTGTTCTGTTAATTCATCTCACAGAGTTACATCTGTATTTCGTGGATCTCTTTGCTAGCCTTATTTCTGTGAAATCTGAGAACAGATATTTCGGATCCCATTGAAGACTATAGGGTCAAAGGAAATATCCTCTGATAAGAAAGAGAAAGAAGCTTTCTGAGAAACTTCTTTGTGTTCTGTGAAATCATCTCACAGAGTTACAGCTTTCCCCTCAAGAAGCCTTTCGCTAAGACAGTTCTTGTGGAATTGGCAAAGTGATATTTGGAAGCCCATAGAGGGCTATGGTGAAAAGGGAAATATCCTCAGATGAAATCTGGAAAGAAGCTTTCTGAGAAACTGCTGAGTGTTCTGTTAATTCAACTCACAGAGTTACATCTGTATTGCGTGGATCTCTTTGCTAGCCTTATTTCTGTGGAATCTGAGAAGAGATATTTCGGATCCCATTGAAGACTATAGGGCCAAAGGAAATATCCTCCGATAACAAAGAGAAAGAAGCTTTCTGAGAAACTTCTTTGTGTTCTGTGAAATCATCTCACAGAGTTACAGCTTTCCCCTCAAGAATCCTTTCGCTAAGACAGTTCTTGTTCAATTGGCAAAGTGATATTTGGGAGCCCATACAGGGCTAGGTGAAAAAGGAAATATCCTCAGATGAAATCTGGAAAGAAGCTTTCTGAGAAACTTCTCTGTGATGTGTGACTTCCACTCAGAGAGTTACATCTGTATTTCGTGGATCTCTTTCTAACCGTATTTCTGAGGAATATGAGAACAGATATTTCGGATCCCTTTGAAGACTATACAGCCAAAGGAAATATCCTCTGATAACAAAGAGAAAGAAGCTTTCTGAGAAACTTCTTTGTGTTCTGTGAAATCATCTCACAGAGTTACAGCTTTCCCCTCAAGAAGCCTTTCGCTAAGACAGTTCTTGTGGAATTGGCAAAGTGATATTCGGAAGCCCACAGAGGGCTATGGTGAAAAAGGAAATATCCTCAGATGAAATGTGGAAAGAAGCTTTCTGAGAAACTGCTGAGTGTTCTGTTAATTCATCTCACAGAGTTACATCTGTATTTTGTGGATCTCTTTCTAGCCTTATTTCTGTGGAATCTGAGAACAGATATTTCGGATCCTATTGAAGACTATAGGGCCAAAGGAAATATCCTCCGATAACAAAGAGAAAGAAGCTTTCTGAGAAACTTCTTTGTGTTCTGTGAAATCATCTCACAGAGTTACAGCTTTCCCCTCAAGAAGCCTTTCGCTAAGACAGTTCTTGTGGAATTGGCAAAGTGATATTTGGAAGCCCATAGAGGGCTATGGTGAAAAAGGAAATATCCTCAGATGAAATCTGGAAAGAAGCTTTCTGAGAAACTGCTTAGTGTTCTGTTAATTCATCTCACAGAGTTACATCTGTATTTCGTGGATCTCTTTGCTAGCCTTATTTCTGTGGAATCTGAGAACAGATATTTCGGATCCCATTGAAGACTATAGGGCCAAAGGAAATATCCTCCGATAACAAAGAGAAAGAAGCTTTCTGAGAAACTTCTTTGTGTTCTGTGAAATCATCTCACAGAGTTACAGCTTTCCCCTCAAGAAGCCTTTCGCTAAGACAGTTCTTGTGGAATTGGCAAAGTGATATTTGGAAGCCCATAGAGGGCTATGGTGAAAAAGGAAATATCCTCAGATGAAATCTGGAAAGAAGCTTTCTGAGAAACTGCTTAGTGTTCTGTTAATTCATCTCACAGAATTACATCCGTATTTCGTGGATCTCTTTGCTAGCCTTATTTCTGTGGAATCTGAGAACAGATATTTCGGATCCCATTGAAGACTATAGGGACAAAGGAAATATCCTCCGATAACAAAGAGAAAGAAGCTTTCTGAGAAACTTCTTTGTGTTCTGTGAAATCATCTCACAGAGTTACAGCTTTCCCCTCAAGAAGCCTTTCGCTAAGACAGTTCTTGTGGAATTGGCAAAGTGATATTTGGAAGCCCTTTGAGGGCAATGGTGAAAAAGGAAATATCCTCAGATGAAATCTGGAAAGAAGCTTTCTGAGAAACTGCTTAGTGTTCTGTTAATTCATCTCACAGAGTTACATCCGTATTTCGTGGATCTCTTTACTAGCCTTATTTCTGTGGCATCTGAGAACAGATATTTCGGATTCCATTGAAGACTATAGGGCCAAAGGAAATATCCTTCGATAACAAAGAGAAAGAAGCTTTCTGAGAAACTCCTTTGTGTCTGTGAAATCATCTCACAGAGTTACAGCTTTCCCCTCAAGAAGCCTTTCGCTACGACAGTTCTTGTGGAATTGGCAAAGTGATATTTGGAAGCCCATAGAGGGCTATGGTGAAAAAGGAAATATCCTCAGATGAAATCTGGAAAGAAGCTTTCTGAGAAACTTCTCTGTGATGTGTGACTTTCACTCACAGAGTTACATCTGTATTTCGTGGATCTCTTTCTAGCCTTATTTCTGTGGAATCTGAGAACAGATATTTCGGATCCCTTTGAAGACTATAGGGCCAAAGGAAATATCCTCCGATAACAAAGAGAAAGAAGCTTTCTGAGAAACTTCTTTGTGTTCTCTGAAATCATCTCACAGAGTTACGGCTTTCCCCTCAAGAAGCCTTTCGCTAAGACAGTTCTTGTGGAATTGGCAAAGTGATATTTGGAAGCCCATAGAGGGCTATGGTGAAAAAGGAAATATCCTCCGATGAAATCTGGAAAGAAGCTTTCTGAGAAACTGCTTAGTGTTCTGTTAATTCATCTCACAGAGTTACATCTGTGTTTCGTGGATCTCTTTTCTAGCCTTATTTTGTGGAATCTGAGAACAGATATTTCGGATCCAATTGAAGACTATAGGGCCAAAGGAAATATCCTCCGATAACAAAGAGAAAGAAGCTTTCTGAGAAACTTCTTTGTGTTCTCTGAAATCATCTCACAGAGTTACAGCTTTCCCCTCAAGAAGCCTTTCGCTAAGACAGTTCTTGTGCAATTGGCAAAGTGATATTAGGGAGCCCATACAGGGCTAGGTGAAAAAGGAAATATCCTCATCTGAAATCTGGAAAGAAGCTTTCTGAGAAACTGCTTAGTGTTCTGTTAATTCATCTCACAGAATTACATCCGTATTTCGTGGATCTCTTTGCTAGCCTTATTTCTGTGGAATCTGAGAACAGATATTTCGGATCCCATTGAAGACTATAGGGACAAAGGAAATATCCTCCGATAACAAAGAGAAAGAAGCTTTCTGAGAAACTTCTTTGTGTTCTGTGAAATCATCTCACAGAGTTACAGCTTTCCCCTCAAGAAGCCTTTCGCTAAGACAGTTCTTGTGGAATTGGCAAAGTGATATTTGGAAGCCCTTTGAGGGCAATGGTGAAAAAGGAAATATCCTCAGATGAAATCTGGAAAGAAGCTTTCTGAGAAACTGCTTAGTGTTCTGTTAATTCATCTCACAGAGTTACATCCGTATTTCGTGGATCTCTTTACTAGCCTTATTTCTGTGGCATCTGAGAACAGATATTTCGGATCCCATTGAAGACTATAGGGCCAAAGGAAATATCCTTCGATAACAAAGAGAAAGAAGCTTTCTGAGAAACTCCTTTGTGTCTGTGAAATCATCTCACAGAGTTACAGCTTTCCCCTCAAGAAGCCTTTCGCTACGACAGTTCTTGTGGAATTGGCAAAGTGATATTTGGAAGCCCATAGAGGGCTATGGTGAAAAAGGAAATATCCTCAGATGAAATCTGGAAAGAGGCTTTCTGAGAAACTTCTCTGTGATGTGTGACTTTCACTCACAGAGTTACATCTGTATTTCGTGGATCTCTTTCTAGCCTTATTTCTGTGGAATCTGAGAACAGATATTTCGGATCCCTTTGAAGACTATAGGGCCAAAGGAAATATCCTCCGATAACAAAGAGAAAGAAGCTTTCTGAGAAACTTCTTTGTGTTCTCTGAAATCATCTCACAGAGTTACGGCTTTCCCCTCAAGAAGCCTTTCGCTAAGACAGTTCTTGTGGAATTGGCAAAGTGATATTTGGAAGCCCATAGAGGGCTATGGTGAAAAAGGAAATATCCTCAGATGAAATCTGGAAAGAAGCTTTCTGAGAGACTGCTTAGTGTTCTGTTAATTCATCTCACAGAGTTACATCTGTGTTTCGTGGATCTCTTTGCTAGCCTTATTTTGTGGAATCTGAGAACAGATATTTCGGATCCAATTGAAGACTATAGGGCCAAAGGAAATATCCTCCGATAACAAAGAGAAAGAAGCTTTCTGAGAAACTTCTTTGTGTTCTCTGAAATCATCTCACAGAGTTACAGCTTTCCCCTCAAGAATCCTTTCGCTAAGACAGTTCTTGTGCAATTGGCAAAGTGATATTTGGGAGCCCATACAGGGCTAGGTGAAAAAGGAAATATCCTCATCTGAAATCTGGAAAGAAGCTTTCTGAGAAACTGCTTAGTGTTCTGTTAATTCATCTCACAGAGTTACATCTGTATTTCGTGGATCTCTTTGCTAGCCTTATTTCTGTGAAATCTGAGAACAGATATTTCGGATCCCTTTGAAGACTATAGGGCCAAAGGAAATATCCTCCGATAACAAAGAGAAAGAAGCTTTCTGAGAAACTTCTTTGTGTTCTGTGAAATCATCTCACAGAGTTACAGCTTTCCCCTCAAGAAGCCTTTCGCTGAGACAGTTCTTGTGGAATTGGCAAAGTGATATTTGGAAGCCCATAGAGGGCTATGGTGAAAAAGGAAATATCCTCAGATGAAATCTGGAAAGAAGCTTTCTGAGAAACTGCTGAGTGTTCTGTTAATTCATCTCACAGAGTTACATCTGTATTTCGTGGATCTCTTTGCTAGCCTTATTTCTGTGGAATCTGAGAACAGATATTTCGGATCCCATTGAAGACTATAGGGCCAAAGGAAATATCCTCCGATAACAAAGAGAAAGAAGCTTTCTGAGAACCTTCTTTGTGTTCTGTGAAATCATCTCACAGAGTTACAGCTTTCCCCTCAAGAAGCCTTTCGCTACGACAGTTCTTGTGGAATTGGCAAAGTCATATTTGGAATCCCATAGAGGGCTATGGTGAAAAAGGAAATATCCTCAGATGAAATCTGGAAAGAAGCTTTCTGAGAAACTGCTTAGTGTTCTTTTAATTCATCTCACAGAGTTACATCTGTATTTCGTGGATCTCTTTGCTAGCCTTATTTCTGTGGAATCTGAGAACAGATATTTCGGATCCCATTGAAGACTATAGAGCCAAAGGAAATATCCTCCGATAACAAAGAGAAAGAAGCTTTCTGAGAAACTTCTTTGTGTTCTGTGAAATCATCTCACAGAGTTACAGCTTTCCCCTCAAGAAGCCTTTCGCTAAGACAGTTCTTGTGGAATTGGCAAAGTGATATTTGGAAGCCCATAGAGGGCTATGGTGAAAAGGGAAATATCCTCAGATGAAATCTGGAAAGAAGCTTTCTGAGAAACTGCTGAGTGTTCTGTTAATTCAACTCACAGAGTTACATCTGTATTTCGTGGATCTCTTTGCTAGCCTTATTTCTGTGGAATCTGAGAAGAGATATTTCGGATCCCATTGAAGACTATAGGGCCAAAGGAAATATCCTCCGATAACAAAGAGAAAGAAGCTTTCTGAGAAACTTCTTTGTGTTCTGTGAAATCATCTCACAGAGTTACAGCTTTCCCCTCAAGAATCCTTTCGCTAAGACAGTTCTTGTTCAATTGGCAAAGTGATATTTGGGAGCCCATACAGGGCTAGGTGAAAAAGGAAATATCCTCATCTGAAATCTGGAAAGAAGCTTTCTGAGAAACTTCTCTGTGATGTGTGACTTCCACTCACAGAGTTACATCTGTATTTCGTGGATCTCTTTCTAACCGTATTTCTGAGGAATATGAGAACAGATATTTCGGATCCCTTTGAAGACTATACAGCCAAAGGAAATATCCTCCGATAACAAAGAGAAAGAAGCTTTCTGAGAAACTTCTTTGTGTTCTGTGAAATCATCTCACAGAGATACAGCTTTCCCCTCAAGAAGCCTTTCGCTAAGACAGTTCTTGTGGAATTGGCAAAGTGATATTCGGAAGCCCACAGAGGGCTATGGTGAAAAAGGAAATATCCTCAGATGAAATGTGGAAAGAAGCTTTCTGAGAAACTGCTGAGTGTTCTGTTAATTCATCTCACAGAGTTACATCTGTATTTTGTGGATCTCTTTCTAGCCTTATTTCTGTGGAATCTGAGAACAGATATTTCGGATCCTATTGAAGACTATAGGGCCAAAGGAAATAACCTCCGATAACAAAGAGAAAGAAGCTTTCTGAGAAACTTCTTTGTGTTCTGTGAAATCATCTCACAGAGTTACAGCTTTCCCCTCAAGAAGCCTTTCGCTAAGACAGTTCTTGTGGAATTGGCAAAGTGATATTTGGAAGCCCATAGAGGGCTATGGTGAAAAAGGAAATATCCTCAGATGAAATCTGGAAAGAAGCTTTCTGAGAAACTGCTTAGTGTTCTGTTAATTCATCTCACAGAGTTACATCTGTATTTCGTGGATCTCTTTGCTAGCCTTATTTCTGTGGAATCTGAGAACAGATATTTCGGATCCCATTGAAGACTATAGGGCCAAAGGAAATATCCTCCGATAACAAAGAGAAAGAAGCTTTCTGAGAAACTTCTTTGTGTTCTGTGAAATCATCTCACAGAGTTACAGCTTTCCCCTCAAGAAGCCTTTCGCTAAGACAGTTCTTGTGGAATTGGCAAAGTGATATTTGGAAGCCCATAGAGGGCTAAGGTGAAAAAGGAAATATCCTCAGATGAAATCTGGAAAGAAGGTTTCTGAGAAACTGCTTAGTGTTCTGTTAATTCATCTCACAGAATTACATCCGTATTTCGTGGATCTCTTTGCTAGCCTTATTTCTGTGGAATCTGAGAACAGATATTTCGGATCCCATTGAAGACTATAGGGACAAAGGAAATATCCTCCGATAACAAAGAGAAAGAAGCTTTCTGAGAAACTTCTTTGTGTTCTGTGAAATCATCTCACAGAGTTACAGCTTTCCCCTCAAGAAGCCTTTCGCTAAGACAGTTCTTGTGGAATTGGCAAAGTGATATTTGGAAGCCCTTTGAGGGCAATGGTGAAAAAGGAAATATCCTCAGATGAAATCTGGAAAGAAGCTTTCTGAGAAACTGCTTAGTGTTCTGTTAATTCATCTCACAGAGTTACATCCGTATTTCGTGGATCTCTTTACTAGCCTTATTTCTGTGGCATCTGAGAACAGATATTTCGGATCCCATTGAAGACTATAGGGCCAAAGGAAATATCCTTCCATAACAAAGAGAAACAAGCTTTCTGAGAAACTCCTTTGTGTCTGTGAAATCATCTCACAGAGTTACAGCTTTCCCCTCAAGAAGCCTTTCGCTACGACAGTTCTTGTGGAATTGGCAAAGTGATATTTGGAAGCCCATAGAGGGCTATGGTGAAAAAGGAAATATCCTCAGATAAAATCTGGAAAGAAGCTTTCTGAGAAACTTCTCTGTGATGTGTGACTTTCACTCACAGAGTTACATCTGTATTTCGTGGATCTCTTTCTAGCCTTATTTCTGTGGAATCTGAGAACAGATATTTCGGATCCCTTTGAAGACTATAGGGCCAAAGGAAATATCCTCCGATAACAAAGAGAAAGAAGCTTTCTGAGAAACTTCTTTGTGTTCTCTGAAATCATCTCACAGAGTTACGGCTTTCCCCTCAAGAAGCCTTTCGCTAAGACAGTTCTTGTGGAATTGGCAAAGTGATATTTGGAAGCCCATAGAGGGCTATGGTGAAAAAGGAAATATCCTCAGATGAAATCTGGAAAGAAGCTTTCTGAGAAACTGCTTAGTGTTCTGTTAATTCATCTCACAGAGTTACATCTGTGTTTCGTGGATCTCTTTGCTAGCCTTATTTTGTGGAATCTGAGAACAGATATTTCGGATCCAATTGAAGACTATAGGGCCAAAGGAAATATCCTCCGATAACAAAGAGAAAGAAGCTTTCTGAGAAACTTCTTTGTGTTCTCTGAAATCATCTCACAGAGTTACAGCTTTCCCCTCAAGAAGCCTTTCGCTAAGACAGTTCTTGTGCAATTGGCAAAGTGATATTTGGGAGCCCATAGAGGGCTAGGTGAAAAAGGAAATATCCTCAGATGAAATCTGGAAAGAAGCTTTCTGAGAAACTGCTTAGTGTTCTGTTAATTCATCTCACAGAATTACATCCGTATTTCGTGGATCTCTTTGCAAGCCTTATTTCTGTGGAATCTGAGAACAGATATTTCGGATCCCATTGAAGACTATAGGGACAAAGGAAATATCCTCCGATAACAAAGAGAAAGAAGCTTTCTGAGAAACTTCTTTGTGTTCTGTGAAATCATCTCACAGAGTTACAGCTTTCCCCTCAAGAAGCCTTTCGCTAAGACAGTTCTTGTGGAATTGGCAAAGTGATATTTGGAAGCCCTTTGAGGGCAATGGTGAAAAAGGAAATATCCTCAGATGAAATCTGGAAAGAAGCTTTCTGAGAAACTGCTTAGTGTTCTGTTAATTCATCTCACAGAGTTACATCCGTATTTCGTGGATCTCTTTACTAGCCTTATTTCTGTGGCATCTGAGAACAGATATTTCGGATCCCATTGAAGACTATAGGGCCAAAGGAAATATCCTTCGATAACAAAGAGAAAGAAGCTTTCTGAGAAACTCCTTTGTGTCTGTGAAATCATCTCACAGAGTTACAGCTTTCCCCTCAAGAAGCCTTTCGCTACGACAGTTCTTGTGGAATTGGCAAAGTGATATTTGGAAGCCCATAGAGGGCTATGGTGAAAAAGGAAATATCCTCAGATGAAATCTGGAAAGAAGCTTTCTTAGAAACTTCTCTGTGATGTGTGACTTTCACTCACAGAGTTACATCTGTATTTCGTGGATCTCTTTCTAGCCTTATTTCTGTGGAATCTGAGAACAGATATTTCGGATCCCTTTGAAGACTATAGGGCCAAAGGAAATATCCTCCGATAACAAAGAGAAAGAAGCTTTCTGAGAAACTTCTTTGTGTTCTCTGAAATCATCTCACAGAGTTACGGCTTTCCCCTCAAGAAGCCTTTCGCTAAGACAGTTCTTGTGGAATTGGCAAAGTGATATTTGGAAGCCCATAGAGGGCTATGGTGAAAAAGGAAATATCCTCAGATGAAATCTGGAAAGAAGCTTTCTGAGAAACTGCTTAGTGTTCTGTTAATTCATCTCACAGAGTTACATCTGTGTTTCGTGGATCTCTTTGCTAGCCTTATTTTGTGGAATCTGAGAACAGATATTTCGGATCCAATTGAAGACTATAGGGCCAAAGGAAATATCCTCCGATAACAAAGAGAAAGAAGCTTTCTGAGAAACTTCTTTGTGTTCTCTGAAATCATCTCACAGAGTTACAGCTTTCCCCTCAAGAATCCTTTCGCTAAGACAGTTCTTGTGCAATTGGCAAAGTGATATTTGGGAGCCCATACAGGGCTAGGTGAAAAAGGAAATATCCTCATCTGAAATCTGGAAAGAAGCTTTCTGAGAAACTGCTTAGTGTTCTGTTAATTCATCTCACAGAGTTACATCTGTATTTCGTGGATCTCTTTGCTACCCTTATTTCTGTGAAATCTGAGAACAGATATTTCGGATCCCATTGAAGACTATAGGGCCAAAGGAAATATCCTCCGATAACAAAGAGAAAGAAGCTTTCTGAGAAACTTCTTTGTGTTCTGTGAAATCATCTCACAGAGTTACAGCTTTCCCCTCAAGAAGCCTTTCGCTAAGACAGTTCTTGTGGAATTGGCAAAGTGATATTTGGAAGCCCTTTGAGGGCAATGGTGAAAAAGGAAATATCCTCAGATGAAATCTGGAAAGAAGCTTTCTGAGAAACTGCTTAGTGTTCTGTTAATTCATCTCACAGAGTTACATCCGTATTTCGTGGATCTCTTTACTAGCCTTATTTCTGTGACATCTGAGAACAGATATTTCGGATCCCATTGAAGACTATAGGGCCAAAGGAAATATCCTTCGATAACAAAGAGAAAGAAGCTTTCTGAGAAACTCCTTTGTGTCTGTGAAATCATCTCACAGAGTTACAGCTTTCCCCTCAAGAAGCCTTTCGCTACGACAGTTCTTGTGGAATTGGCAAAGTGATATTTGGAAGCCCATAGAGGGCTATGGTGAAAAAGGAAATATCCTCAGATGAAATCTGGAAAGAAGCTTTCTTAGAAACTTCTCTGTGATGTGTGACTTTCACTCACAGAGTTACATCTGTATTTCGTGGATCTCTTTCTAGCCTTATTTCTGTGGAATCTGAGAACAGATATTTCGGATCCCTTTGAAGACTATAGGGCCAAAGGAAATATCCTCCGATAACAAAGAGAAAGAAGCTTTCTGAGAAACTTCTTTGTGTTCTCTGAAATCATCTCACAGAGTTACGGCTTTCCCCTCAAGAAGCCTTTCGCTAAGACAGTTCTTGTGGAATTGGCAAAGTGATATTTGGAAGCCCATAGAGGGCTATGGTGAAAAAGGAAATATCCTCAGATGAAATCTGGAAAGAAGCTTTCTGAGAAACTGCTTAGTGTTCTGTTAATTCATCTCACAGAGTTACATCTGTGTTTCGTGGATCTCTTTGCTAGCCTTATTTTGTGGAATCTGAGAACAGATATTTCGGATCCAATTGAAGACTATAGGGCCAAAGGAAATATCCTCCGATAACAAAGAGAAAGAAGCTTTCTGAGAAACTTCTTTGTGTTCTCTGAAATCATCTCACAGAGTTACAGCTTTCCCCTCAAGAATCCTTTCGCTAAGACAGTTCTTGTGCAATTGGCAAAGTGATATTTGGGAGCCCATACAGGGCTAGGTGAAAAAGGAAATATCCTCATCTGAAATCTGGAAAGAAGCTTTCTGAGAAACTGCTTAGTGTTCTGTTAATTCATCTCACAGAGTTACATCTGTATTTCGTGGATCTCTTTGCTACCCTTATTTCTGTGAAATCTGAGAACAGATATTTCGGATCCCATTGAAGACTATAGGGCCAAAGGAAATATCCTCCGATAACAAAGAGAAAGAAGCTTTCTGAGAAACTTCTTTGTGTTCTGTGAAATCATCTCACAGAGTTACAGCTTTCCCCTCAAGAAGCCTTTCGCTAAGACAGTTCTTGTGAATTGGCAAAGTGATATTTGGAAGCCCATAGAGGGCTATGGTGAAAAGGGAAATATCCTCAGATGAAATCTGGAAAGAAGCTTTCTGAGAAACTGCTGAGTGTTCTTTTAATTCATCTCACAGAGTTACATCTGTATTTCGTGGATCTCTTTGCTAGCCTTATTTCTGTGGAATCTGAGAACAGATATTTCGGATCCCATTGAAGACTATAGGGCCAAAGGAAATATCCTCCGATAACAAAGAGAAAGAAGTTTTCCGAGAAACTTCTTTGTGTTCTGTGAAATCATCTCACAGAGTTACAGCTTTCCCCTCAAGAAGCCTTTCGCTAAGACAGTTCTTGTGGAATTGGCAAAGTGATATTTGGAAGCCCATAGAGGGCTATGGTGAAAAAGGAAATATCCTCAGATGAAATCTGGAAAGAAGCTTTCTGAGAAACTTCTCTGTGATGTGTGACTTCCACTCACAGAGTTACATCTGTATTTCGTGGATCTCTTTCTAGCCGTGTTTCTGAGGAATCTGAGAACAGATATTTCGGATCCCTTTGAAGACTATAGGGCCAAAGGAAATATCCTCCGATAACAAAGAGAAAGAAGCTTTCTGAGAAACTTCTTTGTGTTCTGTGAAATCATCTCACAGAGTTACAGCTTTCCCCTCAAGAAGCCTTTCGCTGAGACAGTTCTTGTGGAATTGGCAAAGTGATATTTGGAAGCCCATAGAGGGCTATGGTGAAAAAGGAAATATCCTCAGATGAAATCTGGAAAGAAGCTTTCTGAGAAACTGCTGAGTGTTCTGTTAATTCATCTCACAGAGTTACATCTGTATTTCGTGGATCTCTTTGCTAGCCTTATTTCTGTGGAATCTGAGAACAGATATTTCGGATCCCATTGAAGACTATAGGGCCAAAGGAAATATCCTCCGATAACAAAGAGAAAGAAGCTTTCTGAGAACCTTCTTTGTGTTCTGTGAAATCATCTCACAGAGTTACAGCTTTCCCCTCAAGAAGCCTTTCGCTATGACAGTTCTTGTGGAATTGGCAAAGTGATATTTGGAATCCCATAGAGGGCTATGGTGAAAAAGGAAATATCCTCAGATGAAATCTGGAAAGAAGCTTTCTGAGAAACTGCTTAGTGTTCTGTTAATTCATCTCACAGAGTTACATCTGTATTTCGTGGATCTCTTTGCTAGCCTTATTTCTGTGGAATCTGAGAACAGATATTTCGGATCCCATTGAAGACTATAGGGCCAAAGGAAATATCCTCCGATAACAAAGAGAAAGAAGCTTTCTGAGAAACTTCTTTGTGTTCTGTGAAATCATCTCACAGAGTTACAGCTTTCCCCTCAAGAAGCCTTTCGCTAAGACAGTTCTTGTGGAATTGGCAAAGTGATATTTGGAAGCCCTTTGAGGGCAATGGTGAAAAAGGAAATATCCTCAGATGAAATCTGGAAAGAAGCTTTCTGAGAAACTGCTTAGTGTTCTGTTAATTCATCTCACAGAGTTACATCCGTATTTCGTGGATCTCTTTACTAGCCTTATTTCTGTGGCATCTGAGAACAGATATTTCGGATCCCATTGAAGACTATAGGGCCAAAGGAAATATCCTTCGATAACAAAGAGAAAGAAGCTTTCTGAGAAACTCCTTTGTGTCTGTGAAATCATCTCACAGAGTTACAGCTTTCCCCTCAAGAAGCCTTTCGCTACGACAGTTCTTGTGGAATTGGCAAAGTGATATTTGGAAGCCCATAGAGGGCTATGGTGAAAAAGGAAATATCCTCAGATGAAATCTGGAAAGAAGCTTTCTGAGAAACTTCTCTGTGATGTGTGACTTTCACTCACAGAGTTACATCTGTATTTCGTGGATCTCTTTCTAGCCTTATTTCTGTGGAATCTGAGAACAGATATTTCGGATCCCTTTGAAGACTATAGGGCCAAAGGAAATATCCTCCGATAACAAAGAGAAAGAAGTTTTCCGAGAAACTTCTTTGTGTTCTGTGAAATCATCTCACAGAGTTACAGCTTTCCCCTCAAGAAGCCTTTCGCTAAGACAGTTCTTGTGGAATTGGCAAAGTGATATTTGGAAGCCCATAGAGGGCTATGGTGAAAAAGGAAATATCCTCAGATGAAATCTGGAAAGAAGCTTTCTGAGAAACTTCTCTGTGATGTGTGACTTCCACTCACAGAGTTACATCTGTATTTCGTGGATCTCTTTCTAGCCGTGTTTCTGAGGAATCTGAGAACAGATATTTCGGATCCCTTTGAAGACTATAGGGCCAAAGGAAATATCCTCCGATAACAAAGAGAAAGAAGCTTTCTGAGAAACTTCTTTGTGTTCTGTGAAATCATCTCACAGAGTTACAGCTTTCCCCTCAAGAAGCCTTTCGCTGAGACAGTTCTTGTGGAATTGGCAAAGTGATATTTGGAAGCCCATAGAGGGCTATGGTGAAAAAGGAAATATCCTCAGATGAAATCTGGAAAGAAGCTTTCTGAGAAACTGCTGAGTGTTCTGTTAATTCATCTCACAGAGTTACATCTGTATTTCGTGGATCTCTTTGCTAGCCTTATTTCTGTGGAATCTGAGAACAGATATTTCGGATCCCATTGAAGACTATAGGGCCAAAGGACATATCCTCCGATAACAAAGAGAAAGAAGCTTTCTGAGAACCTTCTTTGTGTTCTGTGAAATCATCTCACAGAGTTACAGCTTTCCCCTCAAGAAGCCTTTCGCTATGACAGTTCTTGTGGAATTGGCAAAGTGATATTTGGAATCCCATAGAGGGCTATGGTGAAAAAGGAAATATCCTCAGATGAAATCTGGAAAGAAGCTTTCTGAGAAACTGCTTAGTGTTCTGTTAATTCATCTCACAGAGTTACATCTGTATTTCGTGGATCTCTTTGCTAGCCTTATTTCTGTGGAATCTGAGAACAGATATTTCGGATCCCATTGAAGACTATAGGGCCAAAGGAAATATCCTCCGATAACAAAGAGAAAGAAGCTTTCTGAGAAACTTCTTTGTGTTCTGTGAAATCATCTCACAGAGTTACAGCTTTCCCCTCAAGAAGCCTTTCGCTAAGACAGTTCTTGTGGAATTGGCAAAGTGATATTTGGAAGCCCTTTGAGGGCAATGGTGAAAAAGGAAATATCCTCAGATGAAATCTGGAAAGAAGCTTTCTGAGAAACTGCTTAGTGTTCTGTTAATTCATCTCACAGAGTTACATCCGTATTTCGTGGATCTCTTTACTAGCCTTATTTCTGTGGCATCTGAGAACAGATATTTCGGATCCCATTGAAGACTATAGGGCCAAAGGAAATATCCTTCGATAACAAAGAGAAAGAAGCTTTCTGAGAAACTCCTTTGTGTCTGTGAAATCATCTCACAGAGTTACAGCTTTCCCCTCAAGAAGCCTTTCGCTACGACAGTTCTTGTGGAATTGGCAAAGTGATATTTGGAAGCCCATAGAGGGCTATGGTGAAAAAGGAAATATCCTCAGATGAAATCTGGAAAGAAGCTTTCTGAGAAACTTCTCTGTGATGGGTGACTTTCACTCACAGAGTTACATCTGTATTTCGTGGATCTCTTTCTAGCCTTATTTCTGTGGAATCTGAGAACAGATATTTCGGATCCCTTTGAAGACTATAGGGCCAAAGGAAATATCCTCCGATAACAAAGAGAAAGAAGCTTTCTGAGAAACTTCTTTGTGTTCTCTGAAATCATCTCACAGAGTTACAGCTTTCCCCTCAAGAAGCCTTTCGCTAAGACAGTTCTTGTGCAATTGGCAAAGTGATATTTGGGAGCCCATACAGGGCTAGGTGAAAAAGGAAATATCCTCAGATGAAATCTGGAAAGAAGCTTTCTGAGAAACTGCTTAGTGTTCTGTTAATTCATCTCACAGAATTACATCCGTATTTCGTGGATCTCTTTGCTAGCCTTATTTCTGTGGAATCTGAGAACAGATATTTCGGATCCCATTGAAGACTATAGGGACAAAGGAAATATCCTCCGAAAACAAAGAGAAAGAAGCTTTCTGAGAAACTTCTTTGTGTTCTGTGAAATCATCTCACAGAGTTACAGCTTTCCCCTCAAGAAGCCTTTCGCTAAGACAGTTCTTGTGGAATTGGCAAAGTGATATTTGGAAGCCCTTTGAGGGCAATGGTGAAAAAGGAAATATCCTCAGATGAAATCTGGAAAGAAGCTTTCTGAGAAACTGCTTAGTGTTCTGTTAATTCATCTCACAGAGTTACATCCGTATTTCGTGGATCTCTTTACTAGCCTTATTTCTGTGGCATTTGAGAACAGATATTTCGGATCCCGTTGAAGACTATAGGGCCAAAGGAAATATCCTTCGATAACAAAGAGAAAGAAGCTTTCTGAGAAACTCCTTTGTGTCTGTGAAATCATCTCACAGAGTTACAGCTTTCCCCTCAAGAAGCCTTTCGCTACGACAGTTCTTGTGGAATTGGCAAAGTGATATTTGGAAGCCCATAGAGGGCTATGGTGAAAACGGAAATATCCTCAGATGAAATCTGGAAAGAAGCTTTCTGAGAAACTTCTCTGTGATGTGTGACTTTCACTCACAGAGTTACATCTGTATTTCGTGGATCTCTTTCTAGCCTTATTTCTGTGGAATCTGAGAACAGATACTTCGGATCCCTTTGAAGACTATAGGGCCAAAGGAAATATCCTCCGATAACAAAGAGAAAGAAGCTTTCTGAGAAACTTCTTTGTGTTCTCTGAAATCATCTCACAGAGTTACGGCTTTCCCCTCAAGAAGCCTTTCGCTAAGACAGTTCTTGTGGAATTGGCAAAGTGATATTTGGAAGCCCATAGAGGGCTATGGTGAAAAAGGAAATATCCTCAGATGAAATCTGGAAAGAAGCTTTCTGAGAAACTGCTTAGTGTTCTGTTAATTCATCTCACAGAGTTACATCTGTGTTTGGTGGATCTCTTTGCTAGCCTTATTTTGTGGAATCTGAGAACAGATATTTCGGATCCAATTGAAGACTATAGGGCCAAAGGAAATATCCTCCGATAACAAAGAGAAAGAAGCTTTCTGAGAAACTTCTTTGTGTTCTCTGAAATCATCTCACAGAGTTACAGCTTTCCCCTCAAGAATCCTTTCGCTAAGACAGTTCTTGTGCAATTGGCAAAGTGATATTTGGGAGCCCATACAGGGCTAGGTGAAAAAGGAAATATCCTCATCTGAAATCTGGAAAGAAGCTTTCTGAGAAACTGCTTAGTGTTCTGTTAATTCATCTCACAGAGTTACATCTGTATTTCGTGGATCTCTTTGCTAGCCTTATTTCTGTGAAATCTGAGAACAGATATTTCGGATCCCATTGAAGACTATAGGGCCCAAGGAAATATCCTCCGATAACAAAGAGAAAGAAGCTTTCTGAGAAACTTCTTTGTGTTCTGTGAAATCATCTCACAGAGTTACAGCTTTCCCCTCAAGAAGCCTTTCGCTAAGACAGTTCTTGTGAATTGGCAAAGTGATATTTGGAAGCCCATAGAGGGCTATGGTGAAAAGGGAAATATCCTCAGATGAAATCTGGAAAGAAGCTTTCTGAGAAACTGCTCAGTGTTCTTTTAATTCATCTCACAGAGTTACATCTGTATTTCGTGGATCTCTTTGCTAGCCTTATTTCTGTGGAATCTGAGAACAGATATTTCGGATCCCATTGAAGACTATAGGGCCAAAGGAAATATCCTCCGATAACAAAGAGAAAGAAGTTTTCCGAGAAACTTCTTTGTGTTCTGTGAAATCATCTCACAGAGTTACAGCTTTCCCCTCAAGAAGCCTTTCGCTAAGACAGTTCTTGTGGAATTGGCAAAGTGATATTTGGAAGCCCATAGAGGGCTATGGTGAAAAAGGAAATATCCTCAGATGAAATCTGGAAAGAAGCTTTCTGAGAAACTTCTCTGTGATGTGTGACTTCCACTCACAGAGTTACATCTGTATTTCGTGGATCTCTTTCTAGCCGTGTTTCTGAGGAATCTGAGAACAGATATTTCGGATCCCTTTGAAGACTATAGGGCCAAAGGAAATATCCTCCGATAACAAAGAGAAAGAAGCTTTCTGAGAAACTTCTTTGTGTTCTGTGAAATCATCTCACAGAGTTACAGCTTTCCCCTCAAGAAGCCTTTCGCTGAGACAGTTCTTGTGGAATTGGCAAAGTGATATTTGGAAGCCCATAGAGGGCTATGGTGAAAAAGGAAATATCCTCAGATGAAATCTGGAAAGAAGCTTTCTGAGAAACTGCTGAGTGTTCTGTTAATTCATCTCACAGAGTTACATCTGTATTTCGTGGATCTCTTTGCTAGCCTTATTTCTGTGGAATCTGAGAACAGATATTTCGGATCCCTTTGAAGACTATAGGGCCAAAGGAAATATCCTCCGATAACAAAGAGAAAGAAGCTTTCTGAGAAACTTCTTTGTGTTCTGTGAAATCATCTCACAGAGTTACAGCTTTCCCCTCAAGAAGCCTTTCGCTACGACAGTTCTTGTGGAATTGGCAAAGTGATATTTGGAATCCCATAGAGGGCTATGGTGAAAAAGGAAATATCCTCAGATGAAATCTGGAAAGAAGCTTTCTGAGAAACTGCTTAGTGTTCTGTTAATTCATCTCACAGAGTTACATCTGTATTTCGTGGATCTCTTTGCTAGCCTTATTTCTGTGAAATCTCAGAACAGATATTTCGGATCCCATTGAACACTATAGGGCCAAAAGAAATATCCTCCGATAACAAAGAGAAAGAAGCTTTCTGAGAAACGTCTTTGTGTTCTGTGAAATCATCTCCCAGAGTTACAGCTTTCCCCTCAAGAAGCCTTTCGCTAAGACAGTTCTTGTTGAATTGGCAAAGTGATATTTGGAAGCCCATATAGGGCTATGGTGAAAAAGGAAATATCCTCAGATGAAATCTGGAAAGAAGCTTTCTGAGAAACTGCTTATTGTTCTGTTAATTCATCTCACAGAGTTACATCTGTATTTCGTGGATCTCTTTGCTAGCCTTATTTCTGTGGAATCTGAGAACAGATATTTTGGATCCCTTTGAAGACTATAGGGCCAAAGGAAATATCCTCCGATAACAAAGAGAAAGAAGCTTTCTGAGAAACTTCTTTGTGTTCTGTAAAATCATCTCACAGAGTTACAGCTTTCCCCTCAAGAAGCCTTTCGCTAAGACAGTTCTTGTGGAATTGGCAAAGTGATATTTGGAAGCCCATTGAGGGCTATGGTGAAAAAGGAAATATACTCAGATGAAATCTGGAAAGAAGCTTTCTGAGAAACTGCTCTGTGATGTGTGACTTCCACTCACAGAGTTACATCTGTATTTCGTGGATCTCTTTGCTAGCCTTATTTCTGTGGAATCTGAGAACAGATATTTCGGATCCCTTTGAAGAGTATGCGGCCAAAGGAAATATCCTCCGTTAACAAAGAGAAAGAAGCTTTCTGAAAAACTTCTTTGTGTTCTCTGAAATCATCTCACAGAGTTACAGCTTTCCCCTCAAGAAGCCTTTCGCTAAGACAGTTCTTGTGGAATTGGCAAAGTGATATTTGGAAGCCCATAGAGGGCTATGGTGAAAAAGGAAATATCCTCAGATGAAATCTGGAAAGAAGCTTTCTGAGAAACTTCTCTGTGATGTGTGACTTCCATTCACAGAGTTACATCTGTATTTCGTGGATTTCTTTCTAGCCTTATTTCTGTGGAATCTGAGAACAGATATTTCGGATCCCTTTGAAGACTATAGGGCCAAAGGAAATATCCTCCGATAACAAAGAGAAAGAAGCTTTCTGAGAAACTTCTTTGTGTTCTGTGAAATCATATCACAGAGTTACAGCTTTCCCCTCAAGAAGCCTTTCGCTGAGACAGTTCTTGTGGAATTGGCATAGTGATATTTGGAAGCCCATAGAGGGCTATGGTGAAAAAGGAAATATCCTCAGTTGAAATCTGGAAAGAATTTTCTGAGAAACTGCTTAGTGTTCTGTTAATTCATCTCACAGAGTTACATCTGTATTTTGTGGATCTCTTTGCTAGCCTTATTTCTGTGAAATCTGAGAACAGATATTTCGGATCCCTTTGAAGACTATAGGGCCAAAGGAAATATCCTCCGATAACAAAGAGAAAGAAGCTTTCTGAGAAACGCCTTTGTGTTCTGTGAAATCATCTCACAGAGTTACAGCTTTCCCCTAAAGAAGCCTTTCGCTAAGACAGTTCTTGTTGAATTGGCAAAGTGATATTTGGAAGCCCATAGAGGGCTATGGTGAAAAAGGAAATATCCTCAGATGAAATCTGGAAAGAAGCTTTCTGAGAAACTGCTTAGTGTTCTGTTAATTCATCTCGCAGAGTTACATCTGTATTTCGTGGATCTCTTTGCTAGCCTTATTTCTGTGGAATCTGAGAACAGATATTTCGGATCCCTTTGAAGACTATAGGGCCAAAGGAAATATCCTCCGATAACAAAGAGAAAGAAGCTTTCTGAGAAACTTCTTTGTGTTCTCTAAAATCATCTCACAGAGTTACAGCTTTCCCCTCAAGAAGCCTTTCGCTAAGACAGTTCTTGTGGAATTGGCAAAGTGATATTTGGAAGCCCATAGAGGGCTATGGTGAAAAAGGAAATATCCTCAGATGAAATCTGGAAAGAAGCTTTCTGAGAAACTGCTCTGTTATGTGTGACTTCCACTCACAGAGTTACATCTGTATTTCGTGGATCTCTTTGCTAGCCTTATTTCTGTGGAATCTGAGAACAGATATTTCGGATCCCTTTGAAGACTATAGGGCCAAAGGAAATATCCTCCGATAACAATGAGAAAGAAGCTTTCTGAGAAACTTCTTTGTGTTCTCTGAAATCATATCACAGAGTTACAGCTTTCCCCTCAAGAAGCCTTTCGCTGAGACAGTTCTTGTGGATTTGGCATAGTGATATTTGGAAGCCCATAGAGGGCTATGGTGAAAAAGGAAATATCCTCAGATGAAATCTGGAAAGAAGCTTTCTGAGAAACTTCTCTGTGATGTGTGACTTCCACTCACAGAGTTACATCTGTATTTCGTGGATCTCTTTCTAGCCGTATTTCTGAGGAATCTGAGAACTGATATTTCGGATCCCTTTGAAAACTATACAGCCAAAGGGAATATCCTCCGATAACAAAGAGAGAGAAGCTTTCTGAGAAACTTCTTTGTGTTCTGTGAAATCATCTCACAGAGTTACAGCTTTCCCCTCAAGAATCCTTTCGCTGAGACAGTTCTTGTGGAATTGGCAAAGTGATATTTGGAAGCCCATAGAGGGCTATGGTGAAAAAGGAAATATCCTCAGATGAAATCTGGAAAGAAGCTTTCTGAGAAACTGCTGAGTGTTCTGTTAATTCTTCTCACAGAGTTACATCTGTATTTTGTGGATCTCTTTGCTAGCCTTATTTCTGTGGAATCTGAGAACAGATATTACGGATCCCATTGAAGACAATAGGGCCAAAGGAAATATCCTCCGATAACAAAGAGAAAGAAGCTTTCTGAGAAACTTCTTTGTGTTCTGTAAAATCATCTCACAGAGTTACAGCTTTCCCCTCAAGAACCCTTTCGCTAAGACAGTTCTTGTGGAATTGGCAAAGTGATATTTGGAAGCCCATAGAGGGCTATGGTGAAAAAGGAAATATCCTCAGATGAAATCTGGAAAGAATCTTTCTGAGAAACTGCTTAGTGTTCTGTTAATTCATCTCACAGAGTTACAACTGTGTTTCGTGGATCTCTTTGCTAGCCTTATTTTTGTGGAATCTGAGAACAGATATTTCGGATCCAATTGAAGACTATAGGGCCAAAGGAAATATCCTCCGATAACAAAGAGAAAGAAGCTTTCTGAGAAACTTCTTTGTGTTCTGTGAAATCATCTCACAGAGTTACAGCTTTCCCCTCAAGAAGCCTTTCGCTAAGACAGTTCTTGTGCAATTGGCAAAGTGATATTTGGAAGCCCGTACAGGGCTAGGTGAAAAAGGAAATATCCTCATCTGAAATATGGAAGGAAGGTTTCTGAGAAACTGCTTAGTGTTCTGTTAATTCATCTCGCAGAGTTACATCTGTATTTCGTGGATCTCTTTGCTAGCCTTATTTCTGTGAAATCTGAGAACAGATATTTCGGATCCCATTGAAGCCTATAGGGCCAAATGAAATATCCTTCGATAACAAAGAGAAAGAAGCTTTCTGAGAAACTTCTTTGTGTTCTGTGAAATCATCTCACAGAGTTACAGCTTTCCCCTCAAGAAGCCTTTCGCTAAGACAGTTCTTGTGGAATTGGCAAAGTGATATTTGGAAGCCCTTTGAGGGCAATGGTGAAAAAGGAAATATCCTCAGATGAAATCTGGAAAGAAGCTTTCTGAGAAACTGCTTAGTGTTCTGTTAATTCATCTCACAGAGTTACATCCGTATTTCGTGGATCTCTTTACTAGCCTTATTTCTGTGGCATCTGAGAACAGATATTTCGGATCCCATTGAAGACTATAGGGCCAAAGGAAATATCCTTCGATAACAAAGAGAAAGAAGCTTTCTGAGAAACTCCTTTGTGTCTGTGAAATCATCTCACAGAGTTACAGCTTTCCCCTCAAGAAGCCTTTCGCTACGACAGTTCTTGTGGAATTGGCAAAGTGATATTTGGAAGCCCATAGAGGGCTATGGTGAAAAAGGAAATATCCTCAGATGAAATCTGGAAAGAAGCTTTCTGAGAAACTTCTCTGTGATGTGTGACTTTCACTCACAGAGTTACATCTGTATTTCGTGGATCTCTTTCTAGCCTTATTTCTGTGGAATCTGAGAACAGATATTTCGGATCCCTTTGAAGACTATAGGGCCAAAGGAAATATCCTCCGATAACAAAGAGAAAGAAGCTTTCTGAGAAACTTCTTTGTGTTCTCTGAAATCATCTCACAGAGTTACGGCTTTCCCCTCAAGAAACCTTTCGCTAAGACAGTTCTTGTGGAATTGGCAAAGTGATATTTGGAAGCCCATAGAGGGCTATGGTGAAAAAGGAAATATCCTCAGATGAAATCTGGAAAGAAGCTTTCTGAGAAACTGCTTAGTGTTCTGTTAATTCATCTCACAGAGTTACATCTGTGTTTCGTGGACCTCTTTGCTAGCCTTATTTTGTGGAATCTGAGAACAGATATTTCGGATCCAATTGAAGACTATAGGGCCAAAGGAAATATCCTCCGATAACAAAGAGAAAGAAGCTTTCTGAGAAACTTCTTTGTGTTCTCTGAAATCATCTCACAGAGTTACAGCTTTCCCCTCAAGAATCCTTTCGCTAAGACAGTTCTTGTGCAATTGGCAAAGTGATATTTGGGAGCCCATACAGGGCTAGGTGAAAAAGGAAATATCCTCTTCTGAAATCTGGAAAGAAGCTTTCTGAGAAACTGCTTAGTGTTCTGTTAATTCATCTCACAGAGTTACATCTGTATTTCGTGGATCTCTTTGCTAGCCTTATTTCTGTGAAACCTGAGAACAGATATTTCGGATCCCATTGAAGACTATAGGGCCAAAGGAAATATCCTCCGATAACAAAGAGAAAGAAGCTTTCTGAGAAACTTCTTTGTGTTCTGTGAAATCATCTCACAGAGTTACAGCTTTCCCCTCAAGAAGCCTTTCGCTAAGACAGTTCTTGTGAATTGGCAAAGTGATATTTGGAAGCCCATAGAGGGCTATGGTGAAAAGGGAAATATCCTCAGATGAAATCTGGAAAGAAGCTTTCTGAGAAACTTCTCTGTGATGTGTGACTTCCACTCACAGAGTTACATCTGTATTTCGTGGATCTCTTTCTAGCCGTGTTTCTGAGGAATCTGAGAACAGATATTTCGGATCCCTTTGAAGACTATACAGCCAAAGGAAATATCCTCCGATAACAAAGAGAAAGAAGCTTTCTGAGAAACTTCTTTGTGTTCTGTGAAATCATCTCACAGAGTTACAGCTTTCCCCTCAAGAAGCCTTTCGCTGAGACAGTTCTTGTGGAATTGGCAAAGTGATATTTGGAAGCCCATAGAGGGCTATGGTGAAAAAGGAAATATCCTCAGATGAAATCTGGAAGGAAGCTTTCTGAGAAACTGCTGAGTGTTCTGTTAATTCATCTCACAGAGTTACATCTGTATTTCGTGGATCTCTTTGCTAGCCTTATTTCTGTGGAATCTGAGAACAGATATTTCGGATCCCATTGAAGACTATAGGGCCAAAGGAAATATCCTCCGATAACAAAGAGAAAGAAGCTTTCTGAGAACCTTCTTTGTGTTCTGTGAAATCATCTCACAGAGTTACAGCTTTCCCCTCAAGAAGCCTTTCGCTACGACAGTTCTTGTGGAATTGGCAAAGTGATATTTGGAATCCCATAGAGGGCTATGGTGAAAAAGGAAATATCCTCAGATGAAATCTGGAAAGAAGCTTTCTGAGAAACTGCTCTGTGATGTGTGACTTCCACTCACAGAGTTACATCTGTATTTCGTGGATCTCTTTGCTAGCCTTATTTCTGTGGAATCTGAGAACAGATATTTCGGATCCCTTTGAAGAGTATGCGGCCAAAGGAAATATCCTCCGTTAACAAAGAGAAAGAAGCTTTCTGAAAAACTTCTTTGTGTTCTCTGAAATCATCTCACAGAGTTACAGCTTTCCCCTCAAGAAGCCTTTCGCTAAGACAGTTCTTGTGGAATTGGCAAAGTGATATTTGGAAGCCCATAGAGGGCTATGGTGAAAAAGGAAATATCCTCAGATGAAATCTGGAAAGAAGCTTTCTGCGAAACTTCTCTGTGATGTGTGACTTCCATTCACAGAGTTACATCTGTATTTCGTGGATTTCTTTCTAGCGTTATTTCTGTGGAATCTGAGAACAGATATTTCGGATCCCTTTGAAGACTATACGGCCAAAGGAAATATCCTCCGATAACAAAGAGAAAGAAGCTTTCTGAGAAACTTCTTTGTGTTCTGTGAAATCATATCACAGAGTTACAGCTTTCCCCTCAAGAAGCCTTTCGCTGAGACAGTTCTTGTGGAATTGGCATAGTGATATTTGGAAGCCCATAGAGGGCTATGGTGAAAAAGGAAATATCCTCAGATGAAATCTGGAAAGAAGCTTTCTGAGAAACTGCTGAGTGTTCTGTTAATTCATCTCACAGAGTTACATCTGTATTTTGTGGATCTCTTTGCTAGCCTTGTTTCTGTGAAATCTGAGAACAGATATTTCGGATCCCATTGAAGACTATAGGGCCAAAGGAAATATCCTCCGATAACAAAGAGAAAGAAGCTTTCTGAGAGACGCCTTTGTGTTCTGTGAAATCATCTCACAGAGTTACAGCTTTCCCCTAAAGAAGCCTTTCGCTAAGACAGTTCTTGTTGAATTGGCAAAGTGATATTTGGAAGCCCATAGAGGGCTATGGTGAAAAAGGAAATATCCTCAGATGAAATCTGGAAAGAAGCTTTCTGAGAAACTGCTTAGTGTTCTGTTAATTCATCTCGCAGAGTTACATCTGTATTTCGTGGATCTCTTTGCTAGCCTTATTTCTGTGGAATCTGAGAACAGATATTTCGGATCCCTTTGAAGACTATAGGGCCAAAGGAAATATCCTCCGATAACAAAGAGAAAGAAGCTTTCTGAGAAACTTCTTTGTGTTCTCTAAAATCATCTCACAGAGTTACAGCTTTCCCCTCAAGAAGCCTTTCGCTAAGACAGTTCTTGTGGAATTGGCAAAGTGATATTTGGAAGCCCATAGAGGGCTATGGTGAAAAAGGAAATATCCTCAGATGAAATCTGGAAAGAAGCTTTCTGAGAAACTGCTCTGTTATGTGTGACTTCCACTCACAGAGTTACATCTGTATTTCGTGGATCTCTTTGCTAGCCTTATTTCTGTGGAATCTGAGAACAGATATTTCGGATCCCTTTGAAGACTATAGGGCCAAAGGAAATATCCTCCGATAACAATGAGAAAGAAGCTTTCTGAGAAACTTCTTTGTGTTCTCTGAAATCATATCACAGAGTTACAGCTTTCCCCTCAAGAAGCCTTTCGCTGAGACAGTTCTTGTGGATTTGGCATAGTGATATTTGGAAGCCCATAGAGGGCTATGGTGAAAAAGGAAATATCCTCAGATGAAATCTGGAAAGAAGCTTTCTGAGAAACTTCTCTGTGATGTGTGACTTCCACTCACAGAGTTACATCTGTATTTCGTGGATCTCTTTCTAGCCGTATTTCTGAGGAATCTGAGAACTGATATTTCGGATCCCTTTGAAAACTATACAGCCAAAGGGAATATCCTCCGATAACAAAGAGAGAGAAGCTTTCTGAGAAACTTCTTTGTGTTCTGTGAAATCATCTCACAGAGTTACAGCTTTCCCCTCAAGAATCCTTTCGCTGAGACAGTTCTTGTGGAATTGGCAAAGTGATATTTGGAAGCCCATAGAGGGCTATGGTGAAAAAGGAAATATCCTCAGATGAAATCTGGAAAGAAGCTTTCTGAGAAACTGCTTAGTGTTCTGTTAATTCATCTCACAGAGTTACATCTGTATTTTGTGGATCTCTTTGCTAGCCTTATTTCTGTGGAATCTGAGAACAGATATTTCGGATCCCATTGAAGACAATAGGGCCAAAGGAAATATCCTCCGATAACAAAGAGAAAGAAGCTTTCTGAGAAACTTCTTTGTGTTCTGTAAAATCATCTCACAGAGTTACAGCTTTCCCCTCAAGAACCCTTTCGCTAAGACAGTTCTTGTGGAATTGGCAAAGTGATATTTGGAAGCCCATAGAGGGCTATGGTGAAAAAGGAAATATCCTCAGATGAAATCTGGAAAGAATCTTTCTGAGAAACTGCTTAGTGTTCTGTTAATTCATCTCACAGAGTTACAACTGTGTTTCGTGGATCTCTTTGCTAGCCTTATTTTTGTGGAATCTGAGAACAGATATTTCGGATCCAATTGAAGACTATAGGGCCAAAGGAAATATCCTCCGATAACAAAGAGAAAGAAGCTTTCTGAGAAACTTCTTTGTGTTCTGTGAAATCATCTCACAGAGTTACAGCTTTCCCCTCAAGAAGCCTTTCGCTAAGACAGTTCTTGTGCAATTGGCAAAGTGATATTTGGAAGCCCGTACAGGGCTAGGTGAAAAAGGAAATATCCTCATCTGAAATCTGGAAGGAAGGTTTCTGAGAAACTGCTTAGTGTTCTGTTAATTCATCTCGCAGAGTTACATCTGTATTTCGTGGATCTCTTTGCTAGCCTTATTTCTGTGAAATCTGAGAACAGATATTTCGGATCCCATTGAAGCCTATAGGGCCAAATGAAATATCCTTCGATAACAAAGAGAAAGAAGCTTTCTGAGAAACTTCTTTGTGTTCTGTGAAATCATCTCACAGAGTTACAGCTTTCCCCTCAAGAAGCCTTTCGCTAAGACAGTTCTTGTGGAATTGGCAAAGTGATATTTGGAAGCCCTTTGAGGGCAATGGTGAAAAAGGAAATATCCTCAGATGAAATCTGGAAAGAAGCTTTCTGAGAAACTGCTTAGTGTTCTGTTAATTCATCTCACAGAGTTACATCCGTATTTCGTGGATCTCTTTACTAGCCTTATTTCTGTGGCATCTGAGAACAGATATTTCGGATCCCATTGAAGACTATAGGGCCAAAGGAAATATCCTTCGATAACAAAGAGAAAGAAGCTTTCTGAGAAACTCCTTTGTGTCTGTGAAATCATCTCACAGAGTTACAGCTTTCCCCTCAAGAAGCCTTTCGCTACGACAGTTCTTGTGGAATTGGCAAAGTGATATTTGGAAGCCCATAGAGGGCTATGGTGAAAAAGGAAATATCCTCAGATGAAATCTGGAAAGAAGCTTTCTGAGAAACTTCTCTGTGATGTGTGACTTTCACTCACAGAGTTACATCTGTATTTCGTGGATCTCTTTCTAGCCTTATTTCTGTGGAATCTGAGAACAGATATTTCGGATCCCTTTGAAGACTATAGGGCCAAAGGAAATATCCTCCGATAACAAAGAGAAAGAAGCTTTCTGAGAAACTTCTTTGTGTTCTCTGAAATCATCTCACAGAGTTACGGCTTTCCCCTCAAGAAGCCTTTCGCTAAGACAGTTCTTGTGGAATTGGCAAAGTGATATTTGGAAGCCCATAGAGGGCTATGGTGAAAAAGGAAATATCCTCAGATGAAATCTGGAAAGAAGCTTTCTGAGAAACTGCTTAGTGTTCTGTTAATTCATCTCACAGAGTTACATCTGTGTTTCGTGGACCTCTTTGCTAGCCTTATTTTGTGGAATCTGAGAACAGATATTTCGGATCCAATTGAAGACTATAAGGCCAAAGGAAATATCCTCCGATAACAAAGAGAAAGAAGCTTTCTGAGAAACTTCTTTGTGTTCTCTGAAATCATCTCACAGAGTTACAGCTTTCCCCTCAAGAATCCTTTCGCTAAGACAGTTCTTGTGCAATTGGCAAAGTGATATTTGGGAGCCCATACAGGGCTAGGTGAAAAAGGAAATATCCTCAGATGAAATCTGGAAAGAAGCTTTCTGAGAAACTGCTTAGTGTTCTGTTAATTCATCTCACAGAGTTACATCTGTATTTCGTGGATCTCTTTGCTAGCCTTATTTCTGTGAAATCTGAGAACAGATATTTCGGATCCCATTGAAGACTATAGGGCCAAAGGAAATATCCTCCGATAACAAAGAGAAAGAAGCTTTCTGAGAAACTTCTTTGTGTTCTGTGAAATCATCTCACAGAGTTACAGCTTTCCCCTCAAGAAGCCTTTCGCTAAGACAGTTCTTGTGAATTGGCAAAGTGATATTTGGAAGCCCATAGAGGGCTATGGTGAAAAGGGAAATATCCTCAGATGAAATCTGGAAAGAAGCTTTCTGAGAAACTTCTCTGTGATGTGTGACTTCCACTCACAGAGTTACATCTGTATTTCGTGGATCTCTTTCTAGCCGTGTTTCTGAGGAATCTGAGAACAGATATTTCGGATCCCTTTGAAGACTATACAGCCAAAGGAAATATCCTCCGATAACAAAGAGAAAGAAGCTTTCTGAGAAACTTCTTTGTGTTCTGTGAAATCATCTCACAGAGTTACAGCTTTCCCCTCAAGAAGCCTTTCGCTGAGACAGTTCTTGTGGAATTGGCAAAGTGATATTTGGAAGCCCATAGAGGGCTATGGTGAAAAAGGAAATATCCTCAGATGAAATCTGGAAGGAAGCTTTCTGAGAAACTGCTGAGTGTTCTGTTAATTCATCTCACAGAGTTACATCTGTATTTCGTGGATCTCTTTGCTAGCCTTATTTCTGTGGAATCTGAGAACAGATATTTCGGATCCCATTGAAGACTATAGGGCCAAAGGAAATATCCTCCGATAACAAAGAGAAAGAAGCTTTCTGAGAACCTTCTTTGTGTTCTGTGAAATCATCTCACAGAGTTACAGCTTTCCCCTCAAGAAGCCTTTCGCTGAGACAGTTCTTGTGGAATTGGCATAGTGATATTTGGAAGCCCTTATAGGGCTATGGTGAAAAAGGAAATATCCTCAGATGAAATCTGGAAAGAAGCTTTCTGAGAAACTGCTTAGTGTTCTGTTAATTAATCTCACAGAGTTACATCTGTATTTTGTGGATCTCTTTGCTAGCCTTATTTCTGTGAAATCGCAGAACAGATATTTCGGATCCCATTGAAGACTATAGGGCCAAAGGAAATATCCTCCGATAACAAAGAGAAAGAAGCTTTCTGAGAAACTTCTTTGTGTTCTGTGAAATCATCTCCCAGAGTTACAGCTTTCCCTTCAAGAAGCCTTTCGCTAAGACAGTTCTTGTGGAATTGGCAAAGTGATATTTGGAAGCCCATAGAGGGCTATGGTGAAAAAGGAAATATCCTCAGATGAAATCTGGAAAGAAGCTTTCTGAGAAACTGCTTAGTGTTCTGTTAATTCATCTCACAGAGTTACATCTGTATTTCGTGGATCTCTTTGCTAGCCTTATTTCTGTGGAATCTGAGAACAGATATTTTGGATCCCTTTGAAGACTATAGGGCCAAAGGAAATATCCTCCGATAACAAAGAGAAAGAAGCTTTCTGAGAAACTTCTTTGTGTTCTGTGAAATCATCTCACAGAGTTACAGCTTTCCCCTCAAGAAGCCTTTCGCTGAGACAGTTCTTGTGGAATTGGCAAAGTGATATTTGGAAGCCCATAGAGGGCTATGGTGAAAAAGGAAATATCCTCAGATGAAATCTGGAAAGAAGCTTTCTGAGAAACTGCTTAGTGTTCTGTTAATTCATCTCGCAGAGTTACATCTGTATTTCGTGGATCTCTTTGCTAGCCTTATTTCTGTGGAATCTGAGAATAGATATTTCGGATCCCATTGAAGACTATAGGGCCAAAGGAAATATCCTCCGATAACAAAGAGAAAGAAGCTTTCTGAGAAACTTCTTTGTGTTCTGTAAAATCATCTCACAGAGTTACAGCTTTCCCCTCAAGAAGCCTTTCGCTAAGACAGTTCTTGTGGAATTGGCAAAGTGATATTTGGAAGCCCATTGAGGGCTATGGTGAAAAAGGAAATATCCTCAGATGAAATCTGGAAAGAAGCTTTCTGAGAAACTGCTCTGTGATGTGTGACTTCCACTCACAGAGTTACATCTGTATTTCGTGGATCTCTTTGCTAGCCTTATTTCTGTGGAATCTGAGAACAGATATTTCAGATCCCTTTGAAGAGTATGCGGCCAAAGGAAATATCCTCCGTTAACAAAGAGAAAGAAGCTTTCTGAAAAACGTCTTTGTGTTCTCTGAAATCATCTCACAGAGTTACAGCTTTCCCCTCAAGAAGCCTTTCGCTAAGACAGTTCTTGTGGAATTGGCAAAGTGATATTTGGAAGCCCATAGAGGGCTATGGTGAAAAAGGAAATATCCTCAGATGAAATCTGGAAAGAAGCTTTCTGAGAAACTTCTCTGTGATGTGTGACTTCCATTCACAGAGTTACATCTGTATTTCGTGGATTTCTTTCTAGCGTTATTTCTGTGGAATCTGAGAACAGATATTTCGGATCCCTTTGAAGACTATACGGCCAAAGGAAATATCCTCCGATAACAAAGAGAAAGAAGCTTTCTGAGAAACTTCTTTGTGTTCTGTGAAATCATATCACAGAGTTACAGCTTTCCCCTCAAGAAGCCTTTCGCTGAGACAGTTCTTGTGGAATTGGCATAGTGATATTTGGAAGCCCATAGAGGGCTATGGTGAAAAAGGAAATATCCTCAGATGAAATCTGGAAAGAAGCTTTCTGAGAAACTGCTTAGTGTTCTGTTAATTCATCTCACAGAGTTACATCTGTATTTTGTGGATCTCTTTGCTAGCCTTATTTCTGTGAAATCTGAGAACAGATATTTCGGATCCCATTGAAGACTATAGGGCCAAAGGAAATATCCTCCGATAACAAAGAGAAAGAAGCTTTCTGAGAAACGCCTTTGTGTTCTGTGAAATCATCTCACAGAGTTACAGCTTTCCCCTAAAGAAGCCTTTCGCTAAGACAGTTCTTGTTGAATTGGCAAAGTGATATTTGGAAGCCCATAGAGGGCTATGGTGAAAAAGGAAATATCCTCAGATGAAATCTGGAAAGAAGCTTTCTGAGAAACTGCTTAGTGTTCTGTTAATTCATCTCGCAGAGTTACATCTGTATTTCGTGGATCTCTTTGCTAGCCTTATTTCTGTGGAATCTGAGAACAGATATTTCGGATCCCTTTGAAGACTATAGGGCCAAAGGAAATATCCTCCGATAACAAAGAGAAAGAAGCTTTCTGAGAAACTTCTTTGTGTTCTCTAAAATCATCTCACAGAGTTACAGCTTTCCCCTCAAGAAGCCTTTCGCTAAGACAGTTCTTGTGGAATTGGCAAAGTGATATTTGGAAGCCCATAGAGGGCTATGGTGAAAAAGGAAATATCCTCAGATGAAATCTGGAAAGAAGCTTTCTGAGAAACTGCTCTGTTATGTGTGACTTCCACTCACAGAGTTACATCTGTATTTCGTGGATCTCTTTGCTAGCCTTATTTCTGTGGAATCTGAGAACAGATATTTCGGATCCCTTTGAAGACTATAGGGCCAAAGGAAATATCCTCCGATAACAATGAGAAAGAAGCTTTCTGAGAAACTTCTTTGTGTTCTCTGAAATCATATCACAGAGTTACAGCTTTCCCCTCAAGAAGCCTTTCGCTGAGACAGTTCTTGTGGATTTGGCATAGTGATATTTGGAAGCCCATAGAGGGCTATGGTGAAAAAGGAAATATCCTCAGATGAAATCTGGAAAGAAGCTTTCTGAGAAACTTCTCTGTGATGTGTGACTTCCACTCACAGAGTTACATCTGTATTTCGTGGATCTCTTTCTAGCCGTATTTCTGAGGAATCTGAGAACTGATATTTCGGATCCCTTTGAAAACTATACAGCCAAAGGGAATATCCTCCGATAACAAAGAGAGAGAAGCTTTCTGAGAAACTTCTTTGTGTTCTGTGAAATCATCTCACAGAGTTACAGCTTTCCCCTCAAGAATCCTTTCGCTGAGACAGTTCTTGTGGAATTGGCAAAGTGATATTTGGAAGCCCATAGAGGGCTATGGTGAAAAAGGAAATATCCTCAGATGAAATCTGGAAAGAAGCTTTCTGAGAAACTGCTGAGTGTTCTGTTAATTCATCTCACAGAGTTACATCTGTATTTTGTGGATCTCTTTGCTAGCCTTATTTCTGTGGAATCTGAGAACAGATATTTCGGATCCCATTGAAGACAATAGGGCCAAAGGAAATATCCTCCGATAACAAAGAGAAAGAAGCTTTCTGAGAAACTTCTTTGTGTTCTGTAAAATCATCTCACAGAGTTACAGCTTTCCCCTCAAGAATCCTTTCGCTAAGACAGTTCTTGTGCAATTGGCAAAGTGATATTTGGGAGCCCATACAGGGCTAGGTGAAAAAGGAAATATCCTCTTCTGAAATCTGGAAAGAAGCTTTCTGAGAAACTGCTTAGTGTTCTGTTAATTCATCTCACAGAGTTACATCTGTATTTCGTGGATCTCTTTGCTAGCCTTATTTCTGTGAAATCTGAGAACAGATATTTCGGATCCCATTGAAGACTATAGGGCCAAAGGAAATATCCTCCGATAACAAAGAGAAAGAAGCTTTCTGAGAAACTTCTTTGTGTTCTGTGAAATCATCTCACAGAGTTACAGCTTTCCCCTCAAGAAGCCTTTCGCTAAGACAGTTCTTGTGAATTGGCAAAGTGATATTTGGAAGCCCATAGAGGGCTATGGTGAAAAGGGAAATATCCTCAGATGAAATCTGGAAAGAAGCTTTCTGAGAAACTTCTCTGTGATGTGTGACTTCCACTCACAGAGTTACATCTGTATTTCGTGGATCTCTTTCTAGCCGTGTTTCTGAGGAATCTGAGAACAGATATTTCGGATCCCTTTGAAGACTATACAGCCAAAGGAAATATCCTCCGATAACAAAGAGAAAGAAGCTTTCTGAGAAACTTCTTTGTGTTCTGTGAAATCATCTCACAGAGTTACAGCTTTCCCCTCAAGAAGCCTTTCGCTGAGACAGTTCTTGTGGAATTGGCAAAGTGATATTTGGAAGCCCATAGAGGGCTATGGTGAAAAAGGAAATATCCTCAGATGAAATCTGGAAGGAAGCTTTCTGAGAAACTGCTGAGTGTTCTGTTAATTCATCTCACAGAGTTACATCTGTATTTCGTGGATCTCTTTGCTAGCCTTATTTCTGTGGAATCTGAGAACAGATATTTCGGATCCCATTGAAGACTATAGGGCCAAAGGAAATATCCTCCGATAACAAAGAGAAAGAAGCTTTCTGAGAACCTTCTTTGTGTTCTGTGAAATCATCTCACAGAGTTACAGCTTTCCCCTCAAGAAGCCTTTCGCTGAGACAGTTCTTGTGGAATTGGCATAGTGATATTTGGAAGCCCATATAGGGCTATGGTGAAAAAGGAAATATCCTCAGATGAAATCTGGAAAGAAGCTTTCTGAGAAACTGCTTAGTGTTCTGTTAATTAATCTCACAGAGTTACATCTGTATTTTGTGGATCTCTTTGCTAGCCTTATTTCTGTGAAATCTCAGAACAGATATTTCGGATCCCTTTGAAGACTATAGGGCCAAAGGAAATATCCTCCGATAACAAAGAGAAAGAAGCTTTCTGAGAAACTTCTTTGTGTTCTGTGAAATCATCTCCCAGAGTTACAGCTTTCCCTTCAAGAAGCCTTTCGCTAAGACAGTTCTTGTGGAATTGGCAAAGTGATATTTGGAAGCCCATAGAGGGCTATGGTGAAAAAGGAAATATCCTCAGATGAAATCTGGAAAGAAGCTTTCTGAGAAACTGCTTAGTGTTCTGTTAATTCATCTCACAGAGTTACATCTGTATTTCGTGGATCTCTTTGCTAGCCTTATTTCTGTGGAATCTGAGAACAGATATTTTGGATCCCTTTGAAGACTATAGGGCCAAAGGAAATATCCTCCGATAACAAAGAGAAAGAAGCTTTCTGAGAAACTTCTTTGTGTTCTGTGAAATCATCTCACAGAGTTACAGCTTTCCCCTCAAGAAGCCTTTCGCTACGACAGTTCTTGTGGAATTGGCAAAGTGATATTTGGAAGCCCATAGAGGGCTATGGTGAAAAAGGAAATATCCTCAGATGAAATCTGGAAAGAAGCTTTCTGAGAAACTTCTCTGTGATGTGTGACTTTCACTCACAGAGTTACATCTGTATTTCGTGGATCTCTTTCTAGCCTTATTTCTGTGGAATCTGAGAACAGATATTTCGGATCCCTTTGAAGACTATAGGGCCAAAGGAAATATCCTCCGATAACAAAGAGAAAGAAGCTTTCTGAGAAACTTCTTTGTGTTCTCTGAAATCATCTCACAGAGTTACGGCTTTCCCCTCAAGAAGCCTTTCGCTAAGACAGTTCTTGTGGAATTGGCAAAGTGATATTTGGAAGCCCATAGAGGGCTATGGTGAAAAAGGAAATATCCTCAGATGAAATCTGGAAAGAAGCTTTCTGAGAAACTGCTTAGTGTTCTGTTAATTCATCTCACAGAGTTACATCTGTGTTTCGTGGACCTCTTTGCTAGCCTTATTTTGTGGAATCTGAGAACAGATATTTCGGATCCAATTGAAGACTATAGGGCCAAAGGAAATATCCTCCGATAACAAAGAGAAAGAAGCTTTCTGAGAAACTTCTTTGTGTTCTCTGAAATCATCTCACAGAGTTACAGCTTTCCCCTCAAGAATCCTTTCGCTAAGACAGTTCTTGTGCAATTGGCAAAGTGATATTTGGGAGCCCATACAGGGCTAGGTGAAAAAGGAAATATCCTCTTCTGAAATCTGGAAAGAAGCTTTCTGAGAAACTGCTTAGTGTTCTGTTAATTCATCTCACAGAGTTACATCTGTATTTCGTGGATCTCTTTGCTAGCCTTATTTCTGTGAAATCTGAGAACAGATATTTCGGATCCCATTGAAGACTATAGGGCCAAAGGAAATATCCTCCGATAACAAAGAGAAAGAAGCTTTCTGAGAAACTTCTTTGTGTTCTGTGAAATCATCTCACAGAGTTACAGCTTTCCCCTCAAGAAGCCTTTCGCTAAGACAGTTCTTGTGAATTGGCAAAGTGATATTTGGAAGCCCATAGAGGGCTATGGTGAAAAGGGAAATATCCTCAGATGAAATCTGGAAAGAAGCTTTCTGAGAAACTTCTCTGTGATGTCTGACTTCCACACACAGAGTTACATCTGTATTTCGTGGATCTCTTTCTAGCCGTGTTTCTGAGGAATCTGAGAACAGATATTTCGGATCCCTTTGAAGACTATACTGCCAAAGGAAATATCCTCCGATAACAAAGAGAAAGAAGCTTTCTGAGAAACTTCTTTGTGTTCTGTGAAATCATCTCACAGAGTTACAGCTTTCCCCTCAAGAAGCCTTTCGCTGAGACAGTTCTTGTGGAATTGGCAAAGTGATATTTGGAAGCCCATAGAGGGCTATGGTGAAAAAGGAAATATCCTCAGATGAAATCTGGAAGGAAGCTTTCTGAGAAACTGCTGAGTGTTCTGTTAATTCATCTCACAGAGTTACATCTGTATTTCGTGGATCTCTTTGCTAGCCTTATTTCTGTGGAATCTGAGAACAGATATTTCGGATCCCATTGAAGACTATAGGGCCAAAGGAAATATCCTCCGATAACAAAGAGAAAGAAGCTTTCTGAGAACCTTCTTTGTGTTCTGTGAAATCATCTCACAGAGTTACAGCTTTCCCCTCAAGAAGCCTTTCGCTGAGACAGTTCTTGTGGAATTGGCATAGTGATATTTGGAAGCCCATATAGGGCTATGGTGAAAAAGGAAATATCCTCAGATGAAATCTGGAAAGAAGCTTTCTGAGAAACTGCTTAGTGTTCTGTTAATTAATCTCACAGAGTTACATCTGTATTTTGTGGATCTCTTTGCTAGCCTTATTTCTGTGAAATCTCAGAACAGATATTTCGGATCCCTTTGAAGACTATAGGGCCAAAGGAAATATCCTCCGATAACAAAGAGAAAGAAGCTTTCTGAGAAACTTCTTTGTGTTCTGTGAAATCATCTCCCAGAGTTACAGCTTTCCCTTCAAGAAGCCTTTCGCTAAGACAGTTCTTGTGGAATTGGCAAAGTGATATTTGGAAGCCCATAGAGGGCTATGGTGAAAAAGGAAATATCCTCAGATGAAATCTGGAAAGAAGCTTTCTGAGAAACTGCTTAGTGTTCTGTTAATTCATCTCACAGAGTTACATCTGTATTTCGTGGATCTCTTTGCTAGCCTTATTTCTGTGGAATCTGAGAACAGATATTTTGGATCCCTTTGAAGACTATAGGGCCAAAGGAAATATCCTCCGATAACAAAGAGAAAGAAGCTTTCTGAGAAACTTCTTTGTGTTCTGTGAAATCATCTCACAGAGTTACAGCTTTCCCCTCAAGAAGACTTTCGCTAAGACAGTTCTTGTGGAATTGGCAAAGTGATATTTGGAAGCCCATAGAGGGCTATGGTGAAAAAGGAAATATCCTCAGATGAAATCTGGAAAGAAGCTTTCTGAGAAACTGCTTAGTGTTCTGTTAATTCATCTCGCAGAGTTACATCTGTATTTCGTGGATCTCTTTGCTAGCCTTATTTCTGTGGAATCTGAGAATAGATATTTCGGATCCCATTGAAGACTATAGGGCCAAAGGAAATATCCTCCGATAACAAAGAGAAAGAAGCTTTCTGAGAAACTTCTTTGTGTTCTGTAAAATCATCTCACAGAGTTACAGCTTTCCCCTCAAGAAGCCTTTCGCTAAGACAGTTCTTGTGGAATTGGCAAAGTGATATTTGGAAGCCCATTGAGGGCTATGGTGAAAAAGGAAATATCCTCAGATGAAATCTGGAAAGAAGCTTTCTGAGAAACTGCTCTGTGATGTGTGACTTCCACTCACAGAGTTACATCTGTATTTCGTGGATCTCTTTGCTAGCCTTATTTCTGTGGAATCTGAGAACAGATATTTCGGATCCCTTTGAAGAGTATGCGGCCAAAGGAAATATCCTCCGTTAACAAAGAGAAAGAAGCTTTCTGAAAAACTTCTTTGTGTTCTCTGAAATCATCTCACAGAGTTACAGCTTTCCCCTCAAGAAGCCTTTCGCTAAGACAGTTCTTGTGGAATTGGCAAAGTGATATTTGGAAGCCCATAGAGGGCTATGGTGATAAAGGAAATATCCTCAGATGAAATCTGGAAAGAAGCTTTCTGAGAAACTTCTCTGTGATGTGTGACTTCCATTCACAGAGTTACATCTGTATTTCGTGGATTTCTTTCTAGCCTTATTTCTGTGGAATCTGAGAACAGATATTTCGGATCCCTTTGAAGACTATACGGCCAAAGGAAATATCCTCCGATAACAAAGAGAAAGAAGCTTTCTGAGAAACTTCTTTGTGTTCTGTGAAATCATATCACAGAGTTACAGCTTTCCCCTCAAGAAGCCTTTCGCTGAGACAGTTCTTGTGGAATTGGCATAGTGATATTTGGAAGCCCATAGAGGGCTATGGTGAAAAAGGAAATATCCTCAGATGAAATCTGGAAAGAAGCTTTCTGAGAAACTGCTTAGTGTTCTGTTAATTCATCTCACAGAGTTACATCTGTATTTTGTGGATCTCTTTGCTAGCCTTATTTCTGTGAAATCTGAGAACAGATATTTCGGATCCCATTGAAGACTATAGGGCCAAAGGAAATATCCTCCGATAACAAAGAGAAAGAAGCTTTCTGAGAAACGCCTTTGTGTTCTGTGAAATCATCTCACAGAGTTACAGCTTTCCCCTAAAGAAGCCTTTCGCTAAGACAGTTCTTGTTGAATTGGCAAAGTGATATTTGGAAGCCCATAGAGGGCTATGGTGAAAAAGGAAATATCCTCAGATGAAATCTGGAAAGAAGCTTTCTGAGAAACTGCTTAGTGTTCTGTTAATTCATCTCGCAGAGTTACATCTGTATTTCGTGGATCTCTTTGCTAGCCTTATTTCTGTGGAATCTGAGAACAGATATTTCGGATCCCTTTGAAGACTATAGGGCCAAAGGAAATATCCTCCGATAACAAAGAGAAAGGAGCTTTCTGAGAAACTTCTTTGTGTTCTGTGAAATCATCTCACAGAGTTACAGCTTTCCCCTCAAGAAGCCTTTCGCTAAGACAGTTCTTGTGGAATTGGCAAAGTGATATTTGGATGCCCATTGAGGGCTATGGTGAAAAAGGAAATATCCTCAGATGAAATCTGGAAAGAAGCTTTCTGAGAAACTGCTCTGTGATGTGTGACTTCCACTCACAGAGTTACATCTGTATTTCGTGGATCTCTTTGCTAGCCTTATTTCTGTGGAATCTGAGAACAGATATTTCGGATCCCTTTGAAGAGTATGCGGCCAAAGGAAATATCCTCCGTTAACAAAGAGAAAGAAGCTTTCTGAAAAACTTCTTTGTGTTCTCTGAAATCATCTCACAGAGTTACAGCTTTCCCCTCAAGAAGCCTTTCGCTAAGACAGTTCTTGTGGAATTGGCAAAGTGATATTTGGAAGCCCATAGAGGGCTATGGTGAAAAAGGAAATATCCTCAGATGAAATCTGGAAAGAAGCTTTCTGAGAAACTTCTCTGTGATGTGTGACTTCCATTCACAGAGTTACATCTGTATTTCGTGGATTTCTTTCTAGCCTTATTTCTGTGGAATCTGAGAACAGATATTTCGGATCCCTTTGAAGACTATACGGCCAAAGGAAATATCCTCCGATAACAAAGAGAAAGAAGCTTTCTGAGAAACTTCTTTGTGTTCTGTGAAATCATATCACAGAGTTACAGCTTTCCCCTCAAGAAGCCTTTCGCTGAGACAGTTCTTGTGGAATTGGCATAGTGATATTTGGAAGCCCATAGAGGGCTATGGTGAAAAAGGAAATATCCTCAGATGAAATCTGGAAAGAAGCTTTCTGAGAAACTGCTTAGTGTTCTGTTAATTCATCTCACAGAGTTACATCTGTATTTTGTGGATCTCTTTGCTAGCCTTATTTCTGTGAAATCTGAGAACAGATATTTCGGATCCCATTGAAGACTATAGGGCCAAAGGAAATATCCTCCGATAACAAAGAGAAAGAAGCTTTCTGAGAAACGCCTTTGTGTTCTGTGAAATCATCTCACAGAGTTACAGCTTTCCCCTAAAGAAGCCTTTCGCTAAGACAGTTCTTGTTGAATTTTCAAAGTGATATTTGGAAGCCCATAGAGGGCTATGGTGAAAAAGGAAATATCCTCAGATGAAATCTGGAAAGAAGCTTTCTGAGAAACTGCTTAGTGTTCTGTTAATTCATCTCGCAGAGTTACATCTGTATTTCGTGGATCTCTTTGCTAGCCTTATTTCTGTGGAATCTGAGAACAGATATTTCGGATCCCATTGAAGACTATAGGGCCAAAGGAAATATCCTCCGATAACAAAGAGAAAGGAGCTTTCTGAGAAACTTCTTTGTGTTCTCTAAAATCATCTCACAGAGTTACAGCTTTCCCCTCAAGAAGCCTTTCGCTAAGACAGTTCTTGTGGAATTGGCAAAGTGATATTTGGAAGCCCATAGAGGGCTATGGTGAAAAAGGAAATATCCTCAGATGAAATCTGGAAAGAAGCTTTCTGAGAAACTGCTCTGTTATGTGTGACTTCCACTCACAGAGTTACATCTGTATTTCGTGGATCTCTTTGCTAGCCTTATTTCTGTGGAATCTGAGAACAGATATTTCGGATCCCTTTGAAGACTATAGGGCCAAAGGAAATATCCTCCGATAACAATGAGAAAGAAGCTTTCTGAGAAACTTCTTTGTGTTCTCTGAAATCATATCACAGATTTACAGCTTTCCCCTCAAGAAGCCTTTCGCTGAGACAGTTCTTGTGGATTTGGCATAGTGATATTTGGAAGCCCATAGAGGGCTATGGTGAAAAAGGAAATATCCTCAGATGAAATCTGGAAAGAAGCTTTCTGAGAAACTTCTCTGTGATGTGTGACTTCCACTCACAGAGTTACATCTGTATTTCGTGGATCTCTTTCTAGCCGTATTTCTGAGGAATCTGAGAACTGATATTTCGGATCCCTTTGAAAACTATACAGCCAAAGGGAATATCCTCCGATAACAAAGAGAGAGAAGCTTTCTGAGAAACTTCTTTGTGTTCTGTGAAATCATCTCACAGAGTTACAGCTTTCCCCTCAAGAATCCTTTCGCTGAGACAGTTCTTGTGGAATTGGCAAAGTGATATTTGGAAGCCCATAGAGGGCTATGGTGAAAAAGGAAATATCCTCAGATGAAATCTGGAAAGAAGCTTTCTGAGAAACTGCTGAGTGTTCTGTTAATTCATCTCACAGAGTTACATCTGTATTTTGTGGATCTCTTTGCTAGCCTTATTTCTGTGGAATCTGAGAACAGATATTTCGGATCCCATTGAAGACAATAGGGCCAAAGGAAATATCCTCCGATAACAAAGAGAAAGAAGCTTTCTGAGAAACTTCTTTGTGTTCTGTAAAATCATCTCACAGAGTTACAGCTTTCCCCTCAAGAAGCCTTTCGCTAAGACAGTTCTTGTGGAATTGGCAAAGTGATATTTGGAAGCCCATAGAGGGCTATGGTGAAAAAGGAAATATCCTCAGATGAAATCTGGAAAGAATCTTTCTGAGAAACTGCTTAGTGTTCTGTTAATTCATCTCACAGAGTTACAACTGTGTTTCGTGGATCTCTTTGCTAGCCTTATTTTTGTGGAATCTGAGAACAGATATTTCGGATCCAATTGAAGACTATAGGGCCAAAGGAAATATCCTCCGATAACAAAGAGAAAGAAGCTTTCTGAGAAACTTCTTTGTGTTCTGTGAAATCATCTCACAGAGTTACAGCTTTCCCCTCAAGAAGCCTTTCGCTAAGACAGTTCTTGTGCAATTGGCAAAGTGATATTTGGAAGCCCGTACAGGGCTAGGTGAAAAAGGAAATATCCTCATCTGAAATCTGGAAGGAAGGTTTCTGAGAAACTGCTTAGTGTTCTGTTAATTCATCTCGCAGAGTTACATCTGTATTTCGTGGATCTCTTTGCTAGCCTTATTTCTGTGAAATCTGAGAACAGATATTTCGGATCCCATTGAAGCCTATAGGGCCAAAGGAAATATCCTCCGATAACAAAGAGAAAGAAGCTTTCTGAGAAACTTCTTTGTGTTCTGTGAAATCATCTCACAGAGTTACAGCTTTCCCCTCAAGAAGCCTTTCGCTAAGACCGTTCTTGTGGAATTGGCAAAGTGATATTTGGAAGCCCATAGAGGGCTATGGTGAAAAAGGAAATATCCTCAGATGAAATCTGGAAAGAAGCTTTCTGAGAAACTTCTCTGTGATGTGTGACTTCCACTCACAGAGTTACATCTGTATTTCGTGGATCTCTTTCTAGCCTTATTTCTGTGGAATGTGAGAACAGATATTTCGGATCCCTTTGAAGACTATACGGCCAAAGGAAATATCCTCCGATAACAAAGAGAAAGAAGGTTTCTGAGAAACTTCTTTGTGTTTTGTGAAATCATAACACAGAGTTACAGCTTTCCCCTCAAGAAGCCTTTTGCTGAGACAGTTCTTGTTGAATTGGCATAGTGATATTTGGAAGCCCATAGAGGGCTATGGTGAAAAAGGAAATATCCTCAGATGAAATCTGGAAAGAAGCTTTCTGAGAAACTGCTGAGTGTTCTGTTAATTCATCTCACAGAGTTACATCTGTATTTCGTGGATCTCTTTGCTAGCCTTATTTCTGTGGAATCTGAGAACAGATATTTCGGATCCCTTTGAAGACTATAGGGCCAAAGAAAATATCCTCCGATAACAAAGAGAAAGAAGTTTTCCGAGAAACTTCTTTGTGTTCTGTGAAATCATCTCACAGAGTTACAGCTTTCCCCTCAAGAAGCCTTTCGCTAAGACAGTTCTTGTGGAATTGGCAAAGTGATATTTGGAAGCCCATAGAGGGCTATGGTGAAAAAGGAAATATCCTCAGATGAAATCTGGAAAGAAGCTTTCTGAGAAACTGCTTAGTGTTCTGTTAATTCATCTCACAGAATTACATCCGTATTTCGTGGATCTCTTTGCTAGCCTTATTTCTGTGGAATCTGAGAACAGATATTTCGGATCCCATTGAAGACTATAGGGCCAAAGGAAATATCCTCCGATAACAAAGAGAAAGAAGCTTTCTGAGAAACTTCTTTGTGTTCTGTGAAATCATCTCACAGAGTTACAGCTTTCCCCTCAAGAAGCCTTTCGCTAAGACAGTTCTTGTGGAATTGGCAAAGTGATATTTGGAAGCCCTTTGAGGGCAATGGTGAAAAAGGAAATATCCTCAGATGAAATCTGGAAAGAAGCTTTCTGAGAAACTGCTTAGTGTTCTGTTAATTCATCTCACAGAGTTACATCCGTATTTCGTGTATCTCTTTACTAGCCTTATTTCTGTGGCATCTGAGAACAGATATTTCGGATCCCATTGAAGACTATAGGGACAAAGGAAATATCCTCCGATAACAAAGAGAAAGAAGCTTTCTGAGAAACTCCTTTGTGTTCTGTGAAATCATCTCACAGAGTTACAGCTTTCCCCTCAAGAATCCTTTCGCTACGACAGTTCTTGTGGAATTGGCAAAGTGATATTTGGAAGCCCATAGAGGGCTATGGTGAAAAAGGAAATATCCTCAGATGAAATCTGGAAAGAAGCTTTCTGAGAAACTTCTCTGTGATGTGTGACTTTCACTCACAGACTTACATCTGTATTTCGTGGATCTCTTTCTAGCCTTATTTCTGTGGAATCTGAGAACAGATATTTCGGATCCCTTTGAAGACTATAGGGCCAAAGGAAATATCCTCCGATAACAAAGAGAAAGAAGCTTTCTGAGAAACTTCTTTGTGTTCTCTGAAATCATCTCACAGAGTTACGGCTTTCCCCTCAAGAATCCTTTCGCTAAGACAGTTCTTGTGGAATTGGCAAAGTGATATTTGGAAGCCCATAGAGGGCTATGGTGAAAAAGGAAATATCCTCAGATGAAATCTGGAAAGAAGCTTTCTGAGAAACTGCTTAGTGTTCTGTTAATTCATCTCACAGAGTTACATCTGTGTTTCGTGGATCTCTTTGCTAGCCTTATTTTGTGGAATCTGAGAACAGATATTTCGGATCCAATTGAAGACTATAGGGCCAAAGGAAATATCCTCCGATAACAACGAGAAAGAAGCTTTCTGAGAAACTTCTTTGTGTTCTCTGAAATCATCTCACAGAGTTACAGCTTTCCCCTCAAGAAGCCTTTCGCTAAGACAGTTCTTGTGCAATTGGCAAAGTGATATTTGGGAGCCCATACAGGGCTAGGTGAAAAAGGAAAGATCCTCATCTGAAATCTGGAAAGAAGCTTTCTGAGAAACTGCTTAGTGTTCTGTTAATTCATCTCACAGAGTTACATCTGTATTTCGTGGATCTCTTTGCTAGCCTTATTTCTGTGAAATATGAGAACAGATATTTCGCATCCCATTGAAGACTATAGGGCCAAAGGAAATATCCTCCGATAACAAAGAGAAAGAAGCTTTCTGAGAAACTTCTTTGTGTTCTGTGAAATCATCTCACAGAGTTACAGCTTTCCCCTCAAGAAGCCTTTCACTGAGACAGTTCTTGTGGAATTGGCAAAGTGATATTTGGAAGCCCATAGAGGGCTATGGTGAAAAAGGAAATATCCTCAGATGAAATCTGGAAAGAAGCTTTCTGAGAAACTGCTGAGTGTTCTGTTAATTCATCTCACAGAGTTACATCTGTATTTTGTGGATCTCTTTGCTAGCCTTATTTCTGTGAAATCTGAGAACAGATATTTCGGATCCCATTGAAGACTATAGGGCCAAAGGAAATATCCTCCGATAACAAAGAGAAAGAAGCTTTCTGAGAAACGTCTTTGTGTTCTGTGAAATCATCTCACAGAGTTACAGCTTTCCCCTCAAGAAGCCTTTCGCTAAGACAGTTCTTGTTGAATTGGCAAAGTGATATTGGGAAGCCCATAGAGGGCAATGGTGAAAAAGGAAATATCCTCAGATGAAATCTGGAAAGAAGCTTTCTGAGAAACTGCTTAGTGTTCTGTTAATTCATCTCACAGAGTTACATCTGTATTTCGTGGATCTCTTTGCTAGCCTTATTTCTGTGGAATCTGAGAACAGATATTTCGGATCCCATTGAAGACTATAGGGCCAAAGGAAATATCCTCCGATAACAAAGAGAAAGAAGCTTTCTGAGAACCTTCTTTGTGTTCTGTGAAATCATCTCACAGAGTTACAGCTTTCCCCTCAAGAAGCCTTTCGCTACGACAGTTCTTGTAAAATTGGCAAAGTGATATTTGGAATCCCATAGAGGGCTATGGTGAAAAAGGAAATATCCTCAGATGAAATCTGGAAAAAAGCTTTCTGAGAAACTGCTTAGTGTTCTGTTAATTCATCTCACAGAGTTACATCTGTGTTTCGTGGACCTCTTTGCTAGCCTTATTTTGTGGAATCTGAGAACAGATATTTCGGATCCAATTGAAGACTATAGGGCCAAAGGAAATATCCTCCGATAACAAAGAGAAAGAAGCTTTCTGAGAAACTTCTTTGTGTTCTCTGAAATCATCTCACAGAGTTACAGCTTTCCCCTCAAGAATCCTTTCGCTAAGACAGTTCTTGTGCAATTGGCAAAGTGATATTTGGGAGCCCATACAGGGCTAGGTGAAAAAGGAAATATCCTCTTCTGAAATCTGGAAAGAAGCTTTCTGAGAAACTGCTTAGTGTTCTGTTAATTCATCTCACAGAGTTACATCTGTATTTCGTGGATCTCTTTGCCAGCCTTATTTCTGTGAAATCTGAGAACAGATATTTCGGATCCCATTGAAGACTATAGGGCCAAAGGAAATATGCTCCGATAACAAAGAGAAAGAAGCTTTCTGAGAAACTTCTTTGTGTTCTGTGAAATCATCTCACAGAGTTACAGCTTTCCCCTCAAGAAGCCTTTCGCTAAGACAGTTCTTGTGAATTGGCAAAGTGATATTTGGAAGCCCATAGAGGGCTATGGTGAAAAGGGAAATATCCTCAGATGAAATCTGGAAAGAAGCTTTCTGAGAAACTTCTCTGTGATGTGTGACTTCCACTCACAGAGTTACATCTGTATTTCGTGGATCTCTTTCTAGCCGTGTTTCTGAGGAATCTGAGAACAGATATTTCGGATCCCTTTGAAGACTATACAGCCAAAGGAAATATCCTCCGATAACAAAGAGAAAGAAGCTTTCTGAGAAACTTCTTTGTGTTCTGTGAAATCATCTCACAGAGTTACAGCTTTCCCCTCAAGAAGCCTTTCGCTGAGACAGTTCTTGTGGAATTGGCAAAGTGATATTTGGAAGCCCATAGAGGGCTATGGTGAAAAAGGAAATATCCTCAGATGAAATCTGGAAGGAAGCTTTCTGAGAAACTGCTGAGTGTTCTGTTAATTCATCTCACAGAGTTACATCTGTATTTCGTGGATCTCTTTGCTAGCCTTATTTCTGTGGAATCTGAGAACAGATATTTCGGATCCCATTGAAGACTATAGGGCCAAAGGAAATATCCTCCGATAACAAAGAGAAAGAAGCTTTCTGAGAACCTTCTTTGTGTTCTGTGAAATCATCTCACAGAGTTACAGCTTTCCCCTCAAGAAGCCTTTCGCTGAGACAGTTCTTGTGGAATTGGCATAGTGATATTTGGAAGCCCATATAGGGCTATGGTGAAAAAGGAAATATCCTCAGATGAAATCTGGAAAGAAGCTTTCTGAGAAACTGCTTAGTGTTCTGTTAATTAATCTCACAGAGTTACATCTGTATTTTGTGGATCTCTTTGCTAGCCTTATTTCTGTGAAATCTCAGAACAGATATTTCGGATCCCATTGAAGACTATAGGGCCAAAGGAAATATCCTCCGATAACAAAGAGAAAGAAGCTTTCTGAGAAACTTCTTTGTGTTCTGTGAAATCATCTCCCAGAGTTACAGCTTTCCCTTCAAGAAGCCTTTCGCTAAGACAGTTCTTGTGGAATTGGCAAAGTGATATTTGGAAGCCCATTGAGGGCTATGGTGAAAAAGGAAATATCCTCAGATGAAATCTGGAAAGAAGCTTTCTGAGAAACTGCTCTGTGATGTGTGACTTCCACTCACAGAGTTACATCTGTATTTCGTGGATCTCTTTGCTAGCCTTATTTCTGTGGAATCTGAGAACAGATATTTCGGATCCCTTTGAAGAGTATGCGGCCAAAGGAAATATCCTCCGTTAACAAAGAGAAAGAAGCTTTCTGAAAAACTTCTTTGTGTTCTCTGAAATCATCTCACAGAGTTACAGCTTTCCCCTCAAGAAGCCTTTCGCTAAGACAGTTCTTGTGGAATTGGCAAAGTGATATTTGGAAGCCCATAGAGGGCTATGGTGAAAAAGGAAATATCCTCAGATGAAATCTGGAAAGAAGCTTTCTGAGAAACTTCTCTGTGATGTGTGACTTCCATTCACATAGTTACATCTGTATTTCGTGGATTTCTTTCTAGCCTTATTTCTGTGGAATCTGAGAACAGATATTTCGGATCCCTTTGAAGACTATACGGCCAAAGGAAATATCCTCCGATAACAAAGAGAAAGAAGCTTTCTGAGAAACTTCTTTGTGTTCTGTGAAATCATATCACAGAGTTACAGCTTTCCCCTCAAGAAGCCTTTCGCTGAGACAGTTCTTGTGGAATTGGCATAGTGATATTTGGAAGCCCATAGAGGGCTATGGTGAAAAAGGAAATATCCTCAGATGAAATCTGGAAAGAAGCTTTCTGAGAAACTGCTTAGTGTTCTGTTAATTCATCTCACAGAGTTACATCTGTATTTTGTGGATCTCTTTGCTAGCCTTATTTCTGTGAAATCTGAGAACAGATATTTCGGATCCCATTGAAGACTATAGGGCCAAAGGAAATATCCTCCGATAACAAAGAGAAAGAAGCTTTCTGAGAAACGCCTTTGTGTTCTGTGAAATCATCTCACAGAGTTACAGCTTTCCCCTAAAGAAGCCTTTCGCTAAGACAGTTCTTGTTGAATTGGCAAAGTGATATTTGGAAGCCCATAGAGGGCTATGGTGAAAAAGGAAATATCCTCAGATGAAATCTGGAAAGAAGCTTTCTGAGAAACTGCTTAGTGTTCTGTTAATTCATCTCGCAGAGTTACATCTGTATTTCATGGATCTCTTTGCTAGCCTTATTTCTGTGGAATCTGAGAACAGATATTTCGGATCCCTTTGAAGACTATAGGGCCAAAGGAAATATCCTCCGATAACAAAGAGAAAGGAGCTTTCTGAGAAACTTCTTTGTGTTCTCTAAAATCATCTCACAGAGTTACAGCTTTCCCCTCAAGAAGCCTTTCGCTAAGACAGTTCTTGTGGAATTGGCAAAGTGATATTTGGAAGCCCATTGAGGGCTATGGTGAAAAAGGAAATATCCTCAGATGAAATCTGGAAAGAAGCTTTCTGAGAAACTGCTCTGTGATGTGTGACTTCCACTCACAGAGTTACATCTGTATTTCGTGGATCTCTTTGCTAGCCTTATTTCTGTGGAATCTGAGAACAGATATTTCGGATCCCTTTGAAGAGTATGCGGCCAAAGGAAATATCCTCCGTTAACAAAGAGAAAGAAGCTTTCTGAAAAACTTCTTTGTGTTCTCTGAAATCATCTCACAGAGTTACAGCTTTCCCCTCAAGAAGCCTTTCGCTAAGACAGTTCTTGTGGAATTGGCAAAGTGATATTTGGAAGCCCATAGAGGGCTATGGTGAAAAAGGAAATATCCTCAGATGAAATCTGGAAAGAAGCTTTCTGAGAAACTTCTCTGTGATGTGTGACTTCCATTCACAGAGTTACATCTGTATTTCGTGGATTTCTTTCTAGCCTTATTTCTGTGGAATCTGAGAACAGATATTTCGGATCCCTTTGAAGACTATACGGCCAAAGGAAATATCCTCCGATAACAAAGAGAAAGAAGCTTTCTGAGAAACTTCTTTGTGTTCTGTGAAATCATATCACAGAGTTACAGCTTTCCCCTCAAGAAGCCTTTCGCTGAGACAGTTCTTGTGGAATTGGCATAGTGATATTTGGAAGCCCATAGAGGGCTATGGTGAAAAAGGAAATATCCTCAGATGAAATCTGGAAAGAAGCTTTCTGAGAAACTGCTTAGTGTTCTGTTAATTCATCTCACAGAGTTACATCTGTATTTTGTGGATCTCTTTGCTAGCCTTATTTCTGTGAAATCTGAGAACAGATATTTCGGATCCCATTGAAGACTATACGGCCAAAGGAAATATCCTCCGATAACAAAGAGAAAGAAGCTTTCTGAGAAACGCCTTTGTGTTCTGTGAAATCATCTCACAGAGTTACAGCTTTCCCCTAAAGAAGCCTTTCGCTAAGACAGTTCTTGTTGAATTGGCAAAGTGATATTTGGAAGCCCATAGAGGGCTATGGTGAAAAAGGAAATATCCTCAGATGAAATCTGGAAAGAAGCTTTCTGAGAAACTGCTTAGTGTTCTGTTAATTCATCTCGCAGAGTTACATCTGTATTTCGTGGATCTCTTTGCTAGCCTTATTTCTGTGGAATCTGAGAACAGATATTTCGGATCCCTTTGAAGACTATAGGGCCAAAGGAAATATCCTCCGATAACAAAGAGAAAGGAGCTTTCTGAGAAACTTCTTTGTGTTCTCTAAAATCATCTCACAGAGTTACAGCTTTCCCCTCAAGAAGCCTTTCGCTAAGACAGTTCTTGTGGAATTGGCAAAGTGATATTTGGAAGCCCATAGAGGGCTATGGTGAAAAAGGAAATATCCTCAGATGAAATCTGGAAAGAAGCTTTCTGAGAAACTGCTCTGTTATGTGTGACTTCCACTCACAGAGTTACATCTGTATTTCGTGGATCTCTTTGCTAGCCTTATTTCTGTGGAATCTGAGAACAGATATTTCGGATCCCTTTGAAGACTATAGGGCCAAAGGAAATATCCTCCGATAACAATGAGAAAGAAGCTTTCTGAGAAACTTCTTTGTGTTCTCTGAAATCATATCACAGAGTTACAGCTTTCCCCTCAAGAAGCCTTTCGCTGAGACAGTTCTTGTGGATTTGGCATAGTGATATTTGGAAGCCCATAGAGGGCTATGGTGAAAAAGGAAATATCCTCAGATGAAATCTGGAAAGAAGCTTTCTGAGAAACTTCTCTGTGATGTGTGACTTCCACTCACAGAGTTACATCTGTATTTCGTGGATCTCTTTCTAGCCGTATTTCTGAGGAATCTGAGAACTGATATTTCGGATCCCTTTGAAAACTATACAGCCAAAGGGAATATCCTCCGATAACAAAGAGAGAGAAGCTTTCTGAGAAACTTCTTTGTGTTCTGTGAAATCATCTCACAGAGTTACAGCTTTCCCCTCAAGAATCCTTTCGCTGAGACAGTTCTTGTGGAATTGGCAAAGTGATATTTGGAAGCCCATAGAGGGCTATGGTGAAAAAGGAAATATCCTCAAATGAAATCTGGAAAGAAGCTTTCTGAGAAACTGCTGAGTGTTCTGTTAATTCATCTCACAGAGTTACATCTGTATTTTGTGGATCTCTTTGCTAGCCTTATTTCTGTGGAATCTGAGAACAGATATTTCGGATCCCATTGAAGACAATAGGGCCAAAGGAAATATCCTCCGATAACAAAGAGAAAGAAGCTTTCTGAGAAACTTCTTTGTGTTCTGCAAAATCATCTCACAGAGTTACAGCTTTCCCCTCAAGAAGCCTTTCGCTAAGACAGTTCTTGTGGAATTGGCAAAGTGATATTTGGAAGCCCATAGAGGGCTATGGTGAAAAAGGAAATATCCTCAGATGAAATCTGGAAAGAAGCTTTCTGAGAAACTGCTTAGTGTTCTGTTAATTCATCTCACAGAGTTACAACTGTGTTTCGTGGATCTCTTTGCTAGCCTTATTTTTGTGGAATCTGAGAACAGATATTTCGGATCCAATTGAAGACTATAGGGCCAAAGGAAATATCCTCCGATAACAAAGAGAAAGAAGCTTTCGGAGAAACTTCTTTGTGTTCTGTGAAATCATCTCACAGAGTTACAGCTTTCCCCTCAAGAAGCCTTTCGCTAAGACAGTTCTTGTTCAATTGGCAAAGTGATATTTGGAAGCCCGTACAGGACTAGGTGAAAAAGGAAATATCCTCATCTGAAATCTGGAAGGAAACTTTCTGAGAAACTGCTTAGTGTTCTGTTAATTCATCTCGCAGAGTTACATCTGTATTTCGTGGATCTCTTTGCTAGCCTTATTTCTGTGAAATCTGAGAACAGATATTTCGGATGCCATTGAAGCCTATAGGGCCAAAGGAAATATCCTCCGATAACAAAGAGAAAGAAGCTTTCTGAGAAACTTCTTTGTGTTCTGTGAAATCATCTCACAGAGTTACAGCTTTCCCCTCAAGAAGCCTTTCGCTAAGACCGTTCTTGTGGAATTGGCAAAGTGATATTTGGAAGCCCATAGAGGGCTATGGTGAAAAAGGAAATATCCTCAGATGAAATCTGGAAAGAAGCTTTCTGAGAAACTTCTCTGTGATGTGTGACTTCCACTCACAGAGTTACATCTGTATTTCGTGGATCTCTTTCTAGCCTTATTTCTGTGGAATCTGAGAACAGATATTTCTGATCCCTTTGAAGACTATACGGCCAAAGGAAATATCCTCCGATAACAAAGAGAAAGAAGCTTTCTGAGAAACTTCTTTGTGTTCTGTGAAATCATAACACAGAGTTTCAGCTTTCCCCTCAAGAAGCCTTTTGCTGAGACAGTTCTTGTTGAATTGGCATAGTGATATTTGGAAGCCCATAGAGGGCTATGGTGAAAAAGGAAATATCCTCAGATGAAATCTGGAAAGAAGCTTTCTGAGAAACTGCTGAGTGTTCTGTTAATTCATCTCACAGAGTTACATCTGTATTTCGTGGATCTCTTTGCAAGCCTTATTTCTGTGGAATCTGAGAACAGATATTTCGGATCCCTTTGAAGACTATAGGGCCAAAGAAAATATCCTCCGATAACAAAGAGAAAGAAGTTTTCCGAGAAAGTTCTTTATGTTCTGTGAAATCATCTCACAGAGTTACAGCTTTCCCCTCAAGAACCCTTTCGCTAAGACAGTTCTTGTGGAATTGGCAAAGTGATATTTGGAAGCCCATAGAGGGCTACGGTGAAAAAGGAAATATCCTCAGATGAAATCTGGAAAGAAGCTTTCTGAGGAACTTCTCTGTGATGTGTGACTTCCACTCACAGAGTTACATCTGTATTTCGTGGATCTCTTTGCTAGCCTTATTTCTGTGGAATCTGAGAACAGGTATTTCGGATCCCTTTGAAGACTATAGGGCCAAAGGAAATATCCTCCGATAACAATGAGAAAGAAGCTTTCTGAGAAACTTCTTTGTGTTCTCTGAAATCATATCACAGAGTTACAGCTTTCCCCTCAAGAAGCCTTTCGCTAAGACAGTTCTTGTGGAATTGGCAAAGTGATATTTGGAAGCCCATAGAGGGCTATGGTGAAAAAGGAAATATCCTCAGATGAAATCTGGAAAGAATCTTTCTGAGAAACTGCTTAGTGTTCTGTTAATTCATCTCACAGAGTTACAACTGTGTTTCGTGGATCTCTTTGCTAGCCTTATTTTTGTGGAATCTGAGAACAGATATTTCGGATCCAATTGAAGACTATAGGGCCAAAGGAAATATCCTACGATAACAAAGAGAAAGAAGCTTTCTGAGAAACTTCTTTGTGTTCTGTGAAATCATCTCACAGAGTTACAGCTTTCCCCTCAAGAAGCCTTTCGCTAAGACAGTTCTTGTGGAATTGGCAAAGTGATATTTGGAAGCCCATAGAGGGCTATGGTGAAAAAGGAAATATCCTCAGATGAAATCTGGAAAGAAGCTTTCTGAGAAACTGCTTAGTGTTCTGTTAATTCATCTCACAGAATTACATCCGTATTTCGTGGATCTCTTTGCTAGCCTTATTTCTGTGGAATCTGAGAACAGATATTTCGGATCCCATTGAAGACTATAGGGCCAAAGGAAATATCCTCCGATAACAAAGAGAAAGAAGCTTTCTGAGAAACTTCTTTGTGTTCTGTGAAATCATCTCACAGAGTTACAGCTTTCCCCTCAAGAAGCCTTTCGCTAAGACAGTTCTTGTGGAATTGGCAAAGTGATATTTGGAAGCCCTTTGAGGGCAATGGTGAAAAAGGAAATATCCTCAGATGAAATCTGGAAAGAAGCTTTCTGAGAAACTGCTTAGTGTTCTGTTAATTCATCTCACAGAGTTACATCCGTATTTCGTGTATCTCTTTACTAGCCTTATTTCTGTGGCATCTGAGAACAGATATTTCGGATCCCATTGAAGACTATAGGGACAAAGGAAATATCCTCCGATAACAAAGAGAAAGAAGCTTTCTGAGAAACTCCTTTGTGTTCTGTGAAATCATCTCACAGAGTTACAGCTTTCCCCTCAAGAATCCTTTCGCTACGACAGTTCTTGTGGAATTGGCAAAGTGATATTTGGAAGCCCATAGAGGGCTATGGTGAAAAAGGAAATATCCTCAGATGAAATCTGGAAAGAAGCTTTCTGAGAAACTTCTCTGTGATGTGTGACTTTCACTCACAGACTTACATCTGTATTTCGTGGATCTCTTTCTAGCCTTATTTCTGTGGAATCTGAGAACAGATATTTCGGATCCCTTTGAAGACTATAGGGCCAAAGGAAATATCCTCCGATAACAAAGAGAAAGAAGCTTTCTGAGAAACTTCTTTGTGTTCTCTGAAATCATCTCACAGAGTTACGGCTTTCCCCTCAAGAATCCTTTCGCTAAGACAGTTCTTGTGGAATTGGCAAAGTGATATTTGGAAGCCCATAGAGGGCTATGGTGAAAAAGGAAATATCCTCAGATGAAATCTGGAAAGAAGCTTTCTGAGAAACTGCTTAGTGTTCTGTTAATTCATCTCACAGAGTTACATCTGTGTTTCGTGGATCTCTTTGCTAGCCTTATTTTGTGGAATCTGAGAACAGATATTTCGGATCCAATTGAAGACTATAGGGCCAAAGGAAATATCCTCCGATAACAACGAGAAAGAAGCTTTCTGAGAAACTTCTTTGTGTTCTCTGAAATCATCTCACAGAGTTACAGCTTTCCCCTCAAGAAGCCTTTCGCTAAGACAGTTCTTGTGCAATTGGCAAAGTGATATTTGGGAGCCCATACAGGGCTAGGTGAAAAAGGAAAGATCCTCATCTGAAATCTGGAAAGAAGCTTTCTGAGAAACTGCTTAGTGTTCTGTTAATTCATCTCACAGAGTTACATCTGTATTTCGTGGATCTCTTTGCTAGCCTTATTTCTGTGAAATATGAGAACAGATATTTCGCATCCCATTGAAGACTATAGGGCCAAAGGAAATATCCTCCGATAACAAAGAGAAAGAAGCTTTCTGAGAAACTTCTTTGTGTTCTGTGAAATCATCTCACAGAGTTACAGCTTTCCCCTCAAGAAGCCTTTCACTGAGACAGTTCTTGTGGAATTGGCAAAGTGATATTTGGAAGCCCATAGAGGGCTATGGTGAAAAAGGAAATATCCTCAGATGAAATCTGGAAAGAAGCTTTCTGAGAAACTGCTGAGTGTTCTGTTAATTCATCTCACAGAGTTACATCTGTATTTTGTGGATCTCTTTGCTAGCCTTATTTCTGTGAAATCTGAGAACAGATATTTCGGATCCCATTGAAGACTATAGGGCCAAAGGAAATATCCTCCGATAACAAAGAGAAAGAAGCTTTCTGAGAAACGTCTTTGTGTTCTGTGAAATCATCTCACAGAGTTACAGCTTTCCCCTCAAGAAGCCTTTCGCTAAGACAGTTCTTGTTGAATTGGCAAAGTGATATTGGGAAGCCCATAGAGGGCAATGGTGAAAAAGGAAATATCCTCAGATGAAATCTGGAAAGAAGCTTTCTGAGAAACTGCTTAGTGTTCTGTTAATTCATCTCACAGAGTTACATCTGTATTTCGTGGATCTCTTTGCTAGCCTTATTTCTGTGGAATCTGAGAACAGATATTTCGGATCCCATTGAAGACTATAGGGCCAAAGGAAATATCCTCCGATAACAAAGAGAAAGAAGCTTTCTGAGAACCTTCTTTGTGTTCTGTGAAATCATCTCACAGAGTTACAGCTTTCCCCTCAAGAAGCCTTTCGCTACGACAGTTCTTGTAAAATTGGCAAAGTGATATTTGGAATCCCATAGAGGGCTATGGTGAAAAAGGAAATATCCTCAGATGAAATCTGGAAAGAAGCTTTCTGAGAAACTGCTTAGTGTTCTGTTAATTCATCTCACAGAGTTACATCTGTGTTTCGTGGACCTCTTTGCTAGCCTTATTTTGTGGAATCTGAGAACAGATATTTCGGATCCAATTGAAGACTATAGGGCCAAAGGAAATATCCTCCGATAACAAAGAGAAAGAAGCTTTCTGAGAAACTTCTTTGTGTTCTCTGAAATCATCTCACAGAGTTACAGCTTTCCCCTCAAGAATCCTTTCGCTAAGACAGTTCTTGTGCAATTGGCAAAGTGATATTTGGGAGCCCATACAGGGCTAGGTGAAAAAGGAAATATCCTCTTCTGAAATCTGGAAAGAAGCTTTCTGAGAAACTGCTTAGTGTTCTGTTAATTCATCTCACAGAGTTACATCTGTATTTCGTGGATCTCTTTGCCAGCCTTATTTCTGTGAAATCTGAGAACAGATATTTCGGATCCCATTGAAGACTATAGGGCCAAAGGAAATATGCTCCGATAACAAAGAGAAAGAAGCTTTCTGAGAAACTTCTTTGTGTTCTGTGAAATCATCTCACAGAGTTACAGCTTTCCCCTCAAGAAGCCTTTCGCTAAGACAGTTCTTGTGAATTGGCAAAGTGATATTTGGAAGCCCATAGAGGGCTATGGTGAAAAGGGAAATATCCTCAGATGAAATCTGGAAAGAAGCTTTCTGAGAAACTTCTCTGTGATGTGTGACTTCCACTCACAGAGTTACATCTGTATTTCGTGGATCTCTTTCTAGCCGTGTTTCTGAGGAATCTGAGAACAGATATTTCGGATCCCTTTGAAGACTATACAGCCAAAGGAAATATCCTCCGATAACAAAGAGAAAGAAGCTTTCTGAGAAACTTCTTTGTGTTCTGTGAAATCATCTCACAGAGTTACAGCTTTCCCCTCAAGAAGCCTTTCGCTGAGACAGTTCTTGTGGAATTGGCAAAGTGATATTTGGAAGCCCATAGAGGGCTATGGTGAAAAAGGAAATATCCTCAGATGAAATCTGGAAGGAAGCTTTCTGAGAAACTGCTGAGTGTTCTGTTAATTCATCTCACAGAGTTACATCTGTATTTCGTGGATCTCTTTGCTAGCCTTATTTCTGTGGAATCTGAGAACAGATATTTCGGATCCCATTGAAGACTATAGGGCCAAAGGAAATATCCTCCGATAACAAAGAGAAAGAAGCTTTCTGAGAAACTTCTTTGTGTTCTGTGAAATCATCTCACAGAGTTACAGCTTTCCCCTCAAGAAGCCTTTCGCTGAGACAGTTCTTGTGGAATTGGCATAGTGATATTTGGAAGCCCATATAGGGCTATGGTGAAAAAGGAAATATCCTCAGATGAAATCTGGAAAGAAGCTTTCTGAGAAACTGCTTAGTGTTCTGTTAATTAATCTCACAGAGTTACATCTGTATTTTGTGGATCTCTTTGCTAGCCTTATTTCTGTGAAATCTCAGAACAGATATTTCGGATCCCATTGAAGACTATAGGGCCAAAGGAAATATCCTCCGATAACAAAGAGAAAGAAGCTTTCTGAGAAACTTCTTTGTGTTCTGTGAAATCATCTCCCAGAGTTACAGCTTTCCCTTCAAGAAGCCTTTCGCTAAGACAGTTCTTGTGGAATTGGCAAAGTGATATTTGGAAGCCCATTGAGGGCTATGGTGAAAAAGGAAATATCCTCAGATGAAATCTGGAAAGAAGCTTTCTGAGAAACTGCTCTGTGATGTGTGACTTCCACTCACAGAGTTACATCTGTATTTCGTGGATCTCTTTGCTAGCCTTATTTCTGTGGAATCTGAGAACAGATATTTCGGATCCCTTTGAAGAGTATGCGGCCAAAGGAAATATCCTCCGTTAACAAAGAGAAAGAAGCTTTCTGAAAAACTTCTTTGTGTTCTCTGAAATCATCTCACAGAGTTACAGCTTTCCCCTCAAGAAGCCTTTCGCTAAGACAGTTCTTGTGGAATTGGCAAAGTGATATTTGGAAGCCCATAGAGGGCTATGGTGAAAAAGGAAATATCCTCAGATGAAATCTGGAAAGAAGCTTTCTGAGAAACTTCTCTGTGATGTGTGACTTCCATTCACATAGTTACATCTGTATTTCGTGGATTTCTTTCTAGCCTTATTTCTGTGGAATCTGAGAACAGATATTTCGGATCCCTGTGAAGACTATACGGCCAAAGGAAATATCCTCCGATAACAAAGAGAAAGAAGCTTTCTGAGAAACTTCTTTGTGTTCTGTGAAATCATATCACAGAGTTACAGCTTTCCCCTCAAGAAGCCTTTCGCTGAGACAGTTCTTGTGGAATTGGCATAGTGATATTTGGAAGCCCATAGAGGGCTATGGTGAAAAAGGAAATATCCTCAGATGAAATCTGGAAAGAAGCTTTCTGAGAAACTGCTTAGTGTTCTGTTAATTCATCTCACAGAGTTACATCTGTATTTTGTGGATCTCTTTGCTAGCCTTATTTCTGTGAAATCTGAGAACAGATATTTCGGATCCCATTGAAGACTATAGGGCCAAAGGAAATATCCTCCGATAACAAAGAGAAAGAAGCTTTCTGAGAAACGCCTTTGTGTTCTGTGAAATCATCTCACAGAGTTACAGCTTTCCCCTAAAGAAGCCTTTCGCTAAGACAGTTCTTGTTGAATTGGCAAAGTGATATTTGGAAGCCCATAGAGGGCTATGGTGAAAAAGGAAATATCCTCAGATGAAATCTGGAAAGAAGCTTTCTGAGAAACTGCTTAGTGTTCTGTTAATTCATCTCGCAGAGTTACATCTGTATTTCATGGATCTCTTTGCTAGCCTTATTTCTGTGGAATCTGAGAACAGATATTTCGGATCCCTTTGAAGACTATAGGGCCAAAGGAAATATCCTCCGATAACAAAGAGAAAGGAGCTTTCTGAGAAACTTCTTTGTGTTCTCTAAAATCATCTCACAGAGTTACAGCTTTCCCCTCAAGAAGCCTTTCGCTAAGACAGTTCTTGTGGAATTGGCAAAGTGATATTTGGAAGCCCATTGAGGGCTATGGTGAAAAAGGAAATATCCTCAGATGAAATCTGGAAAGAAGCTTTCTGAGAAACTGCTCTGTGATGTGTGACTTCCACTCACAGAGTTACATCTGTATTTCGTGGATCTCTTTGCTAGCCTTATTTCTGTGGAATCTGAGAACAGATATTTCGGATCCCTTTGAAGAGTATGCGGCCAAAGGAAATATCCTCCGTTAACAAAGAGAAAGAAGCTTTCTGAAAAACTTCTTTGTGTTCTCTGAAATCATCTCACAGAGTTACAGCTTTCCCCTCAAGAAGCCTTTCGCTAAGACAGTTCTTGTGGAATTGGCAAAGTGATATTTGGAAGCCCATAGAGGGCTATGGTGAAAAAGGAAATATCCTCAGATGAAATCTGGAAAGAAGCTTTCTGAGAAACTTCTCTGTGATGTGTGACTTCCATTCACAGAGTTACATCTGTATTTCGTGGATTTCTTTCTAGCCTTATTTCTGTGGAATCTGAGAACAGATATTTCGGATCCCTTTGAAGACTATACGGCCAAAGGAAATATCCTCCGATAACAAAGAGAAAGAAGCTTTCTGAGAAACTTCTTTGTGTTCTGTGAAATCATATCACAGAGTTACAGCTTTCCCCTCAAGAAGCCTTTCGCTGAGACAGTTCTTGTGGAATTGGCATAGTGATATTTGGAAGCCCATAGAGGGCTATGGTGAAAAAGGAAATATCCTCAGATGAAATCTGGAAAGAAGCTTTCTGAGAAACTGCTTAGTGTTCTGTTAATTCATCTCACAGAGTTACATCTGTATTTTGTGGATCTCTTTGCTAGCCTTATTTCTGTGAAATCTGAGAACAGATATTTCGGATCCCATTGAAGACTATAGGGCCAAAGGAAATATCCTCCGATAACAAAGAGAAAGAAGCTTTCTGAGAAACGCCTTTGTGTTCTGTGAAATCATCTCACAGAGTTACAGCTTTCCCCTAAAGAAGCCTTTCGCTAAGACAGTTCTTGTTGAATTGGCAAAGTGATATTTGGAAGCCCATAGAGGGCTATGGTGAAAAAGGAAATATCCTCAGATGAAATCTGGAAGGAAGGTTTCTGAGAAACTGCTTAGTGTTCTGTTAATTCATCTCGCAGAGTTACATCTGTATTTCGTGGATCTCTTTGCTAGCCTTATTTCTGTGAAATCTGAGAACAGATATTTCGGATCCCATTGAAGCCTATAGGGCCAAGGGAAATATCCTCCGATAACAAAGAGAAAGAAGCTTTCTGAGAAACTTCTTTGTGTTCTGTGAAATCATCTCACAGAGTTACAGCTTTCCCCTCAAGAAGCCTTTCGCTAAGACCGTTCTTGTGGAATTGGCAAAGTGATATTTGGAAGCCCATAGAGGGCTATGGTGAAAAAGGAAATATCCTCAGATGAAATCTGGAAAGAAGCTTTCTGAGAAACTTCTCTGTGATGTGTGACTTCCACTCACAGAGTTACATCTGTATTTCGTGGATCTCTTTCTAGCCTTATTTCTGTGGAATCTGAGAACAGATATTTCGGATCCCTTTGAAGACTATACGGCCAAAGGAAATATCCTCCGATAACAAAGAGAAAGAAGGTTTCTGAGAAACTTCTTTGTGTTTTGTGAAATCATAACACAGAGTTACAGCTTTCCCCTCAAGAAGCCTTTTGCTGAGACAGTTCTTGTTGAATTGGCATAGTGATATTTGGAAGCCCATAGAGGGCTATGGTGAAAAAGGAAATATCCTCAGATGAAATCTGGAAAGAAGCTTTCTGAGAAACTGCTGAGTGTTCTGTTAATTCATCTCACAGAGTTACATCTGTATTTCGTGGATCTCTTTGCTAGCCTTATTTCTGTGGAATCTGAGAACAGATATTTCGGATCCCTTTGAAGACTATAGGGCCAAAGAAAATATCCTCCGATAACAAAGAGAAAGAAGTTTTCCGAGAAACTTCTTTGTGTTCTGTGAAATCATCTCACAGAGTTACAGCTTTCCCCTCAAGAAGCCTTTCGCTAAGACAGTTCTTGTGGAATTGGCAAAGTGATATTTGGAAGCCCATAGAGGGCTATGGTGAAAAAGGAAATATCCTCAGATGAAATCTGGAAAGAAGCTTTCTGAGAAACTTCTCTGTGATGTGTGACTTCCACTCACAGAGTTACATCTGTATTTCGTGGATCTCTTTGCTAGCCTTATTTCTGTGGAATCTGAGAACAGATATTTCGGATCTCATTGAAGACTATAGGGCCAAAGGAAATATCCTCTGATAACAAAGAGAAAGAAGCTTTCTGAGAAACTTCTTTGTGTTCTGTGAAATCATCTCACAGAGTTACAGCTTTCCCCTCAAGAAGCCTTTCGCTAAGACAGTTCTTGTGGAATTGGCAAAGTGATATTTGGAAGCCCATAGAGGGCTATGGTGAAAAAGGAAATATCCTCAGATGAAATCTGGAAAGAAGCTTTCTGAGAAACTACTTAGTGTTCTGTTAATTCATCTCACAGAGTTACATCTGTATTTCGTGGATCTCTTTGCTAGCCTTATTTCTGTGGAATCTGAGAACAGATATTTCGGATCCCATTGAAGACTATAGGCCCAAAGGAAATATCCTCCGATAACAAAGAGAAAGAAGCTTTCTGAGAAACTTCTTTGTGTTCTGTGAAATCATCTCACCGAGTTACAGCTTTCCCCTCAAGAAGCCTTTCGCTAAGACAGTTCTTGTGGAATTGGCAAAGTGATATTTGGAAGCCCATAGAGGGCTATGGTGAAAAAGGAAATATCCTCAGATGAAATCTGGAAAGAATCTTTCTGAGAAACTGCTTAGTGTTCTGTTAATTCATCTCACAGAGTTACATCCGTATTTCGTGGATCTCTTTGCTAGCCTTATTTCTGTGGAATCTGAGAACAGATATTTCGGATCCCTTTGAAGACTATAGGGCCACAGGAAATATCCTCCGATAACAAAGAGAAAGAAGCTTTCTGAGAAACGTCTTTGTGTTCTGTGAAATCATCTCACAGAGTTACAGCTTTCCCCTCAAGAAGCCTTTCGCTAAGACAGTTCTTGTGGAATTGGCAAAGTGATATTTGGAAGCCCATAGAGGGCTATGGTGAAAAAGGAAATATCCTCAGATGAAATCTGGAAAGAAGCTTTCTGAGAAACTGCTTAGTGTTCTGTTAATTCATCTCACAGAATTACATCCGTATTTCGTGGATCTCTTTGCTAGCCTTATTTCTGTGGAATCTGAGAACAGATATTTCGGATCCCATTGAAGACTATAGGGCCAAAGGAAATATCCTCCGATAACAAAGAGAAAGAAGCTTTCTGAGAAACTTCTTTGTGTTCTGTGAAATCATCTCACAGAGTTACAGCTTTCCCCTCAAGAAGCCTTTCGCTAAGACAGTTCTTGTGGAATTGGCAAAGTGATATTTGGAAGCCCTTTGAGGGCAATGGTGAAAAAGGAAATATCCTCAGATGAAATCTGGAAAGAAGCTTTCTGAGAAACTGCTTAGTGTTCTGTTAATTCATCTCACAGAGTTACATCCGTATTTCGTGGATCTCTTTACTAGCCTTATTTCTGTGGCATCTGAGAACAGATATTTCGGATCCCATTGAAGACTATAGGGACAAAGGAAATATCCTCCGATAACAAAGAGAAAGAAGCTTTCTGAGAAACTCCTTTGTGTTCTGTGAAATCATCTCACAGAGTTACAGCTTTCCCCTCAAGAATCCTTTCGCTACGACAGTTCTTGTGGAATTGGCAAAGTGATATTTGGAAGCCCATAGAGGGCTATGGTGAAAAAGGAAATATCCTCAGATGAAATCTGGAAAGAAGCTTTCTGAGAAACTTCTCTGTGATGTGTGACTTTCACTCACAGACTTACATCTGTATTTCGTGGATCTCTTTCTAGCCTTATTTCTGTGGAATCTGAGAACAGATATTTCGGATCCCTTTGAAGACTATAGGGCCAAAGGAAATATCCTCCGATAACAAAGAGAAAGAAGCTTTCTGAGAAACTTCTTTGTGTTCTCTGAAATCATCTCACAGAGTTACGGCTTTACCCTCAAGAATCCTTTCGCTAAGACAATTCTTGTGGAATTGGCAAAGTGATATTTGGAAGCCCATAGAGGGCTATGGTGAAAAAGGAAATATCCTCAGATGAAATCTGGAAAGAAGCTTTCTGAGAAACTGCTTAGTGTTCTGTTAATTCATCTCACAGAGTTACATCTGTGTTTCGTGGATCTCTTTGCTAGCCTTATTTTGTGGAATCTGAGAACAGATATTTCGGATCCAATTGAAGACTATAGGGCCAAAGGAAATATCCTCCGATAACAACGAGAAAGAAGCTTTCTGAGAAACTTCTTTGTGTTCTCTGAAATCATCTCACAGAGTTACAGCTTTCCCCTCAAGAAGCCTTTCGCTAAGACAGTTCTTGTGCAATTGGCAAAGTGATATTTGGGAGCCCATACAGGGCTAGGTGAAAAAGGAAATATCCTCATCTGAAATCTGGAAAGAAGCTTTCTGAGAAACTGCTTAGTGTTCTGTTAACTCATCTCACAGAGTTACATCTGTATTTCGTGGATCTCTTTGCTAGCCTTATTTCTGTGAAATATGAGAACAGATATTTCGGATCCCATTGAAGACTATAGGGCCAAAGGAAATATCCTCCGATAACAAAGAGAAAGAAGCTTTCTGAAAAACTTCTTTGTGTTCTGTGAAATCATCTCACAGAGTTACAGCTTTCCCCTCAAGAAGCCTTTCGCTAAGACAGTTCTTGTGAATTGGCAAAGTGATATTTGGAAGCCCATAGAGGGCTATGGTGAAAAGGGAAATATCCTCAGATGAAATCTGGAAAGAAGCTTTCTGAGAAACTGCTGAGTGTTCTTTTAATTCATCTCACAGAGTTACATCTGTATTTCGTGGATCTCTTTGCTAGCCTTATTTCTGTGGAATCTGAGAACAGATATTTCGGATCCCATTGAAGACTATAGGGCCAAAGGAAATAACCTCCGATAACAAAGAGAAAGAAGTTTTCCGAGAAACTTCTTTGTGTTCTGTGAAATCATCTCACAGAGTTACAGCTTTCCCCTCAAGAAGCCTTTCGCTAAGACAGTTCTTGTGGAATTGGCAAAGTGATATTTGGAAGCCCATAGAGGGCTATGGTGAAAAAGGAAATATCTTCAGATGAAATCTGGAAAGAAGCTTTCTGAGAAACTTCTCTGTGATGTGTGACTTCCACTCACAGAGTTACATCTGTATTTCGTGGATCTCTTTCTGGCCGTGTTTCTGAGGAATCTGAGAACAGATATTTCGGATCCCTTTGAAGACTATACAGCCAAAGGAAATATCCTCCGATAACAAAGAGAAAGAAGCTTTCTGAGAAACTTCTTTGTGTTCTGTGAAATCATCTCACAGAGTTACAGCTTTCCCCTCAAGAAGCCTTTCACTGAGACAGTTCTTGTGGAATTGGCAAAGTGATATTTGGAAGCCCATAGAGGGCTATGGTGAAAAAGGAAATATCCTCAGATGAAATCTGGAAAGAAGCTTTCTGAGAAACTGCTGAGTGTTCTGTTAATTCATCTCACAGAGTTACATCTGTATTTTGTGGATCTCTTTGCTAGCCTTATTTCTGTGAAATCTGAGAACAGATATTTCGGATCCCATTGAAGACTATAGGGCCAAAGGAAATATCCTCCGATAACAAAGAGAAAGAAGCTTTCTGAGAAACGTCTTTGTGTTCTGTGAAATCATCTCACAGAGTTACAGCTTTCCCCTCAAGAAGCCTTTCGCTAAGACAGTTCTTGTTGAATTGGCAAAGTGATATTGGGAAGCCCATAGAGGGCAATGGTGAAAAAGGAAATATCCTCAGATGAAATCTGGAAAGAAGCTTTCTGAGAAACTGCTTAGTGTTCTGTTAATTCATCTCACAGAGTTACATCTGTATTTCGTGGATCTCTTTGCTAGCCTTATTTCTGTGGAATCTGAGAACAGATATTTCGGATCCCATTGAAGATTATAGGGCCAAAGGAAATATCCTCCGATATCAAAGAGAAAGAAGCTTTCTGAGAAACTTCTTTGTGTTCTGTGAAATCATCTCACAGAGTTACAGCTTTCCCCTCAAGAAGCCTTTCGCTACGACAGTTCTTGTAAAATTGGCAAAGTGATATTTGGAATCCCATAGAGGGCTATGGTGAAAAAGGAAATATCCTCAGATGAAATCTGGAAAGAAGCTTTCTGAGAAACTGCTTAGTGTTCTGTTAATTCATCTCACAGAGTTACATCTGTATTTCGTGGATCTCTTTGCTAGCCTTATTTCTGTGGAATCTGAGAACAGATATTTCGGATCCCATTGAAGACTATAGGGCCAAAGGAAATATCCTCCGATAACAAAGAGAAAGAAGCTTTCGGAGAAACTTCTTTGTGTTCTGTGAAATCATCTCACAGAGTTACAGCTTTCCCCTCAAGAAGCCTTTCGCTCAGACAGTTCTTGTGGAATTGGCAAAGTGATATTTGGAAGCCCATAGAGGGCTATGGTGAAAAAGGAAATATCCTCAGATGAAATCTGGAAAGAAGCTTTCTGAGAAACTGCTTAGTGTTCTGTTAATTCATCTCGCAGAGTTACATCTGTATTTCGTGGATCTCTTTGCTAGCCTTATTTCTGTGGAATCTGAGAATAGATATTTCGGATCCCATTGAAGACTATAGGGCCAAAGGAAATATCCTCCGATAACAAAGAGAAAGAAGCTTTCTGAGAAACTTCTTTGTGTTCTGTAAAATCATCTCACAGAGTTACAGCTTTCCCCTCAGGAAGCCTTTCGCTAAGACAGTTCTTGTGGAATTGGCAAAGTGATATTTGGAAGCCCATTGAGGGCTATGGTGAAAAAGGAAATATCCTCAGATGAAATCTGGAAAGAAGCTTTCTGAGAAACTGCTCTGTGATGTGTGACTTCCACTCACAGAGTTACATCTGTATTTCGTGGATCTCTTTGCTAGCCTTATTTCTGTGGAATCTGAGAACAGATATTTCGGATCCCTTTGAAGAGTATGCGTCCAAAGGAAATATCCTCCGATAACAAAGAGAAAGAAGCTTTCTGAGAAACTTCTTTGTGTTCTCTGAAATCATCTCACAGAGTTACAGCTTTCCCCTCAAGAAGCCATTCGCTAAGACAGTTCTTGTGGAATTGGCAAAGTGATATTTGGAAGCCCATAGAGGGCTATGGTGAAAAAGGAAATATCCTCAGATGAAATCTGGAAAGAAGCTTTCTGAGAAACTTCTCTGTGATGTGTGACTTCCATTCACAGAGTTACATCTGTATTTCGTGGATTTCTTTCTAGCCTTATTTCTGTGGAATCTGAGAACAGATATTTCGGATCCCTTTGAAGACTATAGGGCCAAAGGAAATATCCTCCGATAACAAAGAGAAAGAAGCTTTCTGAGAAACTTCTTTGTGTTCTGTGAAATCATATCACAGAGTTAGAGCTTTCCCCTCAAGAAGCCTTTCGCTGAGACAGTTCTTGTGGAATTGGCAAAGTGATATTTGGAAGCCCATAGAGGGCTATGGTAAAAAAGGAAATATCCTCAGATGAAATCTGGAAAGAAGCTTTCTGAGAAACTGCTTAGTGTTCTGTTAATTCATCTCACAGAGTTACATCTGTATTTTGTGGATCTCTTTGCTAGCCTTATTTCTGTGAAATCTCAGAACAGATATTTCGGATCCCATTGAAGACTATAGGGCCAAAGGAAATATCCTCCGATAACAAAGAGAAAGAAGCTTTCTGAGAAACGCCTTTGTGTTCTGTGAAATCATCTCACAGAGTTACAGCTTTCCCCTAAAGAAGCCTTTCGCTAAGACAGTTCTTGTTGAATTGGCAAAGTGATATTTGGAAGCCCATAGAGGGCTATGGTGAAAAAGGAAATATCCTCAGATGAAATCTGGAAAGACGCTTTCTGAGAAACTGCTTAGTGTTCTGTTAATTCATCTCGCAGAGTTACATCTGTATTTCGTGGATCTCTTTGCTAGCCTTATTTCTGTGGAATCTGAGAACAGATATTTCGGATCCCTTTGAAGACTATAGGGCCAAAGGAAATATCCTCCGATAACAACGAGAAAGAAGCTTTCTGAGAAACTTCTTTGTGTTCTCTGAAATCATATCACAGAGTTACAGCTTTCCCCTCAAGAAGCCTTTCGCTGAGACAGTTCTTGTGGATTTGGCATAGTGATATTTGGAAGGCCATAGAGGGCTATGGTGAAAAAGGAAATATCCTCAGATGAAATCTGGAAAGAAGCTTTCTGAGAAACTCCTCTGTGATGTGTGACTTCCACTCACAGAGTTACATCTGTATTTCGTGGATCTCTTTCTAGCCGTATTTCTGAGGAATCTGAGAACTGATATTTCGGATCCCTTTGAATACTATACAGCCAAAGGAAATATCCTCCGATAACAAAGAGAAAGAAGCTTTCTGAGAAACTTCTTTGTGTTCTGTGAAATCATCTCACAGAGTTACAGCTTTCCCCTCAAGAAGCCTTTCGCTGAGACAGTTCTTGTGGAATTGGCAAAGTGATATTTGGAAGCCCACAGAGGGCCATGGTGAAAAAGGAAATATCCTCAGATGAAATCTGGAAAGAAGCTTTCTGAGAAACTGCTGAGTGTTCTGTTAATTCATCTCACAGAGTTACATCTGTATTTTGTGGATCTCTTTGCTAGCCTTATTTCTGTGGAATCTGAGAACAGATATTTCGGATCCCATTGAAGACAATAGGGCCAAAGGAAATATCCTCCGATAACAAAGAGAAAGAAGCTTTCGGAGAAACTTCTTTGTGTTCTGCAAAATCATCTCACAGAGTTACAGCTTTCCCCTCAAGAAGCCTTTCGCTAAGACAGTTCTTGTGGAATTGGCAAAGTGATATTTGGAAGCCCATAGAGGGCTATGGTGAAAAAGGAAATATCCTCAGATGAAATCTGGAAAGAAGCTTTCTGAGAAACTGCTTAGTGTTCTGTTAATTCATCTCACAGAGTTACAACTGTGTTTCGTGGATCTCTTTGCTAGCCTTATTTTTGTGGAATCTGAGAACAGATATTTCGGATCCAATTGAAGACTATAGGGCCAAAGGAAATATCCTCCGATAACAAAGAGAAAGAAGCTTTCTGAGAAACTTCTTTGTGTTCTGTGAAATCATCTCACAGAGTTACAGCTTTCCCCTCAAGAAGCCTTTCGCTAAGACAGTTCTTGTTCAATTGGCAAAGTGATATTTGGAAGCCCGTACAGGACTAGGTGAAAAAGGAAATATCCTCATCTGAAATCTGGAAGGAAACTTTCTGAGAAACTGCTTAGTGTTCTGTTAATTCATCTCGCAGAGTTACATCTGTATTTCGTGGATCTCTTTGCTAGCCTTATTTCTGTGAAATCTGAGAACAGATATTTCGGATCCCATTGAAGCCTATAGGGCCAAAGGAAATATCCTCCGATAACAAAGAGAAAGAAGCTTTCTGAGAAACTTCTTTGTGTTCTGTGAAATCATCTCACAGAGTTACAGCTTTCCCCTCAAGAAGCCTTTCGCTAAGACCGTTCTTTTGGAATTGGCAAAGTGATATTTGGAAGCCCATAGAGGGCTATGGTGAAAAAGGAAATATCCTCAGATGAAATCTGGAAAGAAGCTTTCTGAGAAACTTCTCTGTGATGTGTGACTTCCACTCACAGAGTTACATCTGTATTTCGTGGATCTCTTTCTAGCCTTATTTCTGTGGAATCTGAGAACAGATATTTCTGATCCCTTTGAAGACTATACGGCCAAAGGAAATATCCTCCGATAACAAAGAGAAAGAAGCTTTCTGAGAAACTTCTTTGTGTTCTGTGAAATCATAACACAGAGTTACAGCTTTCCCCTCAAGAAGCCTTTTGCTGAGACAGTTCTTGTTGAATTGGCATAGTGATATTTGGAAGCCCATAGAGGGCTATGGTGAAAAAGGAAATATCCTCAGATGAAATCTGGAAAGAAGCTTTCTGAGAAACTGCTGAGTGTTCTGTTAATTCATCTCACAGAGTTACATCTGTATTTCGTGGATCTCTTTGCAAGCCTTATTTCTGTGGAATCTGAGAACAGATATTTCGGATCCCTTTGAAGACTATAGGGCCAAAGAAAATATCCTCCGATAACAAAGAGAAAGAAGTTTTCCGAGAAACTTCTTTGTGTTCTGTGAAATCATCTCACAGAGTTACAGCTTTCCCCTCAAGAACACTTTCGCTAAGACAGTTCTTGTGGAATTGGCAAAGTGATATTTGGAAGCCCATAGAGGGCTACGGTGAAAAAGGAAATATCCTCAGATGAAATCTGGAAAGAAGCTTTCTGAGGAACTTCTCTGTGATGTGTGACTTCCACTCACAGAGTTACATCTGTATTTCGTGGATCTCTTTGCTAGCCTTATTTCTGTGGAATCTGAGAACAGATATTTCGGATCCCTTTGAAGACTATAGGGCCAAAGGAAATATCCTCCGATAACAATGAGAAAGAAGCTTTCTGAGAAACTTCTTTGTGTTCTCTGAAATCATATCACAGAGTTACAGCTTTCCCCTCAAGAAGCCTTTCGCTGTGACAGTTCTTGTGGATTTGGCATAGTGATATTTGGAAGCCCATAGAGGGCTATGGTGAAAAAGGAAATATCCTCAGATGAAATCTGGAAAGAAGCTTTCTGAGAAACTTCTCTGTGATGTGTGACTTCCACTCACAGAGTTACATCTGTATTTCGTGGATCTCTTTCTAGCCGTATTTCTGAGGAATCTGAGAACTGATATTTCGGATCCCTTTGAAAACTATACAGCCAAAGGGAATATCCTCCGATAACAAAGAGAGAGAAGCTTTCTGAGAAACTTCTTTGTGTTCTGTGAAATCATCTCACAGAGTTACAGCTTTCCCCTCAAGAAGCCTTTCGCTAAGACAGTTCTTGTGCAATTGGCAAAGTGATATTTGGAAGCCCGTACAGGGCTAGGTGAAAAAGGAAATATCCTCAGATGAAATCTGGAAGGAAGATTTCTGAGAAACTGCTTAGTGTTCTGTTAATTCATCTCGCAGAGTTACATCTGTATTTCGTGGATCTCTTTGCTAGCCTTATTTCTGTGAAATCTGAGAACAGATATTTCGGATCCCATTGAAGCCTATAGGGCCAAAGGAAATATCCTCCGATAACAAAGAGAAAGAAGCTTTCTGAGAAACTTCTTTGTGTTCTGTGAAATCATCTCACAGAGTTACAGCTTTCCCCTCAAGAAGCCTTTCGCTAAGACCGTTCTTGTGGAATTGGCAAAGTGATATTTGGAAGCCCATAGAGGGCTATGGTGAAAAAGGAAATATCCTCAGATGAAATCTGGAAAGAAGCTTTCTGAGAAACTTCTCTGTGATGTGTGACTTCCACTCACAGAGTTACATCTGTATTTCGTGGATCTCTTTCTAGCCTTATTTCTGTGGAATCTGAGAACAGATATTTCGGATCCCTTTGAAGACTATAGGGCCAAAGAAAATATCCTCCGATAACAAAGAGAAAGAAGTTTTCCGAGAAACTTCTTTGTGTTCTGTGAAATCATCTCACAGAGTTACAGCTTTCCCCTCAAGAAGCCTTTCGCTAAGACAGTTCTTGTGGAATTGGCAAAGTGATATTTGGAAGCCCATAGAGGGCTATGGTGAAAAAGGAAATATCCTCAGATGAAATCTGGAAAGAAGCTTTCTGAGAAACTTCTCTGTGATGTGTGACTTCCACTCACAGAGTTACATCTGTATTTCGTGGATCTCTTTGCTAGCCTTATTTCTGTGGAATCTGAGAACAGATATTTCGGATCTCATTGAAGACTATAGGGCCAAAGGAAATATCCTCTGATAACAAAGAGAAAGAAGCTTTCTGAGAAACTTCTTTGTGTTCTGTGAAATCATCTCACAGAGTTACAGCTTTCCCCTCAAGAAGCCTTTCGCTAAGACAGTTCTTGTGCAATTGGCAAAGTGATATTTGGAAGCCCATAGAGGGCTATGGTGAAAAAGGAAATATCCTCAGATGAAATCTGGAAAGAAGATTTCTGAGAAACTACTTAGTGTTCTGTTAATTCATCTCACAGAGTTACATCTGTATTTCGTGGATCTCTTTGCTAGCCTTATTTCTGTGGAATCTGAGAACAGATATTTCGGATCCCATTGAAGACTATAGGCCCAAAGGAAATATCCTCCGATAACAAAGAGAAAGAAGCTTTCTGAGAAACTTCTTTGTGTTCTGTGAAATCATCTCACCGAGTTACAGCTTTCCCCTCAAGAAGCCTTTCGCTAAGAAGTTCTTGTGGAATTGGCAAAGTGATATTTGGAAGCCCATAGAGGGCTATGGTGAAAAAGGAAATATCCTCAGATGAAATCTGGAAAGAATCTTTCTGAGAAACTGCTTAGTGTTCTGTTAATTCATCTCACAGAGTTACATCCGTATTTCGTGGATCTCTTTGCTAGCCTTTTTTCTGTGGAATCTGAGAACAGATATTTCGGATCCCTTTGAAGACTGTAGGGCCACAGGAAATATCCTCCGATAACAAAGAGAAAGAAGCTTTCTGAGAAACGTCTTTGTGTTCTGTGAAATCATCTCACAGAGTTACAGCTTTCCCCTCAAGAAGCCTTTCGCTAAGACAGTTCTTGTGGAATTGGCAAAGTGATATTTGGAAGCCCATAGAGGGCTATGGTGAAAAAGGAAATATCCTCAGATGAAATCTGGAAAGAAGCTTTCTGAGAAACTGCTTAGTGTTCTGTTAATTCATCTCACAGAATTACATCCGTATTTCGTGGATCTCTTTGCTAGCCTTATTTCTGTGGAATCTGAGAACAGATATTTCGGATCCCATTGAAGACTATAGGGCCAAAGGAAATATCCTCCGATAACAAAGAGAAAGAAGCTTTCTGAGAAACTTCTTTGTGTTCTGTGAAATCATCTCACAGAGTTACAGCTTTCCCCTCAAGAAGCCTTTCGCTAAGACAGTTCTTGTGGAATTGGCAAAGTGATATTTGGAAGCCCTTTGAGGGCAATGGTGAAAAAGGAAATATCCTCAGATGAAATCTGGAAAGAAGCTTTCTGAGAAACTTCTCTGTGATGTGTGACTTTCACTCACAGACTTACATCTGTATTTCGTGGATCTCTTTCTAGCCTTATTTCTGTGGAATCTGAGAACAGATATTTCGGATCCCTTTGAAGACTATAGGGCCAAAGGAAATATCCTCCGATAACAAAGAGAAAGAAGCTTTCTGAGAAACTTCTTTGTGTTCTCTGAAATCATCTCACAGAGTTACGGCTTTCCCCTCAAGAATCCTTTCGCTAAGACAGTTCTTGTGGAATTGGCAAAGTGATATTTGGAAGCCCATAGAGGGCTATGGTGAAAAAGGAAATATCCTCAGATGAAATCTGGAAAGAAGCTTTCTGAGAAACTGCTTAGTGTTCTGTTAATTCATCTCACAGAGTTACATCTGTGTTTCGTGGATCTCTTTGCTAGCCTTATTTTGTGGAATCTGAGAACAGATATTTCGGATCCAATTGAATACTATAGGGCCAAAGGAAATATCCTCCGATAACAACGAGAAAGAAGCTTTCTGAGAAACTTCTTTGTGTTCTCTGAAATCATCTCACAGAGTTACAGCTTTCCCCTCAAGAAGCCTTTCGCTAAGACAGTTCTTGTGCAATTGGCAAAGTGATATTTGGGAGCCCATACAGGGCTAGGTGAAAAAGGAAATATCCTCATCTGAAATCTGGAAAGAAGCTTTCTGAGAAACTGCTTAGTGTTCTGTTAATTCATCTCACAGAGTTACATCTGTATTTCGTGGATCTCTTTGCTAGCCTTATTTCTGTGAAATATGAGAACAGATATTTCGGATCCCATTGAAGACTATAGGGCCAAAGGAAATATCCTCCGATAACAAAGAGAAAGAAGCTTTCTGAGAAACTTCTTTGTGTTCTGTGAAATCATCTCACAGAGTTACAGCTTTCCCCTCAAGAAGCCTTTCGCTAAGACAGTTCTTGTGAATTGGCAAAGTGATATTTGGAAGCCCATAGAGGGCTATGGTGAAAAGGGAAATATCCTCAGATGAAATCTGGAAAGAAGCTTTCTGAGAAACTGCTGAGTGTTCTTTTAATTCATCTCACAGAGTTACATCTGTATTTCGTGGATCTCTTTGCTAGCCTTATTTCTGTGGAATCTGAGAACAGATATTTCGGATCCCATTGAAGACTATAGGGCCAAAGGAAATAACCTCCGATAACAAAGAGAAAGAAGTTTTCCGAGAAACTTCTTTGTGTTCTGTGAAATCATCTCACAGAGTTACAGCTTTCCCCTCAAGAAGCCTTTCGCTAAGACAGTTCCTGTGGAATTGGCAAAGTGATATTTGGAAGCCCATAGAGGGCTATGGTGAAAAAGGAAATATCTTCAGATGAAATCTGGAAAGAAGCTTTCTGAGAAACTTCTCTGTGATGTGTGACTTCCACTCACAGAGTTACATCTGTATTTCGTGGATCTCTTTCTAGCCGTGTTTCTGAGGAATCTGAGAACAGATATTTCGGATCCCTTTGAAGACTATACAGCCAAAGGAAATATCCTCCGATAACAAAGAGAAAGAAGCTTTCTGAGAAACTTCTTTGTGTTCTGTGAAATCATCTCACAGAGTTACAGCTTTCCCCTCAAGAAGCCTTTCACTGAGACAGTTCTTGTGGAATTGGCAAAGTGATATTTGGAAGCCCATAGAGGGCTATGGTGAAAAAGGAAATATCCTCAGATGAAATCTGGAAAGAAGCTTTCTGAGAAACTGCTGAGTGTTCTGTTAATTCATCTCACAGAGTTACATCTGTATTTTGTGGATCTCTTTGCTAGCCTTATTTCTGTGAAATCTGAGAACAGATATTTCGGATCCCATTGAAGACTATAGGGCCAAAGGAAATATCCTCCGATAACAAAGAGAAAGAAGCTTTCTGAGAAACGTCTTTGTGTTCTGTGAAATCATCTCACAGAGTTACAGCTTTCCCCTCAAGAAGCCTTTCGCTAAGACAGTTCTTGTTGAATTGGCAAAGTGATATTGGGAAGCCCATAGAGGGCAATGGTGAAAAAGGAAATATCCTCAGATGAAATCTGGAAAGAAGCTTTCTGAGAAACTGCTTAGTGTTCTGTTAATTCATCTCACAGAGTTACATCTGTATTTCGTGGATCTCTTTGCTAGCCTTATTTCTGTGGAATCTGAGAACAGATATTTCGGATCCCATTGAAGACTCTAGGGCCAAAGGAAATATCCTCCGATATCAAAGAGAAAGAAGCTTTCTGAGAACCTTCTTTGTGTTCTGTGAAATCATCTCACAGAGTTACAGCTTTCCCCTCAAGAAGCCTTTCGCTACGACAGTTCTTGTAAAATTGGCAAAGTGATATTTGGAATCCCATAGAGGGCTATGGTGAAAAAGGAAATATCCTCAGATGAAATCTGGAAAGAAGCTTTCTGAGAAACTGCTTAGTGTTCTGTTAATTCATCTCACAGAGTTACATCTGTATTTCGTGGATCTCTTTGCTAGCCTTATTTCTGTGGAATCTGAGAACAGATATTTCGGATCCCATTGAAGACTATAGGGCCAAAGGAAATATCCTCCGATAACAAAGAGAAAGAAGCTTTCTGAGAAACTTCTTTGTGTTCTGTAAAATCATCTCACAGAGTTACAGCTTTCCCCTCAGGAAGCCTTTCGCTAAGACAGTTCTTGTGGAATTGGCAAAGTGATATTTGGAAGCCCATTGAGGGCTATGGTGAAAAAGGAAATATCCTCAGATGAAATCTGGAAAGAAGGTTTCTGAGAAACTGCTCTGTGATGTGTGACTTCCACTCACAGAGTTACATCTGTATTTCGTGGATCTCTTTGCTAGCCTTATTTCTGTGGAATCTGAGAACAGATATTTCGGATCCCTTTGAAGAGTATGCGGCCAAAGGAAATATCCTCCGATAACAAAGAGAAAGAAGCTTTCTGAGAAACTTCTTTGTGTTCTCTGAAATCATCTCACAGAGTTACAGCTTTCCCCTCAAGAAGCCATTCGCTAAGACAGTTCTTGTGGAATTGGCAAAGTGATATTTGGAAGCCCATAGAGGGCTATGGTGAAAAAGGAAATATCCTCAGATGAAATCTGGAAAGAAGCTTTCTGAGAAACTTCTCTGTGATGTGTGACTTCCATTCACAGAGTTACATCTGTATTTCGTGGATTTCTTTCTAGCCTTATTTCTGTGGAATCTGGAACAGATATTTCGGATCCCTTTGAAGACTATAGGGCCAAAGTAAATATCCTCCGATAACAAAGAGAAAGAAGCTTTCTGAGAAACTTCTTTGTGTTCTGTGAAATCATATCACAGAGTTACAGCTTTCCCCTCAAGAAGCCTTTCGCTGAGACAGTTCTTGTGGAATTGGCAAAGTGATATTTGGAAGCCCATAGAGGGCTATGGTGAAAAAGGAAATATCCTCAGATGAAATCTGGAAAGAAGCTTTCTGAGAAACTGCTTAGTGTTCTGTTAATTCATCTCACAGAGTTACATCTGTATTTTGTGGATCTCTTTGCTAGCCTTATTTCTGTGAAATCTGAGAACAGATATTTCGGATCCCATTGAAGACTATAGGGCCAAAGGAAATATCCTCCGATAACAAAGAGAAAGAAGCTTTCTGAGAAACGCCTTTGTGTTCTGTGAAATCATCTCACAGAGTTACAGCTTTCCCCTCAAGAAGCCTTTCGCTAAGACAGTTCTTGTGGAATTGGCAAAGTGATATTTGGAAGCCCATAGAGGGCTATGGTGAAAAAGGAAATATCCTCAGATGAAATCTGGAAAGAAGCTTTCTGAGAAACTGCTTAGTGTTCTGTTAATTCATCTCGCAGAGTTACATCTGTATTTCGTGGATCTCTTTGCTAGCCTTATTTCTGTGGAATCTGAGAACAGATATTTCGGATCCCTTTGAAGACTATAGGGCCAAAGGAAATATCCTCCGATAACAAAGAGAAAGAAGCTTTCTGAGAAACTTCTTTGTGTTCTCTAAAATCATCTCACAGAGTTACAGCTTTCCCCTCAAGAAGCCTTTCGCTAAGACAGTTCTTGTGGAATTGGCAAAGTGATATTTGGAAGCCCATAGAGGGCTATGGTGAAAAAGGAAATATCCTCAGATGAAATCTGGAAAGAAGCTTTCTGAGAAACTGCTCTGTGATGTGTGACTTCCACTCACAGAGTTACATCTGTATTTCGTGGATCTCTTTTCTAGCCTTATTTCTGTGGAATCTGAGAACAGATATTTCGGATCCCTTTGAAGACTATAGGGCCAAAGGAAATGTCCTCCGATAACAAAGAGAAAGAAGCTTTCTGAGAAACTTCTTTGTGTTCTCTGAAATCATATCACAGAGTTACAGCTTTCCCCTCAAGAAGCCTTTCGCTGAGACAGTTCTTGTGGATTTGGCATAGTGATATTTGGAAGGCCATAGAGGGCTATGGTGAAAAAGGAAATATCCTCAGATGAAATCTGGAAAGAAGCTTTCTGAGAAACTTCTCTGTGATGTGTGACTTCCACTCACAGAGTTACATCTGTATTTCGTGGATCTCTTTCTAGCCGTATTTCTGAGGAATCTGAGAACTGATATTTCGGATCCCTTTGAATACTATACAGCCAAAGGAAATATCCTCCGATAACAAAGAGAAAGAAGCTTTCTGAGAAACTTCTTTGTGTTCTGTGAAATCATCTCACAGAGTTACAGCTTTCCCCTCAAGAAGCCTTTCGCTGAGACAGTTCTTGTGGAATTGGCAAAGTGATATTTGGAAGCCCACAGAGGGTTATGGTGAAAAAGGAAATATCCTCAGATGAAATCTGGAAAGAAGCTTTCTGAGAAACTGCTGAGTGTTCTGTTAATTCATCTCACAGAGTTACATCTGTATTTCCTGGATCTCTTTGCTAGCCTTATTTCTGTGGAATCTGAGAACAGATATTTCGGATCCCATTGAAGACAATAGGGCCAAAGGAAATATCCTCCGATAACAAAGAGAAAGAAGCTTTCTGAGAAACTTCTTTGTGTTCTGCAAAATCATCTCACAGAGTTACAGCTTTCCCCTCAAGAAGCCTTTCGCTAAGACAGTTCTTGTGGAATTGGCAAAGTGATATTTGGAAGCCCATAGAGGGCTATGGTGAAAAAGGAAATATCCTCAGATGAAATCTGGAAAGAAGCTTTCTGAGAAACTGCTTAGTGTTCTGTTAATTCATCTCACAGAGTTACAACTGTGTTTCGTGGATCTCTTTGCTAGCCTTATTTTTGTGGAATCTGAGAACAGATATTTCGGATCCAATTGAAGACTATAGGGCCAAAGGAAATATCCTCCGATAACAAAGAGAAAGAAGCTTTCTGAGAAACTTCTTTGTGTTCTGTGAAATCATCTCACAGAGTTACAGCTTTCCCCTCAAGAAGCCTTTCGCTAAGACAGTTCTTGTTCAATTGGCAAAGTGATATTTGGAAGCCCGTACAGGACTAGGTGAAAAAGGAAATATCCTCATCTGAAATCTGGAAGGAAACTTTCTGAGAAACTGCTTAGTGTTCTGTTAATTCATCTCGCAGAGTTACATCTGTATTTCGTGGATCTCTTTGCTAGCCTTATTTCTGTGAAATCTGAGAACAGATATTTCGGATCCCATTGAAGCCTATAGGGCCAAAGGAAATATCCTCCGATAACAAAGAGAAAGAAGCTTTCTGAGAAACTTCTTTGTGTTCTGTGAAATCATCTCACAGAGTTACAGCTTTCCCCTCAAGAAGCCTTTCGCTAAGACCGTTCTTGTGGAATTGGCGAAGTGATATTTGGAAGCCCATAGAGGGCTATGGTGAAAAAGGAAATATCCTCAGATGAAATCTGGAAAGAAGCTTTCTGAGAAACTTCTCTGTGATGTGTGACTTCCACTCACAGAGTTACATCTGTATTTCGTGGATCTCTTTCTAGCCTTATTTCTGTGGAATCTGAGAACAGATATTTCTGATCCCTTTGAAGACTATACGGCCAAAGGAAATATCCTCCGATAACAAAGAGAAAGAAGCTTTCTGAGAAACTTCTTTGTGTTCTGTGAAATCATAACACAGAGTTACAGCTTTCCCCTCAAGAAGCCTTTTGCTGAGACAGTTCTTGTTGAATTGGCATAGTGATATTTGGAAGCCCATAGAGGGCTATGGTGAAAAAGGAAATATCCTCAGATGAAATCTGGAAAGAAGCTTTCTGAGAAACTACTTAGTGTTCTGTTAATTCATCTCACAGAGTTACATCTGTATTTCGTGGATCTCTTTGCTAGCCTTATTTCTGTGGAATCTGAGAACAGATATTTCGGATCCCATTGAAGACTATAGGGCCAAAGGAAGTATCCTCCGATAACAAAGAGAAAGAAGCTTTCTGAGAAACTTCTTTGTGTTCTGTGAAATCATCTCACCGAGTTACAGCTTTCCCCTCAAGAAGCCTTTCGCTAAGACAGTTCTTGTGGAATTGGCAAAGTGATATTTGGAAGCCCATAGAGGGCTATGGTGAAAAAGGAAATATCCTCAGATGAAATCTGGAAAGAAGCTTTCTGAGAAACTGCTTAGTGTTCTGTTAATTCATCTCACAGAGTTACATCCGTATTTCGTGGATCTCTTTGCTAGCCTTATTTCTGTGGAATCTGAGAACAGATATTTCGGATCCCTTTGAAGACTATAGGGCCACAGGAAATATCCTCCGATAACAAAGAGAAAGAAGCTCTCTGAGAAACGTCTTTGTGTTCTGTGAAATCATCTCACAGAGTTACAGCTTTCCCCTCAAAAAGCCTTTCGCTAAGACAGTTCTTGTGGAATTGGAAAAGTGATATTTGGAAGCCCATAGAGGGCTATGGTGAAAAAGGAAATATCCTCAGATGAAATCTGGAAAGAAGCTTTATGAGAAACTGCTCAGTGTTCTGTTAATTCATCTCACAGAGTTACATCTGTATTTCGTGGATCTCTTTGCTAGCCTTATTTCTGTGGTATCTGAGAACAGATATTTCGGATCCCATTGAAGACTATAGGGCCAAAGGAAATATCCTCCGATAACAAAGAGAAAGAAGTTTTCCGAGAAACTTCTTTGTGTTCTGTGAAATCATCTCACAGAGTTACAGCTTTCCCCTCAAGAAGCCTTTCGCTAAGACAGTTCTTGTGGAATTGGCAAAGTGATATTTGGAAGCCCATAGAGGGCTATGGTGAAAAAGGAAATATCCTCAGATGAAATCTGGAAAGAAGCTTTCTGAGAAACTACTTAGTGTTCTGTTAATTCATCTCACAGAGTTACATCTGTATTTCGTGGATCTCTTTGCTAGCCTTATTTCTGTGGAATCTGAGAACAGATATTTCGGATCCCATTGAAGACTATAGGGCCAAAGGAAATATCCTCCGATAACAAAGAGAAAGAAGCTTTCTGAGAAACTTCTTTGTGTTCTGTGAAATCATCTCACCGAGTTACAGCTTTCCCCTCAAGAAGCCTTTCGCTAAGACAGTTCTTGTGGAATTGGCAAAGTGATATTTGGAAGCCCATAGAGGGCTATGGTGAAAAAGGAAATATCCTCAGATGAAATCTGGAAAGAAGCTTTCTGAGAAACTGCTTAGTGTTCTGTTAATTCATCTCACAGAGTTACATCCGTATTTCGTGGATCTCTTTGCTAGCCTTATTTCTGTGGAATCTGAGAACAGATATTTCGGATCCCTTTGAAGACTATAGGGCCACAGGAAATATCCTCCGATAACAAAGAGAAAGAAGCTTTCTGAGAAACGTCTTTGTGTTCTGTGAAATCATCTCACAGAGTTACAGCTTTCCCCTCAAAAAGCCTTTCGCTAAGACAGTTCTTGTGGAATTGGAAAAGTGATATTTGGAAGCCCATAGAGGGCTATGGTGAAAAAGGAAATATCCTCAGATGAAATCTGGAAAGAAGCTTTATGAGAAACTGCTCAGTGTTCTGTTAATTCATCTCACCGAGTTACATCTGTATTTCGTGGATCTCTTTGCTAGCCTTATTTCTGTGGTATCTGAGAACAGATATTTCGGATCCCATTGAAGACTATAGGGCCAAAGGAAATATCCTCCGATAACAAAGAGAAAGAAGTTTTCCGAGAAACTTCTTTGTGTTCTGTGAAATCATCTCACAGAGTTACAGCTTTCCCCTCAAGAAGCCTTTCGCTAAGACAGTTCTTGTGGAATTGGCAAAGTGATATTTGGAAGCCCATAGAGGGCTATGGTGAAAAAGGAAATATCCTCAGATGAAATCTGGAAAGAAGCTTTCTGAGAAACTTCTCTGTGATGTGTGACTTCCACTCACAGAGTTACATCTGTATTTCGTGGATCTCTTTCTAGCCGTATTTCTGAGGAATCTGAGAACAGATATTTCGGATCCCTTTGAAGACTATACAGCCAAAGGAAATATCCTCCGATAACAAAGAGAAAGAAGCTTTCTGAGAAACTTCTTTGTGTTCTGTTAAATCATCTCACAGAGTTACAGCTTTCCCCTCAAGAAGCCTTTCGCTGAGACAGTTCTTGTGGAATTCGCAATGTGATATTTGGAAGCCCATAGAGGGCTATGGTGAAAAAGGAAATATCCTCAGATGAAATCTGGAAAGAAGCTTTCTGAGAAACTGCTGAGTGCTCTGTTAATTCATCTCACGGAGTTACATCTGTATTTTGTGGATCTCTTTGCTAGCCTTATTTCTGTGGAATCTGAGAACAGATATTTCGGATCCCATTGAAGACAATAGGGCCAAAGGAAATATCCTCCGATAACAAAGAGAAAGAAGCTTTCTGAGAAACTTCTTTGTGTTCTGTAAAATCATCTCACAGAGTTACAGCTTTCCCCTCAAGAAGCCTTTCGCTAAGACAGTTCTTGTGGAATTGGCAAAGTGATATTTGGAAGCCCATAGAGGGCTATGGTGAAAAAGGAAATATCCTCAGATGAAATCTGGAAAGAAGCTTTCTGAGAAACTGCTGAGTGTTCTGTTAATTCATCTCACAGAGTTACAACTGTGTTTCGTGGATCTCTTTGCTAGCCTTATTTTTGTGGAATCTGAGAACAGATATTTCGGATCCAATTGAAGAGTATAGGGCCAAAGGAAATATCCTCCGATAACAAAGAGATAGAAGCTTTCTGAGAAACTTCTTTGTGTTCTGTGAAATCATCTCACAGAGTTACAGCTTTCCCCTCAAGAAGCCTTTCGCTAAGACAGTTCTTGTGCAATTGGCAAAGTGATATTTGGAAGCCCGTACAGGGCTAGGTGAAAAAGGAAATATCCTCATCTGAAATCTGGAAGGAAGCTTTCTCAGAAACTGCTTAGTGTTCTGTTAATTCATCTCGCAGAGTTACATCTGTATTTCGTGGATCTCTTTGCTAGCCTTATTTCTGTGAAATCTGAGAACAGATATTTCGGATCCCATTGAAGCCTATAGGGCCAAAGGAAATATCCTCCGATAACAAAGAGAAAGAAGCTTTCTGAGAAACTTCTTTGTGTTCTGTGAAATCATCTCACAGAGTTACAGCTTTCCCCTCAAGAAGCCTTTCGCTAAGACCGTTCTTGTGGAATTGGCAAAGTGATATTTGGAAGCCCATAGAGGGCTATGGTGAAAAAGGAAATATCCTCAGATGAAATCTGGAAAGAAGCTTTCTGAGAAACTTCTCTGTGATGTGTGACTTCCACTCACAGAGTTACATCTGTATTTCGTGGATCTCTTTCTAGCCTTATTTCTGTGGAATCTGAGAACAGATATTTCGGATCCCTTTGAAGACTATACGGCCAAAGGAAATATCCTCCGATAACAAAGAGAAAGAAGCTTTCTGAGAAACTTCTTTGTGTTCTGTGAAATCATAACACAGAGTTACAGCTTTCCCCTCAAGAAGCCTTTTGCTGAGACAGTTCTTGTTGAATTGGCATAGTGATATTTGGAAGCCCATAGAGGGCTATGGTGAAAAAGGAAATATCCTCAGATGAAATCTGGAAAGAAGCTTTCTGAGAAACTGCTGAGTGTTCTGTTAATTCATCTCACAGAGTTACATCTGTATTTCGTGGATCTCTTTGCAAGCCTTATTTCTGTGGAATCTGAGAACAGATATTTCGGATCTATTTGAAGACTAAAGGGCCAAAGAAAATATCCTCCGATAACAAAGAGAAAGAAGTTTTCCGAGAAACTTCTTTATGTTCTGTGAAATCATCTCACAGAGTTACAGCTTTCCCCTCAAGAACCCTTTCGCTAAGACAGTTCTTGTGGAATTGGCAAAGTGATATTTGGAAGCCCATAGAGGGCTATGGTGAAAAAGGAAATATCCTCAGATGAAATCTGGAAAGAAGCTTTCTGAGAAACTTCTCTGTGATGTGTGACTTCCACTCACAGAGTTACATCTGTATTTCGTGGATCTCTTTGCTAGCCTTATTTCTGTGGATTCTGAGAACAGATATTTCGGATCCCTTTGAAGACAATAGGGTCAAAGGAAATATCCTCCGATAACAAAGAGAAAGAAGCTTTCTGAGAAACTTCTTTGTGTTCTGTGAAATCATCTCACAGAGTTACAGCTTTCCCCTCAAGAAGCCTTTCTCTAAGACAGTTCTTGTGGAATTGGCAAAGTGATATTTGGAAGCCCATAGAGGGCTATGGTGAAAAAGGAAATATCCTCAGATGAAATCTGGAAAGAAGCTTTCTGAGAAACTGCTTAGTGTTCTGTTAATTCATCTCACAGAGTTACATCTGTATTTCGTGGATCTCTTTGCTAGCCTTATTTCTGTGGAATCTGAGAACAGATATTTCGGATCCCATTGAAGACTATAGGGCCAAAGGAAATATCCTCCGATAACAAAGAGAAAGAAGCTTTCTGAGAAACTTCTTTGTGTTCTGTGAAATCATCTCACCGAGTTACAGCTTTCCCCTCAAGAAGCCTTTCGCTAAGACAGTTCTTGTGGAATTGGCAAAGTGATATTTGGAAGCCCATAGAGGGCTATGGTGAAAAAGGAAATATCCTCAGATGAAATCTGGAAAGAAGCTTTCTGAGAAACTGCTTAGTGTTCTGTTAATTCATCTCACAGAGTTACATCCGTATTTCGTGGATCTCTTTGCTAGCCTTATTTCTGTGGAATCTGAGAACAGATATTTCGGATCCCTTTGAAGACTATAGGGCCACAGGAAATAACCTCCGATAACAAAGAGAAAGAAGCTTTCTGAGAAACGTCTTTGTGTTCTGTGAAATCATCTCACAGAGTTACAGCTTTCCCCTCAAAAAGCCTTTCGCTAAGACAGTTCTTGTGGAATTGGAAAAGTGATATTTGGAAGCCCATAGAGGGCTATGGTGAAAAAGGAAATATCCTCAGATGAAATCTGGAAAGAAGCTTTATGAGAAACTGCTCAGTGTTCTGTTAATTCATCTCACAGAGTTACATCTGTATTTCGTGGATCTCTTTGCTAGCCTTATTTCTGTGGTATCTGAGAACAGATATTTCGGATCCCATTGAAGACTATAGGGCCAAAGGAAATATCCTCCGATAACAAAGAGAAAGAAGTTTTCCGAGAAACTTCTTTGTGTTCTGTGAAATCATCTCACAGAGTTACAGCTTTCCCCTCAAGAAGCCTTTCGCTAAGACAGTTCTTGTGGAATTGGCAAAGTGATATTTGGAAGCCCATAGAGGGCTATGGTGAAAAAGGAAATATCCTCAGATGAAATCTGGAAAGAAGCTTTCTGAGAAACTTCTCTGTGATGTGTGACTTCCACTCACAGAGTTACATCTGTATTTCGTGGATCTCTTTCTAGCCGTATTTCTGAGGAATCTGAGAACAGATATTTCGGATCCCTTTGAAGACTATACAGCCAAAGGAAATATCCTCCGATAACAAAGAGAAAGAAGCTTTCTGAGAAACTTCTTTGTGTTCTGTTAAATCATCTCACAGAGTTACAGCTTTCCCCTCAAGAAGCCTTTCGCTGAGACAGTTCTTGTGGAATTGGCAAAGTGATATTTGGAAGCCCATAGAGGGCTATGGTGAAAAAGGAAATATCCTCAGATGAAATCTTGAAAGAAGCTTTCTGAGAAACTGCTGAGTGTTCTGTTAATTCATCTCACGGAGTTACATCTGTATTTTGTGGATCTCTTTGCTAGCCTTATTTCTGTGGAATCTGAGAACAAATATTTCGGATCCCATTGAAGACTATAGGGCCAAAGGAAATATCCTCCGATAACAAAGAGAAAGAAGCTTTCTGAGAAACTTCTTTGTGTTCTGTGAAATCATCTCACAGAATTACAGCTTTCCCCTCAAGAAGCCTTTCGCTAAGACAGTTCTTGTGGAATTGGCAAAGTGATATTTGGAAGCCCATAGAGGGCTATGGTGAAAAAGGAAATATCCTCAGATGAAATCTGGAAAGAAGCTTTCTGAGAAACTGCTTAGTGTTCTGTTAATTCATCTCACAGAGTTACATCTGTATTTCCTGGATCTCTTTGCTAGCCTTATTTCTGTGGAATCTGAGGACAGATATTTCGGATCCCATTGAAGCCTATAGGGCCAAAGGAAATATCCTCCGATAACAAAGAGAAAGAAGCTTTCTGAGTAACTTCTTTGTGTTCTGTGAAATCATCTCACAGAGTTACAGCTTTCCCCTCAAGAAGCCTTTCGCTAAGACAGTTCTTGTGGAATTGGCAAAGTGATATTTGGAAGCCCATAGAGGGCTATGGTGAAAAAGGAAATATCCTCAGATGAAATCTGGAAAGAAGCTTTCTGAGAAACTGCTTAGTGTTCTGTTAATTCATCTCACAGAGTTACATCCGTATTTCGTGGATCTCTTTGCTAGCCTTATTTCTGTGGAATCTGAGAACAGATATTTCGGATCCCATTGAAGACTATAGGGCCAAAGGAAATATCCTCCGATAACAAAGAGAAAGAAGCTTTCTGAGAAACTTCTTTGTGTTCTGTGAAATCATCTCACAGAGTTACAGCTTTCCCCTCAAGAAGCCTTTCGCTAAGACAGTTCTTGTGGAATTGGCAAAGTGATATTTGGAATCCAATAGAGGGCAATGTTGAAAAAGGAAATATCCTCAGATGAAATCTGGAAAGAAGCTTTCTGAGAAACTACTTAGTGTTCTGTTAATTCATCTCACGGAGTTACATCCGTATTTCGTGGATCTCTTTGCTAGCCTTATTTCTGTGGAATCTGAGAACAGATATTTCGGATCCCTTTGAAGACTATAGGGCCAAAGGAAATATCCTCCGATAACAAAGAGAAAGAAGCTTTCTGAGAAACTTCTTTGTGTTCTGTGAAATCATCTCACAGAGTTACAGCTTTCCCCTCAAGAAGCCTTTCGCTGAGACAGTTCTTGTGGAATTGGCATAGTGATATTTGGAAGCCCCTAGAGGGCTTTGGTGAAAAAGGAAATATCCTCAGATGAAATCTGGAAAGAAGCTTTCTGAGAAACTGCTGAGTGTTCTTTTAATTCATCTCACAGAGTTACATCTGTATTTCGTGGATCTCTTTGCTAGCCTTATTTCTGTGGAATCTGAGAACAGATATTTCGGATCCCATTGAAGACTATAGGGCCAAAGGAAATATCCTCCGATAACAAAGAGAAAGAAGTTTTCCGAGAAACTTCTTTGTGTTCTGTAAAATCATCTCACAGAGTTACAGCTTTCCCCTCAAGAAGCCTTTCGCTAAGACAGTTCTTGTGGAATTGGGAAAGTGATATTTGGAAGCCCATAGAGGGCTATGGTGAAAAAGGAAATATCCTCAGATGAAATCTGGAAAGAAGCTTTCTGAGAGACTTCTCTGTGATGTGTGACTTCCACTCACAGAGTTACATCTGTATTTCGTGGATCTCTTTCTAGCCGTATTTCTGAGGAATGTGAGAACAGATATTTCGGATCCCTTTGAAGACTATACAGCCAAAGGAAATATCCTCCGATAACAAAGAGAAAGAAGCTTTCTGAGAAACTTCTTTGTGTTCTGTGAAATCATCTCACAGAGTTACAGCTTTGCCCTCAAGAAGCCTTTCGCTGAGACAGTTCTTGTGGAATTGGCAAAGTGATATTTGGAAGCCCATAGAGGGCTATGCTGAAAAAGGAAATATCCTCAGATGAAATCTGGAAAGAAGCTTTCTGAGAAACTGCTGAGTGTTCTGTTAATTCATCTCACAGAATTACATCTGTATTTTGTGGATCTCTTTGCTAGCCTTATTTCTGTGGAATCTGAGAACAGATATTTCGGATCCCATTGAAGACTATAGGGCCAAAGGAAATATCCTCCGATAACAAAGAGAAAGAAGTTTTCCGAGAAACTTCTTTATGTTCTGTGAAATCATCTCACAGAGTTACAGCTTTCCCCTCAAGAACCCTTTCGCTAAGACAGTTCTTGTGGAATTGGCAAAGTGATATTTGGAAGCCCATAGAGGGCTATGGTGAAAAAGGAAATATCCTCAGATGAAATCTGGAAAGAAGCTTTCTGAGAAACTTCTCTGTGATGTGTGACTTCCACTCACAGAGTTACATCTGTATTTCGTGGATCTCTTTGCTAGCCTTATTTCTGTGGATTCTGAGAACAGATATTTCGGATCCCTTTGAAGACAATAGGGTCAAAGGAAATATCCTCCGATAACAAAGAGAAAGAAGCTTTCTGAGAAACTTCTTTGTGTTCTGTGAAATCATCTCACAGAGTTACAGCTTTCTCCTCAAGAAGCCTTTCGCTAAGACAGTTCTTGTGGAATTGGAAAAGTGATATTTGGAAGCCCATAGAGGGCTATGGTGAAAAAGGAAATATCCTCAGATGAAATCTGGAAAGAAGCTTTCTGAGAAACTGCTTAGTGTTCTGTTAATTCATCTCACAGAGTTACATCTGTATTTCGTGGATCTCTTTGCTAGCCTTATTTCTGTGGAATCTGAGAACAGATATTTCGGATCCCATTGAAGACTATAGGGCCAAAGGAAATATCCTCCGATAACAAAGAGAAAGAAGCTTTCTGAGAAACTTCTTTGTGTTCTGTGAAATCATCTCACCGAGTTACAGCTTTCCCTTCAAGAAGCCTTTCGCTAAGACAGTTCTTGTGGAATTGGCAAAGTGATATTTGGAAGCCCATAGAGGGCTATGGTGAAAAAGGAAATATCCTCAGATGAAATCTGGAAAGAAGCTTTCTGAGAAACTGCTTAGTGTTCTGTTAATTCATCTCACAGAGTTACATCCGTATTTCGTGGATCTCTTTGCTAGCCTTATTTCTGTGGAATCTGAGAACAGATATTTCGGATCCCTTTGAAGACTATAGGGCCACAGGAAATTCCTCCGATAACAAAGAGAAAGAAGCTTTCTGAGAAACTTCTTTGTGTTCTGTTAAATCATCTCACAGAGTTACAGCTTTCCCCTCAAGAAGCCTTTCGCTGAGACAGTTCTTGTGGAATTGGCAAAGTGATATTTGGAAGCCCATAGAGGGCTATGGTGAAAAAGGAAATATCCTCAGATGAAATCTTGAAAGAAGCTTTCTGAGAAACTGCTGAGTGTTCTGTTAATTCATCTCACGGAGTTACATCTGTATTTTGTGGATCTCTTTGCTAGCCTTATTTCTGTGGAATCTGAGAACAAATATTTCGGATCCCATTGAAGACTATAGGGCCAAAGGAAATATCCTCCGATAACAAAGAGAAAGAAGCTTTCTGAGAAACTTCTTTGTGTTCTGTGAAATCATCTCACAGAATTACAGCTTTCCCCTCAAGAAGCCTTTCGCTAAGACAGTTCTTGTGGAATTGGCAAAGTGATATTTGGAAGCCCATAGAGGGCTACGGTGAAAAAGGAAATATCCTCAGATGAAATCTGGAAAGAAGCTTTCTGAGAAACTGCTTAGTGTTCTGTTAATTCATCTCACAGAGTTACATCTGTATTTCCTGGATCTCTTTGCTAGCCTTATTTCTGTGGAATCTGAGGACAGATATTTCGGATCCCATTGAAGCCTATAGGGCCAAAGGAAATATCCTCCGATAACAAAGAGAAAGAAGCTTTCTGAGTAACTTCTTTGTGTTCTGTGAAATCATCTCACAGAGTTACAGCTTTCCCCTCAAGAAGCCTTTCGCTAAGACAGTTCTTGTGGAATTGGCAAAGTGATATTTGGAAGCCCATAGAGGGCTATGGTGAAAAAGGAAATATCCTCAGATGAAATCTGGAAAGAAGCTTTCTGAGAAACTGCTTAGTGTTCTGTTAATTCATCTCACAGAGTTACATCCGTATTTCGTGGATCTCTTTGCTAGCCTTATTTCTGTGGAATCTGAGAACAGATATTTCGGATCCCATTGAAGACTATAGGGCCAAAGGAAATATCCTCCGATAACAAAGAGAAAGAAGCTTTCTGAGAAACTTCTTTGTGTTCTGTGAAATCATCTCACAGAGTTACAGCTTTCCCCTCAAGAAGCCTTTCGCTAAGACAGTTCTTGTGGAATTGGCAAAGTGATATTTGGAATCCAATAGAGGGCAATGTTGAAAAAGGAAATATCCTCAGATGAAATCTGGAAAGAAGCTTTCTGAGAAACTACTTAGTGTTCTGTTAATTCATCTCACGGAGTTACATCCGTATTTCGTGGATCTCTTTGCTAGCCTTATTTCTGTGGAATCTGAGAACAGATATTTCGGATCCCTTTGAAGACTATAGGGCCAAAGGAAATATCCTCCGATAACAAAGAGAAAGAAGCTTTCTGAGAAACTTCTTTGTGTTCTGTGAAATCATCTCACAGAGTTACAGCGTTCCCCTCAAGAAGCCTTTCGCTGAGACAGTTCTTGTGGAATTGGCATAGTGATATTTGGAAGCCCCTAGAGGGCTTTGGTGAAAAAGGAAATATCCTCAGATGAAATCTGGAAAGAAGCTTTCTGAGAAACTGCTGAGTGTTCTTTTAATTCATCTCACAGAGTTACATCTGTATTTCGTGGATCTCTTTGCTAGCCTTATTTCTGTGGAATCTGAGAACAGATATTTCGGATCCCATTGAAGACTATAGGGCCAAAGGAAATATCCTCCGATAACAAAGAGAAAGAAGTTTTCCGAGAAACTTCTTTGTGTTCTGTAAAATCATCTCACAGAGTTACAGCTTTCCCCTCAAGAAGCCTTTCGCTAAGACAGTTCTTGTGGAATTGGCAAAGTGATATTTGGAAGCCCATAGAGGGCTATGGTGAAAAAGGAAATATCCTCAGATGAAATCCCGAAAGAAGCTTTCTGAGAAACTACTTAGTGTTCTGTTAATTCATCTCACAGAGTTACATCTGTATTTCGTGGATCTCTTTGCTAGCCTTATTTCTGTGGAATCTGAGAACAGATATTTCGGATCCCATTGAAGACTATAGGGCCAAAGGAAATATCCTCCGATAACAAAGAGAAAGAAGCTTTCTGAGAAACTTCTTTGTGTTCTGTGAAATCATCTCACAGAGTTACAGCTTTCCCCTCAAGAATCCTTTCGCTAAGACAGTTCTTGTGGAATTGGCAAAGTGATATTTGGAAGCCCATAGGGCTATGGTGAAAAAGGAAATATCCTCAGATGAAATCTGGAAAGAAGCTTTCTGAGAAACTTCTCTGTGATGTGTGACTTCCACTCACAGAGTTACATCTGTATTTCGTGGATCTCTTTCTAGCCGTATTTCTGAGGAATCTGAGAACAGATATTTCGGATCCCTTTGAAGACTATACAGCCAAAGGAAATATCCTCCGATAACAAAGAGAAAGAAGCTTTCTGAGAAACTTCTTTGTGTTCTGTGAAATCATCTCACAGAGTTACAGCTTTCCCCTCAAGAAGCCTTTCGCTGAGACAGTTCTTGTGGAATTGGCAAAGTGATATTTGGAAGCCCATAGAGGGCTATGGTGAAAAAGGAAATATCCTCAGATGAAATCTGGAAAGAAGCTTTCTGAGAAACTGCTGAGTGTTCTGTTAATTCATCTCACGGAGTTACATCTGTATTTTGTGGATCTCTTTGCTAGCCTTATTTCTGTGGAATCTGAGAACAGATATTTCGGATCCCATTGAAGACTATAGGGCCAAAGGAAATATCCACCGATAACAAAGAGAAAGAAGCTTTCTGAGAAACTTCTTTGTGTTCTGTGAAATCATCTCACAGAGTTACAGCTTTCCCCTCAAGAAGCCTTTCGCTAAGACAGTTCTTGTGGAATTGGCAAAGTGATATTTGGAAGCCCATAGAGGGCTATGGTGAAAAAGGAAATATCCTCAGATGAAATCTGGAAAGAAGCTTTCTGAGAAACTGCTTAGTGTTCTCTTAATTCATCTCACAGAGTTACATCTGTATTTCGTGGATCTCTTTGCTAGCCTTATTTCTGTGGAATCTGAGAACAGATATTTGGGATCCCATTGAAGACAATAGGGCCAAAGGAAATATCCTCCGATAACAAAGAGAAAGAAGCTTCTGAGAAACTTCTTTGTGTTCTGTGAAATCATCTCACAGAGTTACAGCTTTCCCCTCAAGAAGCCTTTCGCTAAGACAGTTCTTGTGGAATTGGCAAAGTGATATTTGGAAGCCCATAGAGGGCTATGGTGAAAAAGGAAATATCCTCAGATGAAATCTGGAAAGAAGCTTTCTGAGAAACTACTTAGTGTTCTGTTAATTCATCTCACAGAGTTACATCTGTATTTCGTGGATCTCTTTGCTAGCCTTATTTCTGTGGAATCTGAGAACAGATATTTCGGATCCCATTGAAGACTATAGGGCCAAAGGAAATATCCTCCGATAACAAAGAGAAAGAAGCTTTCTGAGAAACTTCTTTGTGTCTGTGAAATCATCTCACAGAGTTACAGCTTTCCCCTCAAGAAGCCTTTCGCTAAGACAGTTCTTGTGGAATTGGCAAAGTGATATTTGGAAGCCCATAGAGGGCTATGGTGAAAAAGGAAATATCCTCAGATGAAATCTGGAAAGAAGCTTTCTGAGAAACTGCTTAGTGTTCTGTTAATTCATCTCACAGAGTTACATCCGTATTTCGTGGATCTCTTTGCTAGCCTTATTTCTGTGGAATCTGAGAACAGATATTTCGGATCCCTTTGAAGACTATAGGGCCAAAGGAAATATCCTCCGATAACGAAGAGAAAGAAGTTTTCTGAGAAACGTCTTTGTGTTCTGTGAAATCATCTCACAGAGTTACAGCTTTCCCCTCAAAAAGCCTTTCGCTAAGACAGTTCTTGTTGAATTGGAAAAGTGATATTTGGAAGCCCATAGAGGGCTATGGTGAAAAAGGAAATATCCTCAGATGAAATCTGGAAAGAAGCTTTCTGAGAAACTGCTGAGTGTTCTGTTAATTCATCTCACAGAGTTACATCTGTATTTCGTGGATCTCTTTGCTAGCCTTATTTCTGTGGAATCTGAGAACAGATATTTCGGATCCCATTGAAGACTATAGGGCCAAAGGAAATATCCTCCGATAACAAAGAGAAAGAAGTTTTCCGAGAAACTTCTTTGTGTTCTGTGAAATCATCTCACAGAGTTACAGCTTTCCGCTCAAGAAGCCTTTCGCTGAGACAGGTCTTGTGGAATTGGCAAAGTGATATTTGGAAGCCCATAGAGGGCTATGGTGAAAAAGGAAATATCCTCAGATGAAATCTGGAAAGAAGCTTTCTGAGAAACTGCTGAGTGTTCTGTTAATTCATCTCACGGAGTTACATCTGTATTTTGTGGATCTCTTTGCTAGCCTTATTTCTGTGGAATCTGAGAACAGATATTTCGGATCCCTTTGAAGACTATAGGGCCAAAGGAAATATCCTTCGATAACAAAGAGAAAGAAGCTGTCTGAGAAACTTCTTTGTGTTCTGTGAAATCATCTCACAGAGTTACAGCTTTCCCCTCAAGAAGCCTTTCGCTAAGACAGTTCTTGTGGAATTGGCAAAGTGATATTTGGAAGCCCATAGAGGGCTATGGTGAAAAAGGAAATATCCTCCGATGATATCTGGAAAGAAGCTTTCTGAGAAACTGCTTAGTGTTCTGTTAATTCATCTCACAGAGTTACATCTGTATTTCGTGGATCTCTTTGCTAGCCTTATTTCTGTGGAATCTGAGAACAGATATTTCGGATCCCATTGAAGACAATAGGGCCAAAGGAAATATCCTCCGATAACAAAGAGAAAGAAGCTTTCTGAGAAACTTCTTTGTGTTCTGTGAAATCATCTCACAGAGTTACAGCTTTCCCCTCAAGAAGCCTTTCGCTAAGACAGTTCTTGTGGAATTGGCAAAGTGATATTTGGAAGCCCTTAGAGGGCTATGGTGAAAAAGGAAATATCCTCAGATGAAATCTGGAAAGAAGCTTTCTGAGAAACTTCTCTGTGATGTGTGACTTCCACTCACAGAGTTACATCTGTATTTCGTGGATCTCTTTCTAGCCGTATTTCTGAGGAATCTGAGAAGAGATATTTCGGATCCCTTTGAAGACAATACAGCCAAAGGAAATATCCTCCGATAACAAAGAGAAAGAAGCTTTCTGAGAAACTTCTTTGTGTTCTGTGAAATCACCTCACAGAGTTACAGCTTTCCCCTCAAGAAGCCTTTCGCTGAGACAGTTCTTGTGGAATTGGCAAAGTGATATTTGGAAGCCCATAGAGGGCTATGGTGAAAAAGGAAATATCCTCAGATGAAATCTGGAAAGAAGCTTTCTGAGAAACTGCTTAGTGTTCTGTTAATTCATCTCACAGAGTTACATCTGTATTTCGTGGATCTCTTTGGTAGCCTTATTTCTGTGGAATCTGAGAACAGATATTTCGGATCCCATTGAAGACTATAGGGCCAAAGGAAATATCCTCCGATAACAAAGAGAAAGAAGTTTTCCGAGAAACTTCTTTGTGTTCTGTGAAATCATCTCACAGAGTTACAGCTTTCCCCTCAAGAAGCCTTTCGCTAAGACAGTTCTTGTGGAATTGGCAAAGTGATATTTGGAAGCCCATAGAGGGCTATGGTGAAAAAGGAAATATCCTCAGATGAAATCTGGAAAGAAGCTTTCTGAGAAACTTCTCTGTGATGTGTGACTTCCACTCACAGAGTTACATCTATATTTCGTGGATCTCTTTCAATCCGTATTTCTGAGGAATCTGAGAACAGATATTTCGGATCCCTTTGAAGACTATACAGCCAAAGGAAATATCCTCCGATAACAAAGAGAAAGAAGCTTTCTGAGAAACTTCTTTGTGTTCTGTGAAATCATCTCACAGAGTTACAGCTTTCCCCTCAAGAAGCCTTTCGCTGAGTCAGTTCTTGTGGAATTGGCAAAGTGATATTTGGAAGCCCATCGAGGGCTATGGTGAAAAAGGAAATATCCTCAGATGAAATCTGGAAAGAAGCTTTCTGAGAAACTGCTGAGTGTTCTGTTAATTCATCTCACAGAGTTACATCTGTATTTTGTGGATCTCTTTGCTAGCCTTATTTCTGTGGAATCTGAGAACAGATATATCGGATCCCATTGAAGACTATAGGGCCAAAGGAAATATCCTCCGATAACAAAGAGAAAGAAGCTTTCTGAGAAACTTCTTTGTGTTCTGTGAAATCATCTCACAGAGTTACAACTTTCCCCTCAAGAAGCCTTTCGCTAAGACAGTTCTTGTGGAATTGGCAAAGTGATATTTGGAAGCCCATAGAGGGCTATGGTGAAAAAGGAAATATCCTCAGATGAAATCTGGAAAGAAGCTTTCTGAGAAACTGCTTAGTGTTCTGTTAATTCATCTCACAGAGTTACATCCGTATTTCGTGGATCTCTTTGCTAGCCTTATTTCTGTGGAATCTGAGAACAGATATTTCGGATCCCATTGAAGACTATAGGGCCAAAAGAAATATCCTCCGATAACAAAGAGAAAGAAGCTTTCTGAGAAACTTCTTTGTGTTCTCTGAAATCATCTCACAGAGTTACAGCTTTCCCCTCAAGAAGCCTTTCGCTAAGACAGTTCTTGTGGAATTGGCAAAGTGATATTTGGAAACCAATAGAGGGCTATGGTGAAAAAGGAAATATCCTCAGATGAAATCTAGAAAGATGCTTTCTGAGAAACTTCTCTGTGATGTGTGACTTCCACTCACAGAGTTACATCTGTATTTCGTGGATCTCTTTCTAGCCTTATTTCTGTGGAATCTGAGAACAGATATTTCGGATCCCTTTGAAGACTATACGGCCAAAGGAAATATCCTCGGATAACAAAGAGAAAGAAGCTTTCTGAGAAACGTCTTTGTGTTCTGTGAAATCATCTCACAGAGTTACAGCTTTCCCCTCAAGAAGCCTTTCGCTAAGACAGTTCTTGTTGAATTGGCAAAGTGATATTTGGAAGCCCATAGAGGGCTATGGTGAAAAAGGAAATATCCTCAGATGAAACCTGGAAAGAAGCTTTCTGAGAAACTGCTGAGAGTTCTGTTAATTCATCTCACAGAGTTACATTTGTATTTCGTGGATCTCTTTGCTAGCCTTATTTCTGTGGAATCTGAGAACAGATATTTCGGATCCCTTTGAAGACTATAGGGCCAAAGGAAATATCCTCCGATAACAAAGAGAAAGAAGTTTTCCGAGAAACTTCTTTGTGTTCTGTGAAATCATCTCACAGAGTTATAGCTTTCCCCTCAAGAAGCCTTTCGCTAAGACAGTTCTTGTGGAATTGGCAAAGTGATATTTGGAAGCCCATAGAGGGCTATGGTGAAAAAGGAAATATCCTCAGATGAAATCTGGAAAGAAGCTTTCTGAGAAACTTCTCTGTGATGTGTGACTTCCACTCACAGAGTTACATCTGTATTTCGTGGATCTCTTTCTAGCCGTATTTCTGAGGAATCTGAGAACAGATATTTCGGATCCCTTTGAAGACTATACAGCCAAAGGAAATATCCTCCGATAACAAAGAGAAAGAAGCTTTCTGAGAAACTTCTTTGTGTTCTGAGAAATCACCTCACAGAGTTACAGCTTTCCCCTCAAGAAGCCTTTCGCTGAGACAGTTCTTGTGGAATTGGCAAAGTGATATTTGGAAGCCCATAGAGGGCTATGGTGAAAAAGGAAATATCCTCAGATGAAATCTGGAAAGAAGCTTTCTGAGAATCTGCTGAGTGTTCTGTTAATTCATCTCACAGAGTTACATCTGTATTTTGTGGATCTCTTTGCTAGCCTTATTTCTGTGGAATCTGAGAACAGATATTTCGGATCCCATTGAAGACTATAGGGACAAAGGAAATATCCTCCGATAACAAAGAGAAAGAAGCTTTCTGAGAAACTTCTTTGTGTTCTGTGAAATCATCTCACAGAGTTACAGCTTTCCCCTCAGGAAGCCTTTCGCTAGGACAGTTCTTGTGGAATTGGCAAAGTGATATTTGGAAGCCCATAGAGGGCTATGGTGAAAAAGGAAATATCCTCAGATGATATCTGGAAAGAAGCTTTCTGAGAAACTGCTGAGTGTTCTGTTAATTCATCTCACAGAGTTACATCTGTATTTTGTGGATCTCTTTGCTAGCCTTATTTCTGTGGAATCTGAGAACAGATATTTCGCATCCCATTGAAGACTATAGGGCCAAAGGAAATATCCTCCGATAACAAAGAGAAAGAAGCTTTCTGAGAAACTTCTTTGTGTTCTGTGAAATCATCTCACAGAGTTACAGCTTTCCCCTCAAGAAGCCTTTCGCTAAGACAGTTCTTGTGGAATTGGCAAAGTGATATTTGGAAGCCCATAAAGGGCTACGGTGAAAAAGGAAATATCCTCAGATGAAATCTGGAAAGAAGCTTTCTGAGAAACTTCACTGTGATGTGTGACTTCCATTCACAGAGTTACATCTGTATTTCGTGGATCTCTTTCTAGCCTTATTTCTGTGGAATCTGAGAACAGATATTTCGGATCCCTTTGAAGACTATACGGCCAAAGGAAATATCCTCCGATAACAAAGAGAAAGAAGCTTTCTGAGAAACTTCTTTGTGTTCTGTGAAATCATAACACAGAGTTACAGCTTTCCCCTCAAGAAGCCTTTTGCTGAGACAGTTCTTGTGGAATTGGCATAGTGATATTTGGAAGCCCACAGAGGGCTATGGTGAAAAAGGAAATATCCTCAGATGAAATCTGGAAAGAAGCTTTCTGAGAAACTGCTGAGTGTTCTGTTAATTCATCTCACAGAGTTACATCTGTATTTCGTGGATCTCTTTGCTAGCCTTATTTCTGTGGAATCTGAGAACAGATATTTCGGATCCCATTGAAGACTATAGGGCCAAAGGAAATATCTTCCGATAACAAAGAGAAAGAAGTTTTCCAAGAAACTTCTTTGTGTTCTGTGAAATCATCTCACAGAGTTACAGCTTTCCCCTCAAGAAGCCTTTCGCTAAGACAGTTCTTGTGGAATTGGCAAAGTGATATTTGGAAGCCCTTAGAGGGCTATGGTGAAAAAGGAAATATCCTCAGACGAAATCTGGAAAGAAGCTTTCTGAGAAACTTCTCTGTGATGTGTGACTTCCACACACAGAGTTACATCTGTATTTCGTGGATCTCTTTCTAGCCGTATTTCTGAGGAATCTGAGAACAGATATTTCGGATCCCTTTGAAGACTATACAGCCAAAGGAAATATCCTCCGATAACAAAGAGAAAGAAGCTTTCTGAGAAACTTCTTTGTGTTCTGTGAAATCATCTCACAGAGTTACAGCTTCCCCCTCAAGAAGCCTTTCGCTGAGACAGTTCTTGTGGAATTGGCAAAGTGATATTTGGAAGCCCATAGAGGGCTATGGTGAAAAAGGAAATATCCTCAGATGAAATCTGGAAAGAAGCTTTCTGAGAAAATGCTGAGTGTTCTGTTAATTCATCTCACAGAGTTACATCTGTAATTTGTGGATCTCTTTGCTAGCCTTATTTCTGTGGAATCTGAGAACAGATATTTCGGATCCCATTGAAGACTATAGGGCCAAAGGAAATATCCTCCGATAACAAAGAGAAAGAAGCTTTCTGAGAAACTTCTTTGTGTTCTGTGAAATCATCTAACAGAGTTACAGCTTTCCCCTCAAGAAGCCTTTCGCTAAGACACTTCTTGTGGAATTGGCAAAGTGATATTTGGAAGCCCATAGAGGGCTATGGTGAAAAAGGAAATATCCTCAGATGAAATCTGGAAAGAAGCTTTCTGAGAAACTGCTTAGTGTTCTGTTAATTCATCTCACAGAGTTACATCTGTATTTCGTGGATCTCTTTGCTAGCCTTATTTCTGTGGAATCTGAGAACAGATATTTCGGATCCCATTGAAGACAATAGGGCCAAAGGAAATATCCTCCGATAACAAAGAGAAAGAAGCTTTCTGAGAAACTTCTTTGTGTTCTGTGAAATCATCTCACAGAGTTACAGCTTTCCCCTCAAGAAGCCTTTCGCTAAGACAGTTCTTGTGGAATTGGCAAAGTGATATTTGGAAGCCCATAGAGGGCTATGGTGAAAAAGGAAATATCCTCAGATGATATCTGGAAAGAAGCTTTCTGAGAAACTGCTTAGTGTTCTGTTAATTCATCTCACAGAGTTACATCTGTATTTCGTGGATCTCTTTGCTAGCCTTATTTCTGTGGAATCTGAGAACAGATATTTCGGATCCCATTGAAGCCTATAGGGCCAAAGGAAATATCCTCCGATAACAAAGAGAAAGAAGCTTTCTGAGAAACTTCTTTGTGTTCTGTGAAATCATCTCACAGAGTTACAGCTTTCCCGTCAAGAAGCCTTTCGCTAAGACAGTTCTTGTGGAATTGGCAAAGTGATATTTGGAAGCCCATAGAGGGCTATGGTGAAAAAGGAAATATCCTCAGATGAAATCTGGAAAGAAGCTTTCTGAGAAACTGCTTAGTGTTCTGTTAATTCATCTCACAGAGTTACATCCGTATTTCGTGGATCTCTTTGCTAGCCTTATTTCTGTGGAATCTGAGAACAGATATTTCGGATCCCATTGAAGACTATAGGGCCAAAGGAAATATCCTCCGATAACAAAGAGAAAGAAGCTTTCTGAGAAACTTCTTTGTGTTCTCTGAAATCATCTCACAGAGTTACAGCTTTCCCCTCAAGAAGCCTTTCGCTAAGACAGTTCTTGTGGAATTGGCAAAGTGATATTTGGAAGTCCATAGAGGGCTATGGTGAAAAAGGAAATATCCTCAGATGAAATCTGGAAAGAAGCTTTCTGAGAAACTTCTCTGTGATGTGTGACTTCCACTCACAGAGTTACATCTGTATTTCGTGGATCTCTTTCTAGCCGTATTTCTGAGGAATCTGAGAACAGATATTTCGGATCCCTTTGAAGACTATACAGCCAAAGGAAATATCCTCCGATAACAAAGAGAAAGAAGCTTTCTGAGAAACTTCTTTGTGTTCTGTGAAATCATCTCACAGAGTTACAGCTTTCCCCTCAAGAAGCCTTTCGCTAAGACAGTTCTTGTGGAATTGGCAAAGTGATATTTGGAAGCCCATAGAGGGCTATGGTGAAAAAGGAAATATCCTCAGATGAAATCTGGAAAGAAGCTTTCTGAGAAACTGCTGAGTGTTCTGTTAATTCATCTCACAGAGTTACATCTGTATTTCGTGGATCTCTTTGCTAGCCTTATTTCTGTGGAATCTGAGAACAGATATTTCGGATCCCAATGAAGACTATAGGGCCAAAGGAAATATCCTCCTATAACAAAGAGAAAGAAGCTTTCTGAGAAACTTCTATGTGTTCTGTGAAATCATATCACAGAGTTACAGCTTTCCCCTCAAGAAGCCTTTCCCTAAGACAGTTCTTGTGGAATTGGCAAAGTGATATTTGGAAGCCCATAGAGGGCTATGGTGAAAAAGGAAATATCCTCAGATGATATCTGGAAAGAAGCTTTCTGAGAAACTGCTTAGTGTTCTGTTAATTCATCTCACAGAGTTACATCTGTATTTCGTGGATCTCTTTGCTAGCCTTATTTCTGTGGAATCTGAGAACAGATATTTCGGATCCCATTGAAGCCTATAGGGCCAAAGGAAATATCCTCCGATAACAAAGAGAAAGAAGCTTTCTGAGAAACTTCTTTGTGTTCTGTGAAATCATCTCACAGAGTTACAGCTTTCCCGTCAAGAAGCCTTTCGCTAAGATAGTTCTTGTGGAATTGGCAAAGTGATATTTGGAAGCCCATAGAGGGCTATGGTGAAAAAGGAAATATCCTCAGATGAAATCTGGAAAGAAGCTTTCTGAGAAACTTCTCTGTGATGTGTGACTTCCACTCACAGAGTTACATCTGTATTTCGTGGATCTCTTTCTAGCCTTATTTCTGTGGAATCTGAGAACAGATATTTCGGATCCCTTTGAAGACTATACGGCCAAAGGAAATATCCTCCGATAACAAAGAGAAAGAAGCTTTCTGAGAAACTTCTTTGTGTTCTGTGAAATCATAACACAGAGTTACAGCTTTCCCCTCAAGAAGCCTTTTGCTGAGACAGTTCTTGTGGAATTGGCATAGTGATATTTGGAAGCCCATAGAGGGCTATGGTGAAAAAGGAAATATCCTCAGATGAAATCTGGAAAGAAGCTTTCTGAGAAACTGCTGAGTGTTTTGTTAATTCATCTCACAGAGTTACATCTGTAATTTGTGGATCTCTTTGCTAGCCTTATTTCTGTGGATTCTGAGAACAGATATTTCGTATCCCATTGAAGACTATAGGGCCAAAGGAAATATCCTCCGATAACAAAGAGAAAGAAGCTTTCTGAGAAACTTCTTTGTGTTCTGTGAAATCATCTCACAGAGTTACAGCTTTCCCCTCAAGAAGCCTTTCGCTCAGACAGTTCTTGTGGAATTGGCAAAGTGATATTTGGAAGCCCATAGAGGGCTATGGTGAAAAAGGAAATATCCTCAGATGAAATCTGGAAAGAAGCTTTCTGAGAAACTGCTTAGTGTTCTGTTAATTCATCTCACAGAGTTACATCTGTATTTCGTGGATCTCTTTGCTAGCCTTATTTCTGTGGAATCTGAGAACAGATATTTCGGATCCCATTGAAGACTATAGGGCCAAAGGAAATATCCTCCGATAACAAAGAGAAAGAAGCTTTCTGAGAAACTTCTTTGTGTTCTGTGAAATCATCTCTCAGAGTTACAGCTTTCCCCTCAAGAAGCCTTTCGCTGACACAGTTCTTGTGGAATTGGCAAAGTGATATTTGGAAGCCCATAGAGGGCTATGGTGAAAAAGGAAATATCCTCAGATGAAATCTGGAAAGAAGCTTTCTGAGAAACTGCTTAGTGTTCTGTTAATTCATCTCACAGAGTTACATCTGTATTTCGTGGATCTCTTTGCTAGCCTTATTTCTGTGGAATCTGAGAACAGATATTTCAGATCCCATTGAAGACTATAGGGCCAAAGGAAATATCCTCCGATAACAAAGAGAAAGAAGCTTTCTGAGAAACTTCTTTGTGTTCTCTGAAATCATCTCACAGAGTTACAGCTTTCCCCTCAAGAAGCCTTTCGCTAAGACAGTTCTTGTGGAATTGGCAAAGTGATATTTGGAAACCAATAGAGGGCTATGGTGAAAAAGGAAATATCCTCAGATGAAATCTGGAAAGAAGCTTTCTGAGAAACTTCTCTGTGATGTGTGACTTCCACTCACAGAGTTACATCTCTATTTCGTGGATCTCTTTCTAGCCTTATTTCTGTGGAATCTGAGAACAGATATTTCGGATCCCTTTGAAGACTATACGGCCAAAGGAAATATCCTCCGATAACAAAGAGAAAGAAGCTTTCTGAGAAACGTCTTTGTGTTCTGTGAAATCATCTCACAGAGTTACAGCTTTCCCCTCAAGAAGCCTTTCGCTAAGACAGTTCTTGTTGAATTGGCAAAGTGATATTTGGAAGCCCATAGAGGGCTATGGTGAAAAAGGAAATATCCTCAGATGAAATCTGGAAAGAAGCTTTCTGAGAAACTGCTGAGTGTTCTGTTAATTCATCTCACAGAGTTACATTTGTATTTCGTGGATCTCTTTGCTAGCCTTATTTCTGTGGAATCTGAGAACAGATATTTCGGATTCCATTGAAGACTATAGGGCCAAAGGAAATATCCTCCGATAACAAAGAGAAAGAAGTTTTCCGAGAAACTTCTTTGTGTTCTGTGAAATCATCTCACAGAGTTACAGCTTTCCCCTCAAGAAGCCTTTCGCTAAGACAGTTCTTGTGGAATTGGCAAAGTGATATTTGGAAGCCCATAGAGGGCTATGGTGAAAAAGGAAATATCCTCAGATGAAATCTGGAAAGAAGCTTTCTGAGAAACTTCTCTGTGATGTGTGACTTCCACTCACAGAGTTACATCTGTATTTCGTGGATCTCTTTCTAGCCGTATTTCTGAGGAATCTGAGAACAGATATTTCGGATCCCTTTGAAGACTATACAGCCAAAGGAAATATCCTCCGATAACAAAGAGAAAGAAGCTTTCTGAGAAACTTCTTTGTGTTCTGTGAAATCATCTCACAGAGTTACAGCTTTCCCCTCAAGAAGCCTTTCGCTGAGACAGTTCTTGTGGAATTGGCAAAGTGATATTTGGAAGCCCATAGAGGGCTATGGTGAAAAAGGAAATATCCTCAGATGAAATCTGGAAAGAAGCTTTCTGAGAATCTGCTGAGTGTTCTGTTAATCCATCTCACAGAGTTACATCTGTATTTTGTGGATCTCTTTGCTAGCCTTATTTCTGTGGAATCTGAGAACAGATATTTCGGATCCCATTGAAGACTATAGGGCCAAAGGAAATATCCTCCGATAACAAAGAGAAAGAAGCTTTCTGAGAAACTTCTTTGTGTTCTGTGAAATCATCTCACAGAGTTACAGCTTTCCCCTCAAGAAGCCTTTCGCTAAGACAGTTCTTGTGGAATTGGCAAAGTGATATTTGGAAGCCCTTAGAGGGCTATGGTGAAAAAGGAAATATCCTCAGATGAAATCTGGAAAGAAGCTTTCTGAGAAACTTCTCTGTGATGTGTGACTTCCACTCGCAGAGTTACATCTGTATTTCGTGGATCTCTTTCTAGCCTTATTTCTGTGGAATCTGAGAACAGATATTTCGGATCCCTTTGAAGACTATACGGCCAAAGGAAATATCCTCCGATAACAAAGAGAAAGAAGCTTTCTGAGAGACTTCTTTGTGTTCTGTGAAATCATATCACAGAGTTACAGCTTTCCCCTCAAGAAGCCTTTCGCTGAGACAGTTCTTGTGGAATTAGCAAAGTGATATTTGGAAGCCCATAGAGGGCTATGGTGAAAAAGGAAATATCCTCAGATGAAATCTGGAAAGAAGCTTTCTGAGAAACTGCTTAGTGTTCTGTTAATTCATCTCACGGAGTTACATCTGTATTTTGTGGATCTCTTTGCTAGCCTTATTTCTGTGGAATCTGAAGACAGATATTTCGGATCCCATTGAAGACTATAGGGCCAAAGGAAATATCCTCCGATAACAAAGAGAAAGAAGCTTTCTGAGAAACGTCTTTGTGTTCTGTGAAATCATCTCACAGAGTTACAGCTTTCCCCTCAAGAAGCCTTTCGCTAAGACAGTTCTTGTTGAATTGGCAAAGTGATATTTGGAAGCCCATAGAGGGCTATGGTGAAAAAGGAAATATCCTCAGATGAAATCTGGAAAGAAGCTTTCTGAGAAACTGCTGAGTGTTCTGTTAATTCATCTCACAGAGTTACATTTGTATTTCGTGGATCTCTTTGCTAGCCTTATTTCTGTGGAATCTGAGAACAGATATTTCGGATTCCATTGAAGACTAGAGGGCCAAAGGAAATATCCTCCGATAACAAAGAGAAAGAAGTTTTCCGAGAAACTTCTTTGTGTTCTGTGAAATCATCTCACAGAGTTACAGCTTTCCCCTCAAGAAGCCTCTCGCTAAGACAGTTCTTGTGGAATTGGCAAAGTGATATTTGGAAGCCCATAGAGGGCTATGGTGAAAAAGGAAATATCCTCAGATGAAATCTGGAAAGAAGCTTTCTGAGAAACTTCTCTGTGATGTGTGACTTCCACTCACAGAGTTACATCTGTATTTCGTGGATCTCTTTCTAGCCGTATTTCTGAGGAATCTGAGAACAGATATTTCGGATCCCTTTGAAGACTATACGGCCAAAGGAAATATCCTCCAATAACAAAGAGAAAGAAGCTTTCTGAGAAACTTCTTTGTGTTCTGTGAAATCATCTCACAGAGTTACAGCTTTCCCCTCAAGAAGCCTTTCGCTGAGACAGTTCTTGTGGAATTGGCAAAGTGATATTTGGAAGCCCATAGAGGGCTATGGTGAAAAAGGAAATATCCTCAGATGAAATCTGGAAAGAAGCTTTCTGAGAATCTGCTGAGTGTTCTGTTAATCCATCTCACAGAGTTACATCTGTATTTTGTGGATCTCTTTGCTAGCCTTATTTCTGTGGAATCTGAGAACAGATATTTCGGATCCCATTGAAGACTATAGGGCCAAAGGAAATATCCTCCGATAACAAAGAGAAAGAAGCTTTCTGAGAAACTTCTTTGTGTTCTGTGAAATCATCTCACAGAGTTACAGCTTTCCCCTCAAGAAGCCTTTCGCTAAGACAGTTCTTGTGGAATTGGCAAAGTGATATTTGGAAGCCCATAGAGGGCTATGGTGAAAAAGGAAATATCCTCAGATGAAATCTGGAAAGAAGCTTTCTGAGAAACTTCTCTGTGATGTGTGACTTCCACTCGCAGAGTTACATCTGTATTTCGTGGATCTCTTTCTAGCCTTATTTCTGTGGAATCTGAGAACAGATATTTCGGATCCCTTTGAAGACTATACGGCCAAAGGAAATATCCTCCGATAACAAAGAGAAAGAAGCTTTCTGAGAGACTTCTTTGTGTTCTGTGAAATCATCTCACAGAGTTACAGCTTTCCCCTCAAGAAGCCTTTCGCTGAGACAGTTCTTGTGGAATTGGCAAAGTGATATTTGGAAGCCCATAGAGGGCTATGGTGAAAAAGGAAATATCCTCAGATGAAATCTGGAAAGAAGCTTTCTGAGAAACTGCTTAGTGTTCTGTTAATTCATCTCACAGAGTTACATCTGTATTTTGTGGATCTCTTTGCTAGCCTTATTTCTGTGGAATCTGAAGACAGATATTTCGGATCCCATTGAAGACTATAGGGCCAAAGGAAATATCCTCCGATAACAAAGAGAAAGAAGCTTTCTGAGAAACTTCTTTGTGTTCTGTGAAATCATCTCACAGAGTTACAGCTTTCCCCTCAAGAAGCCTTTCGCTACGACAGTTCTTGTGGAATTGGCAAAGTGATATTTGGAAGCCCATAGAGGGCTATGGTGAAAAAGGAAATATCCTCAGATGAAATCTGGAAAGAAGCTTTCTGAGAAACTTCTCTGTGATGTGTGACTTCCATTCACAGAGTTACATCTGTATTTCGTGGATCTCTTTGCTAGCCTTATTTCTGTGGAATCTGAGAACAGATATTTCGGATCCCTTTGAAGACTATACGGCCAAAGGAAATATCCTCCGATAACAAAGAGAAAGAAGCTTTCTGAGAAACTTCTTTGTGTTCTGTGAAATCATAACACAGAGTTACGGCTTTCCCCTCAAGAAGCCTTTTGCTGAGACAGTTCTTGTGGAATTGGCAAAGTGATATTTGGAAGCCCATAGAGGGCTATGGTGAAAAAGGAAATATCCTCAGATGAAATCTGGAAAGAAGCTTTCTGAGAAACTACTGAGTGTTCTGTTAATTCATCTCACAGAGTTACATCTGTATTTCGTGGATCTCTTTGCTAGCCTTATTTCTGTGGAATCTGAGAACAGATATTTCGGATCCCATTGAAGACTAGAGGGCCAAAGGAAATATCCTCCGATAACAAAGAGAAAGAAGTTTTCCAAGAAACTTCTTTGTGTTCTGTGAAATCATCTCACAGAGTTACAGCTTTCCCCTCAAGAAGCCTTTCGCTAAGACAGTTCTTGTGGAATTGGCAAAGTGATATTTGGAAGCCCATAGAGGGCTATGGTGAAAAAGGAAATATCCTCAGATGAAATCTGGAAAGAAGCTTTCTGAGAAACTTCTCTGTGATGTGTGACTTCCACTCACAGAGTTACATCTGTATTTCGTGGATCTCTTTCTAGCCGTATTTCTGAGGAATCTGAGAACAGATATTTCGGATCCCTTTGAAGACTATACAGCCAAAGGAAATATCCTCCGATAAAAAAGAGAAAGAAGCTTTCTGAGAAACTTCTTTGTGTTCTGTGAAATCATCTCACAGAGTTACAGCTTTCCCCTCAAGAATCCTTTCGCTGAGACAGTTTTTGTGGAATTGGCAAAGTGATATTTGGAAGCCCATAGAGGGCTATGGTGAAAAAGGAAATATCCTCAGATGAAATCTGGAAAGAAGCTTTCTGAGAAAATGCTGAGTGTTCTGTTAATTCATCTCACAGAGTTACATCTGTAATTTGTGGATCTCTTTGCTAGCCTTATTTCTGTGGAATCTGAGAACAGATATTTCGGATCCCATTGAAGACTATAGGGCCAAAGGAAATATCCTCCGATAACAAAGAGAAAGAAGCTTTCTGAGAAACTTCTTTGTGTTCTGTGAAATCATCTCACAGAGTTACAGCTTTCCCCTCAAGAAGCCTTTCGCTAAGACACTTCTTGTGGAATTGGCAAAGTGATATTTGGAAGCCCATAGAGGGCTATGGTGAAAAAGGAAATATCCTCAGATGAAATCTGGAAAGAAGCTTTCTGAGAAACTGCTTAGTGTTCTGTTAATTCATTTCACAGAGTTACATCTGTATTTCGTGGATCTCTTTGCTAGCCTTATTTCTGTGGAATCTGAGAACAGATATTTCGGATCCCATTGAAGACTATAGGGCCAAAGGAAATATCCTCCGATAACAAAGAGAAAGAAGCTTTCTGAGAAACTTCTTTGTGTTCTGTGAAATCATCTCACAGAGTTACAGCTTTCCCCTCAAGAAGCCTTTCGCTAAGACAGTTCTTGAGGAATTGGCAAAGTGATATTTGGAAGCCCATAGAGGGCTATGGTGAAAAAGGAAATATCCTCAGATGATATCTGGAAAGAAGCTTTCTGAGAAACTGCTTAGTGTTCTGTTAATTCATCTCACAGAGTTACATCTGTATTTCGTGGATCTCTTTGCTAGCCTTATTTCTGTGGAATCTGAGAACAGATATTTCGGATCCCATTGAAGCCTATAGGGCCAAAGGAAATATCCTCCGATAACAAAGAGAAAGAAGCTTTCTGAGAAACTTCTTTGTGTTCTGTGAAATCATCTCACAGAGTTACAGCTTTCCCCTCAAGAAGCCTTTCGCTAAGACAGTTCTTGTGGAATTGGCAAAGTGATATTTGGAAGCCCATAGAGGGCTATGGTGAAAAAGGAAATATCCTCAGATGAAATCTGGAAAGAAGCTTTCTGAGAAACTGCTTAGTGTTCTGTTAATTCATCTCACAGAGTTACATCCGTATTTCGTGGATCTCTTTGCTAGCCTTATTTCTGTGGAATCTGAGAACAGATATTTCGGATCCCATTGAAGACTATAGGGCCAAAGGAAATATCCTCCGATAACAAAGAGAAAGAAGTTTTCCGAGAAACTTCTTTGTGTTCTGTGAAATCATCTCACAGAGTTACAGCTTTCCCCTCAAGAAGCCTTTCGCTAAGACAGTTCTTGTGGAATTGGCAAAGTGATATTTGGAAGCCCATAGAGGGCTATGGTGAAAAAGGAAATATCCTCAGATGAAATCTGGAAAGAAGCTTTCTGAGAAACTTCTCTGTGATGTGTGACTTCCACTCACAGAGTTACATCTGTATTTCGTGGATCTCTTTCTAGCCGTATTTCTGAGGAATCTGAGAACAGATATTTCGGATCCCTTTGAAGACTATACAGCCAAAGGAAATATCCTCCGATAACAAAGAGAAAGAAGCTTTCTGAGAAACTTCTTTGTGTTCTGTGAAATCATCTCACAGAGTTACAGCTTTCCCCTCAAGAAGCCTTTCGCTGAGACAGTTCTTGTGGAATTGGCAAAGTGATATTTGGAAGCCCATAGAGGGCTATGGTGAAAAAGGAAATATCCTCAGATGAAATCTGGAAAGAAGCTTTCTGAGAATCTGCTGAGTGTTCTGTTAATCCATATCACAGAGTTACATCTGTATTTTGTGGATCTCTTTGCTAGCCTTATTTCTGTGGAATCTGAGAACAGATATTTCGGATCCCATTGAAGACTATAGGGCCAAAGGAAATATCCTCCGATAACAAAGAGAAAGAAGCTTTCTGAGAAACTTCTTTGTGTTCTGTGAAATCATCTCACAGAGTTACAGCTTTCCCCTCAAGAAGCCTTTCGCTAAGACAGTTCTTGTGGAATTGGCAAAGTGATATTTGGAAGCCCATAGAGGGCTATGGTGAAAAAGGAAATATCCTCAGATGAAATCTGGAAAGAAGCTTTCTGAGAAACTTCTCTGTGATGTGTGACTTCCACTCGCAGAGTTACATCTGTATTTCGTGGATCTCTTTCTAGCCTTATTTCTGTGGAATCTGAGAACAGATATTTCGGATCCCTTTGAAGACTATACGGCCAAAGGAAATATCCTCCGATAACAAAGAGAAAGAAGCTTTCTGAGAGACTTCTTTGTGTTCTGTGAAATCATCTCACAGAGTTACAGCTTTCCCCTCAAGAAGCCTTTCGCTGAGACAGTTCTTGTGGAATTGGCAAAGTGATATTTGGAAGCCCATAGAGGGCTATGGTGAAAAAGGAAATATCCTCAGATGAAATCTGGAAAGAAGCTTTCTGAGAAACTGCTTAGTGTTCTGTTAATTCATCTCACAGAGTTACATCTGTATTTTGTGGATCTCTTTGCTAGCCTTATTTCTGTGGAATCTGAAGACAGATATTTCGGATCCCATTGAAGACTATAGGGCCAAAGGAAATATCCTCCGATAACAAAGAGAAAGAAGCTTTCTGAGAAACTTCTTTGTGTTCTGTGAAATCATCTCACAGAGTTACAGCTTTCCCCTCAAGAAGCCTTTCGCTACGACAGTTCTTGTGGAATTGGCAAAGTGATATTTGGAAGCCCATAGAGGGCTATGGTGAAAAAGGAAATATCCTCAGATGAAATCTGGAAAGAAGCTTTCTGAGAAACTTCTCTGTGATGTGTGACTTCCATTCACAGAGTTACATCTGTATTTCGTGGATCTCTTTGCTAGCCTTATTTCTGTGGAATCTGAGAACAGATATTTCGGATCCCTTTGAAGACTATACGGCCAAAGGAAATATCCTCCGATAACAAAGAGAAAGAAGCTTTCTGAGAAACTTCTTTGTGTTCTGTGAAATCATAACACAGAGTTACGGCTTTCCCCTCAAGAAGCCTTTCGCTGAGACAGTTCTTGTGGAATTGGCAAAGTGATATTTGGAAGCCCATAGAGGGCTATGGTGAAAAAGGAAATATCCTCAGATGAAATCTGGAAAGAAGCTTTCTGAGAAACTACTGAGTGTTCTGTTAATTCATCTCACAGAGTTACATCTGTATTTCGTGGATCTCTTTGCTAGCCTTATTTCTGTGGAATCTGAGAACAGATATTTCGGATCCCATTGAAGACTATAGGGCCAAAGGAAATATCCTCCGATAACAAAGAGAAAGAAGTTTTCCAAGAAACTTCTTTGTGTTCTGTGAAATCATCTCACAGAGTTACAGCTTTCCCCTCAAGAAGCCTTTCGCTAAGACAGTTCTTGTGGAATTGGCAAAGTGATATTTGGAAGCCCATAGAGGGCTATGGTGAAAAAGGAAATATCCTCAGATGAAATCTGGAAAGAAGCTTTCTGAGAAACTTCTCTGTGATGTGTGACTTCCACTCACAGAGTTACATCTGTATTTCGTGGATCTCTTTCTAGCCGTATTTCTGAGGAATCTGAGAACAGATATTTCGGATCCCTTTGAAGACTATACAGCCAAAGGAAATATCCTCCGATAAAAAAGAGAAAGAAGCTTTCTGAGAAACTTCTTTGTGTTCTGTGAAATCATCTCACAGAGTTACAGCTTTCCCCTCAAGAATCCTTTCGCTGAGACAGTTCTTGTGGAATTGGCAAAGTGATATTTGGAAGCCCATAGAGGGCTATGGTGAAAAAGGAAATATCCTCAGATGAAATCTGGAAAGAAGCTTTCTGAGAAAATGCTGAGTGTTCTGTTAATTCATCTCACAGAGTTACATCTGTAATTTGTGGATCTCTTTGCTAGCCTTATTTCTGTGGAATCTGAGAACAGATATTTCGGATCCCTTTGAAGACTATAGGGCCAAAGGAAATATCCTCTGATAACAAAGAGAAAGAAGCTTTCTGAGAAACTTCTTTGTGTTCTGTGAAATCATATCACAGAGTTACAGCTTTCCCCTCAAGAAGCCTTTCGCTAAGACACTTCTTGTGGAATTGGCAAAGTGATATTTGGAAGCCCATAGAGGGCTATGGTGAAAAAGGAAATATCCTCAGATGAAATCTGGAAAGAAGCTTTCTGAGAAACTGCTTAGTGTTCTGTTAATTCATTTCACAGAGTTACATCTGTATTTCGTGGATCTCTTTGCTAGCCTTATTTCTCTAGAATCTGAGAACAGATATTTCGGATCCCATTGAAGACTATAGGGCCAAAGGAAATATCCTCCGATAACAAAGAGAAAGAAGCTTTCTGAGAAACTTCTTTGTGTTCTGTGAAATCATCTCACAGAGTTACAGCTTTCCCCTCAAGAAGCCTTTCGCTAAGACAGTTCTTGTGGAATTGGCAAAGCGATATTTGGAAGCCCATAGAGGGCTATGGTGAAAAAGGAAATATCCTCAGATGATATCTGGAAAGAAGCTTTCTGAGAAACTGCTTAGTGTTCTGTTAATTCATCTCACAGAGTTACATCTGTATTTCGTGGATCTCTTTGCTAGCCTTATTTCTGTGGAATCTGAGAACAGATATTTCGGATCCCTTTGAAGCCTATAGGGCCAAAGGAAATATCCTCCGATAACAAAGAGAAAGAAGCTTTCTGAGAAACTTCTTTGTGTTCTGTGAAATCATCTCACAGAGTTACAGCTTTCCCCTCAAGAAGCCTTTCGCTAAGACAGTTCTTGTGGAATTGGCAAAGTGATATTTGGAAGCCCATAGAGGGCTATGGTGAAAAAGGAAATATCCTCAGATGAAATCTGGAAAGAAGCTTTCTGAGAAACTGCTTAGTGTTCTGTTAATTCATCTCACAGAGTTACATCCGTATTTCGTGGATCTCTTTGCTAGCCTTATTTCTGTGGAATCTGAGAACAGATATTTCGGATCCCATTGAAGACTATAGGGCCAAAGGAAATATCCTCCGATAACAAAGAGAAAGAAGCTTTCTGAGAAACTTCTTTGTGTTCTCTGAAATCATCTCACAGAGTTACAGCTTTCCCCTCAAGAAGCCTTTCGCTAAGACAGTTCTTGTGGAATTGGCAAAGTGATATTTGGAAGTCCATAGAGGGCTATGGTGAAAAAGGAAATATCCTCAGATGAAATCTGGAAAGAAGCTTTCTGAGAAACTTCTCTGTGATGTGTGACTTCCACTCACAGAGTTACATCTGTATTTCGTGGATCTCTTTCTAGCCGTATTTCTGAGGAATCTGAGAACAGATATTTCGGATCCCTTTGAAGACTATACAGCCAAAGGAAATATCCTCCGATAACAAAGAGAAAGAAGCTTTCTGAGAAACTTCTTTGTGTTCTGTGAAATCATCTCACAGAGTTACAGCTTTCCCCTCAAGAAGCCTTTCGCTGAGACAGTTCTTGTGGAATTGGCAAAGTGATATTTGGAAGCCCATAGAGGGCTATGGTGAAAAAGGAAATATCCTCAGATGAAATCTGGAAAGAAGCTTTCTGAGAAACTGCTGAGTGTTCTGTTAATTCATCTCACAGAGTTACATCTGTATTTCGTGGATCTCTTTGCTAGCCTTATTTCTGTGGAATCTGAGAACAGATATTTCGGATCCCAATGAAGACTATAGGGCCAAAGGAAATATCCTCCTATAACAAAGAGAAAGAAGCTTTCTGAGAAACTTCTATGTGTTCTGTGAAATCATATCACAGAGTTACAGCTTTCCCCTCAAGAAGCCTTTCCCTAAGACAGTTCTTGTGGAATTGGCAAAGTGATATTTGGAAGCCCATAGAGGGCTATGGTGAAAAAGGAAATATCCTCAGATGATATCTGGAAAGAAGCTTTCTGAGAAACTGCTTAGTGTTCTGTTAATTCATCTCACAGAGTTACATCTGTATTTCGTGGATCTCTTTGCTAGCCTTATTTCTGTGGAATCTGAGAACAGATATTTCGGATCCCATTGAAGCCTATAGGGCCAAAGGAAATATCCTCCGATAACAAAGAGAAAGAAGCTTTCTGAGAAACTTCTTTGTGTTCTGTGAAATCATCTCACAGAGTTACAGCTTTCCCGTCAAGAAGCCTTTCGCTAAGATAGTTCTTGTGGAATTGGCAAAGTGATATTTGGAAGCCCATAGAGGGCTATGGTGAAAAAGGAAATATCCTCAGATGAAATCTGGAAAGAAGCTTTCTGAGAAACTTCTCTGTGATGTGTGACTTCCACTCACAGAGTTACATCTGTATTTCGTGGATCTCTTTCTAGCCTTATTTCTGTGGAATCTGAGAACAGATATTTCGGATCCCTTTGAAGACTATACGGCCAAAGGAAATATCCTCCGATAACAAAGAGAAAGAAGCTTTCTGAGAAACTTCTTTGTGTTCTGTGAAATCATAACACAGAGTTACAGCTTTCCCCTCAAGAAGCCTTTTGCTGAGACAGTTCTTGTGGAATTGGCATAGTGATATTTGGAAGCCCATAGAGGGCTATGGTGAAAAAGGAAATATCCTCAGATGAAATCTGGAAAGAAGCTTTCTGAGAAACTGCTGAGTGTTTTGTTAATTCATCTCACAGAGTTACATCTGTAATTTGTGGATCTCTTTGCTAGCCTTATTTCTGTGGATTCTGAGAACAGATATTTCGTATCCCATTGAAGACTATAGGGCCAAAGGAAATATCCTCCGATAACAAAGAGAAAGAAGCTTTCTGAGAAACTTCTTTGTGTTCTGTGAAATCATCTCACAGAGTTACAGCTTTCCCCTCAAGAAGCCTTTCGCTCAGACAGTTCTTGTGGAATTGGCAAAGTGATATTTGGAAGCCCATAGAGGGCTATGGTGAAAAAGGAAATATCCTCAGATGAAATCTGGAAAGAAGCTTTCTGAGAAACTGCTTAGTGTTCTGTTAATTCATCTCACAGAGTTACATCTGTATTTCGTGGATCTCTTTGCTAGCCTTATTTCTGTGGAATCTGAGAACAGATATTTCGGATCCCATTGAAGACTATAGGGCCAAAGGAAATATCCTCCGATAACAAAGAGAAAGAAGCTTTCTGAGAAACTTCTTTGTGTTCTGTGAAATCATCTCACAGAGTTACAGCTTTGCCCTCAAGAAGCCTTTCGCTAAGACAGTTCTTGTGGAATTGGCAAAGTGATATTTGGAAGCCCATAGAGGGCTATGGTGAAAAAGGAAATATCCTCAGATGAAATCTGGAAAGAAGCTTTCTGAGAAACTGCTTAGTGTTCTGTTAATTCATCTCACAGAGTTACATCTGTATTTCGTGGATCTCTTTGCTAGCCTTATTTCTGTGGAATCTGAGAACAGATATTTCGGATCCCATTGAAGACTATAGGGCCAAAGGAAATATCCTCCGATAACAAAGAGAAAGAAGCTTTCTGAGAAACTTCTTTGTGTTCTGTGAAATCATCTCTCAGAGTTACAGCTTTCCCCTCAAGAAGCCTTTCGCTGACACAGTTCTTGTGGAATTGGCAAAGTGATATTTGGAAGCCCATAGAGGGCTATGGTGAAAAAGGAAATATCCTCAGATGAAATCTGGAAAGAAGCTTTCTGAGAAACTGCTTAGTGTTCTGTTAATTCATCTCACAGAGTTACATCTGTATTTCGTGGATCTCTTTGCTAGCCTTATTTCTGTGGAATCTGAGAACAGATATTTCGGATCCCAATGAAGACTATAGGGCCAAAGGAAATATCCTCCGATAACAAAGAGAAAGAAGCTTTCTGAGAAACTTCTTTGTGTTCTCTGAAATCATCTCACAGAGTTACAGCTTTCCCCTCAAGAAGCCTTTCGCTAAGACAGTTCTTGTGGAATTGGCAAAGTGATATTTGGAAACCAATAGAGGGCTATGGTGAAAAAGGAAATATCCTCAGATGAAATCTGGAAAGAAGCTTTCTGAGAAACTTCTCTGTGATGTGTGACTTCCACTCACAGAGTTACATCTCTATTTCGTGGATCTCTTTCTAGCCTTATTTCTGTGGAATCTGAGAACAGATATTTCGGATCCCTTTGAAGACTATACGGCCAAAGGAAATATCCTCCGATAACAAAGAGAAAGAAGCTTTCTGAGAAACGTCTTTGTGTTCTGTGAAATCATCTCACAGAGTTACAGCTTTCCCCTCAAGAAGCCTTTCGCTAAGACAGTTCTTGTTGAATTGGCAAAGTGATATTTGGAAGCCCATAGAGGGCTATGGTGAAAAAGGAAATATCCTCAGATGAAATCTGGAAAGAAGCTTTCTGAGAAACTGCTGAGTGTTCTGTTAATTCATCTCACAGAGTTACATTTGTATTTCGTGGATCTCTTTGCTAGCCTTATTTCTGTGGAATCTGAGAACAGATATTTCGGATTCCATTGAAGACTATAGGGCCAAAGGAAATATCCTCCGATAACAAAGAGAAAGAAGTTTTCCGAGAAACTTCTTTGTGTTCTGTGAAATCATCTCACAGAGTTACAGCTTTCCCCTCAAGAAGCCTTTCGCTAAGACAGTTCTTGTGGAATTGGCAAAGTGATATTTGGAAGCCCATAGAGGGCTATGGTGAAAAAGGAAATATCCTCAGATGAAATCTGGAAAGAAGCTTTCTGAGAAACTGCTTAGTGTTCTGTTAATTCATCTCACGGAGTTACATCTGTATTTTGTGGATCTCTTTGCTAGCCTTATTTCTGTGGAATCTGAAGACAGATATTTCGGATCCCATTGAAGACTATAGGGCCAAAGGAAATATCCTCCGATAACAAAGAGAAAGAAGCTTTCTGAGAAACGTCTTTGTGTTCTGTGAAATCATCTCACAGAGTTACAGCTTTCCCCTCAAGAAGCCTTTCGCTAAGACAGTTCTTGTTGAATTGGCAAAGTGATATTTGGAAGCCCATAGAGGGCTATGGTGAAAAAGGAAATATCCTCAGATGAAATCTGGAAAGAAGCTTTCTGAGAAACTGCTGAGTGTTCTGTTAATTCATCTCACAGAGTTACATTTGTATTTCGTGGATCTCTTTGCTAGCCTTATTTCTGTGGAATCTGAGAACAGATATTTCGGATTCCATTGAAGACTAGAGGGCCAAAGGAAATATCCTCCGATAACAAAGAGAAAGAAGTTTTCCGAGAAACTTCTTTGTGTTCTGTGAAATCATCTCACAGAGTTACAGCTTTCCCCTCAAGAAGCCTTTCGCTAAGACAGTTCTTGTGGAATTGGCAAAGTGATATTTGGAAGCCCATAGAGGGCTATGGTGAAAAAGGAAATATCCTCAGATGAAATCTGGAAAGAAGCTTTCTGAGAAACTTCTCTGTGATGTGTGACTTCCACTCACAGAGTTACATCTGTATTTCGTGGATCTCTTTCTAGCCGTATTTCTGAGGAATCTGAGAACAGATATTTCGGATCCCTTTGAAGACTATACAGCCAAAGGAAATATCCTCCGATAACAAAGAGAAAGAAGCTTTCTGAGAAACTTCTTTGTGTTCTGTGAAATCATCTCACAGAGTTACAGCTTTCCCCTCAAGAAGCCTTTCGCTAAGACAGTTCTTGTGGAATTGGCAAAGTGATATTTGGAAGCCCATAGAGGGCTATGGTGAAAAAGGAAATATCCTCAGATGAAATCTGGAAAGAAGCTTTCTGAGAATCTGCTGAGTGTTCTGTTAATCCATCTCACAGAGTTACATCTGTATTTTGTGGATCTCTTTGCTAGCCTTATTTCTGTGGAATCTGAGAACAGATATTTCGGATCCCATTGAAGACTATAGGGCCAAAGGAAATATCCTCCGATAACAAAGAGAAAGAAGCTTTCTGAGAAACTTCTTTGTGTTCTGTGAAATCATCTCACAGAGTTACAGCTTTCCCCTCAAGAAGCCTTTCGCTAAGACAGTTCTTGTGGAATTGGCAAAGTGATATTTGGAAGCCCATAGAGGGCTATGGTGAAAAAGGAAATATCCTCAGATGAAATCTGGAAAGAAGCTTTCTGAGAAACTTCTCTGTGATGTGTGACTTCCACTCGCAGAGTTACATCTGTATTTCGTGGATCTCTTTCTAGCCTTATTTCTGTGGAATCTGAGAACAGATATTTCGGATCCCTTTGAAGACTATACGGCCAAAGGAAATATCCTCCGATAACAAAGAGAAAGAAGCTTTCTGAGAGACTTCTTTGTGTTCTGTGAAATCATATCACAGAGTTACAGCTTTCCCCTCAAGAAGCCTTTCGCTGAGACAGTTCTTGTGGAATTGGCAAAGTGATATTTGGAAGCCCATAGAGGGCTATGGTGAAAAAGGAAATATCCTCAGATGAAATCTGGAAAGAAGCTTTCTGAGAAACTGCTTAGTGTTCTGTTAATTCATCTCACAGAGTTACATCTGTATTTTGTGGATCTCTTTGCTAGCCTTATTTCTGTGGAATCTGAAGACAGATATTTCGGATCCCATTGAAGACTATAGGGCCAAAGGAAATATCCTCCGATAACAAAGAGAAAGAAGCTTTCTGAGAAACTTCTTTGTGTTCTGTGAAATCATCTCACAGAGTTACAGCTTTCCCCTCAAGAAGCCTTTCGCTACGACAGTTCTTGTGGAATTGGCAAAGTGATATTTGGAAGCCCATAGAGGGCTATGGTGAAAAAGGAAATATCCTCAGATGAAATCTGGAAAGAAGCTTTCTGAGAAACTTCTCTGTGATGTGTGACTTCCATTCACAGAGTTACATCTGTATTTCGTGGATCTCTTTCTAGCCTTATTTCTGTGGAATCTGAGAACAGATATTTCGGATCCCTTTGAAGACTATACGGCCAAAGGAAATATCCTCCGATAACAAAGAGAAAGAAGCTTTCTGAGAAACTTCTTTGTGTTCTGTGAAATCATAACACAGAGTTACGGCTTTCCCCTCAAGAAGCCTTTTGCTGAGACAGTTCTTGTGGAATTGGCAAAGTGATATTTGGAAGCCCATAGAGGGCTATGGTGAAAAAGGAAATATCCTCAGATGAAATCTGGAAAGAAGCTTTCTGAGAAACTACTGAGTGTTCTGTTAATTCATCTCACAGAGTTACATCTGTATTTCGTGGATCTCTTTGCTAGCCTTATTTCTGTGGAATCTGAGAACAGATATTTCGGATCCCATTGAAGACTATAGGGCCAAAGGAAATATCCTCCGATAACAAAGAGAAAGAAGTTTTCCAAGAAACTTCTTTGTGTTCTGTGAAATCATCTCACAGAGTTACAGCTTTCCCCTCAAGAAGCCTTTCGCTAAGACAGTTCTTGTGGAATTGGCAAAGTGATATTTGGAAGCCCATAGAGGGCTATGGTGAAAAAGGAAATATCCTCAGATGAAATCTGGAAAGAAGCTTTCTGAGAAACTTCTCTGTGATGTGTGACTTCCACTCACAGAGTTACATCTGTATTTCGTGGATCTCTTTCTAGCCGTATTTCTGAGGAATCTGAGAACAGATATTTCGGATCCCTTTGAAGACTATACAGCCAAAGGAAATATCCTCCGATAAAAAAGAGAAAGAAGCTTTCTGAGAAACTTCTTTGTGTTCTGTGAAATCATCTCACAGAGTTACAGCTTTCCCCTCAAGAATCCTTTCGCTGAGACAGTTCTTGTGGAATTGGCAAAGTGATATTTGGAAGCCCATAGAGGGCTATGGTGAAAAAGGAAATATCCTCAGATGAAATCTGGAAAGAAGCTTTCTGAGAAAATGCTGAGTGTTCTGTTAATTCATCTCACAGAGTTACATCTGTAATTTGTGGATCTCTTTGCTAGCCTTATTTCTGTGGAATCTGAGAACAGATATTTCGGATCCCATTGAAGACTATAGGGCCAAAGGAAATATCCTCCGATAACAAAGAGAAAGAAGCTTTCTGAGAAACTTCTTTGTGTTCTGTGAAATCATATCACAGAGTTACAGCTTTCCCCTCAAGAAGCCTTTCGCTAAGACACTTCTTGTGGAATTGGCAAAGTGATATTTGGAAGCCCATAGAGGGCTATGGTGAAAAAGGAAATATCCTCAGATGAAATCTGGAAAGAAGCTTTCTGAGAAACTGCTTAGTGTTCTGTTAATTCATTTCACAGAGTTACATCTGTATTTCGTGGATCTCTTTGCTAGCCTTATTTCTGTGGAATCTGAGAACAGATATTTCGGATCCCATTGAAGACTATAGGGCCAAAGGAAATATCCTCCGATAACAAAGAGAAAGAAGCTTTCTGAGAAACTTCTTTGTGTTCTGTGAAATCATCTCACAGAGATACAGCTTTCCCCTCAAGAAGCCTTTCGCTAAGACAGTTCTTGAGGAATTGGCAAAGTGATATTTGGAAGCCCATAGAGGGCTATGGTGAAAAAGGAAATATCCTCAGATGATATCTGGAAAGAAGCTTTCTGAGAAACTGCTTAGTGTTCTGTTAATTCATCTCACAGAGTTACATCTGTATTTCGTGGATCTCTTTGCTAGCCTTATTTCTGTGGAATCTGAGAACAGATATTTCGGATCCCATTGAAGCCTATAGGGCCAAAGGAAATATCCTCCGATAACAAAGAGAAAGAAGCTTTCTGAGAAACTTCTTTGTGTTCTGTGAAATCATCTCACAGAGTTACAGCTTTCCCCTCAAGAAGCCTTTCGCTAAGACAGTTCTTGTGGAATTGGCAAAGTGATATTTGGAAGCCCATAGAGGGCTATGGTGAAAAAGGAAATATCCTCAGATGAAATCTGGAAAGAAGCTTTCTGAGAAACTGCTTAGTGTTCTGTTAATTCATCTCACAGAGTTACATCCGTATTTCGTGGATCTCTTTGCTAGCCTTATTTCTGTGGAATCTGAGAACAGATATTTCGGATCCCATTGAAGCCTATAGGGCCAAAGGAAATATCCTCCGATAACAAAGAGAAAGAAGCTTTCTGAGAAACTTCTTTGTGTTCTGTGAAATCATCTCACAGAGTTACAGCTTTCCCCTCAAGAAGCCTTTCGCTAAGACAGTTCTTGTGGAATTGGCAAAGTGATATTTGGAAGCCCATAGAGGGCTATGGTGAAAAAGGAAATATCCTCAGATGAAATCTGGAAAGAAGCTTTCTGAGAAACTGCTTAGTGTTCTGTTAATTCATCTCACAGAGTTACATCCGTATTTCGTGGATCTCTTTGCTAGCCTTATTTCTGTGGAATCTGAGAACAGATATTTCGGATCCCATTGAAGACTATAGGGCCAAAGGAAATATCCTCCGATAACAAAGAGAAAGAAGCTTTCTGAGAAACTTCTTTGTGTTCTGTGAAATCATCTCACAGAGTTACAGCTTTCCCCTCAAGAAGCCTTTCGCTAAGACAGTTCTTGTGGAATTGGCAAAGTGATATTTGGAAGCCCATAGAGGGCTATGGTGAAAAAGGAAATATCCTCAGATGAAATCTGGAAAGAAGCTTTCTGAGAAACTTCTCTGTGATGTGTGACTTCCACTCACAGAGTTACATCTGTATTTCGTGGATCTCTTTCTAGGGGTATTTCTGAGGAATCTGAGAACAGATATTTCGGATCCCTTTGAAGACTATACAGCCAAAGGAAATATCCTCCGATAACAAAGAGAAAGAAGCTTTCTGAGAAACTTCTTTGTGTTCTGTGAAATCATCTCACAGAGTTACAGCTTTCCCCTCAAGAAGCCTTTCGCTGAGACAGTTCTTGTGGAATTGGCAAAGTGATATTTGGAAGCCCATAGAGGGCTATGGTGAAAAAGGAAATATCCTCAGATGAAATCTGGAAAGAAGCTTTCTGAGAATCTGCTGAGTGTTCTGTTAATTCATCTCACAGAGTTACATCTGTATTTTGTGGATCTCTTTGCTAGCCTTATTTCTGTGGAATCTGAGAACAGATATTTCGTATCCCATTGAAGACTATAGGGCCAAAGGAAATATCCTCCGATAACAAAGAGAAAGAAGCTTTCTGAGAAACTTCTTTGTGTTCTGTGAAATCATCTCACAGAGTTACAGCTTTCCCCTCAAGAAGCCTTTCGCTAAGACAGTTCTTGTGGAATTGGCAAAGTGATATTTGGAAGCCCATAGAGGGCTATGGTGAAAAAGGAAATATCCTCAGATGAAATCTGGAAAGAAGCTTTCTGAGAAACTTCTCTGTGATGTGTGACTTCCACTCGCAGAGTTACATCTGTATTTCGTGGATCTCTTTCTAGCCTTATTTCTGTGGAATCTGAGAACAGATATTTCGGATCCCTTTGAAGACTATACGGCCAAAGGAAATATCCTCCGATAACAAAGAGTAAGAAGCTTTCTGAGAGACTTCTTTGTGTTCTGTGAAATCATATCACAGAGTTACAGCTTTCCCCTCAAGAAGCCTTTCGCTGAGACAGTTCTTGTGGAATTGGCAAAGTGATATTTGGAAGCCCATAGAGGGCTATGGTGAAAAAGGAAATATCCTCAGATGAAATCTGGAAAGAAGCTTTCTGAGAAACTTCTCTGTGATGTGTGACTTCCACTCACAGAGTTACATCTGTATTTCGTGGATCTCTTTCTAGCCGTATTTCTGAGGAATCTGAGAACAGATATTTCGGATCCCTTTGAAGACTATAAAGCCAAAGGAAATATCCTCCGATAACAAAGAGAAAGAAGCTTTCTGAGAAACTTCTTTGTGTTCTGTGAAATCATCTCACAGAGTTACAGCTTTCCCCTCAAGAAGCCTTTCGCTGAGACAGTTTTTGTGGAATTGGCAAAGTGATATTTGGAAGCCCATAGAGGGCTATGGTGAAAAAGGAAATATCCTCAGATGATATCTGGAAAGAAGCTTTCTGAGAAACTGCTTAGTGTTCTGTTAATTCATCTCACAGAGTTACATCTGTATTTCGTGGATCTCTTTGCTAGCCTTATTTCTGTGGAATCTGAGAACAGATATTTCGGATCCCATTGAAGACAATAGGGCCAAAGGAAATATCCTCCGATAACAAAGAGAAAGAAGCTTTCTGAGAAACTTCTTTGTGTTCTGTGAAATCATCTCACAGAGTTACAGCTTTCCCCTCAAGAAGCCTTTCGCTAAGACAGTTCTTGTGGAATTGGCAAAGTGATATTTGGAAGCCCATAGAGGGCTACGGTGAAAAAGGTAATATCCTCAGATGATATCTGGAAAGAAGCTTTCTGAGAAACTGCTTAGTGTTCTGTTAATTCATCTCACAGAGTTACGTCTGTATTTCGTGGATCTCTTTGCTAGCCTTATTTCTGTGGAATCTGAGAACAGATATTTCGGATCCCATTGAAGACTATAGGGCCAAAGGAAATATCCTCCGATAACAAAGAGAAAGAAGCTTTCTGAGAAACTTCTTTGTGTTCTGTGAAATCATCTCACAGAGTTACAGCTTTCCCCTCAAGAAGCCTTTCGCTAAGACAGTTCTTGTGGAATTGGCAAAGTGATATTTGGAAGCCCATAGAGGGCTATGGTGAAAAAGGAAATATCCTCAGATGAAATCTGGAAAGAAGCTTTCTGAGAAACTGCTTAGTGTTCTGTTAATTCATCTCACAGAGTTACATCCGTATTTCGTGGATCTCTTTGCTAGCCTTATTTCTCTAGAATCTGAGAACAGATATTTCGGATCCCATTGAAGACTATAGGGCCAAAGGAAATATCCTCCGATAACAAAGAGAAAGAAGCTTTCTGAGAAACTTCTTTGTTTTCTCTGAAATCATCTCACAGAGTTACAGCTTTCCCCTCAAGAAGCCTTTCGGTAAGACAGTTCTTGTGGAATTGGCAAAGTGATATTTGGAAGCCCATAGAGGGCTATGGTGAAAAAGGAAATATCCTCAGATGAAATCTGGAAAGAAGCTTTCTGAGAAACTGCTTAGTGTTCTGTTAATTCATCTCCCAGAATTACATCTGTATTTTGTGGATCTCTTTGCTAGCCTTATTTCTGTGAAATCTGAGAACAGATATTTCCTATCCCATTGAAGACTATAGAGCCAAAGGAAATATCCTCCGATAACAAAGAGAAAGAAGCTTTCTGAGAAACGTCTTTGTGTTCTGTGAAATCATCTCACAGAGTTACAGCTTTCCCCTCAAGAAGCCTTTCGCTAAGACAGTTCTTGTGGAATTGGCAAAGTGATATTTGGAAGCCCATAGAGGGCTATGGTGAAAAAGGAAATATCCTCAGATGAAATCTGGAAAGAAGCTTTCTGAGAAACTGCTGAGTGTTCTGTTAATTCATCTCACAGAGTTACATCTGTATTTCATGGATATCTTTGCTAGCCTTATTTCTGTGGAATGTGAGAACAGATATTTCGGATCCCATTGAAGACTATAGGGCCAAAGGAAATATCCTCCGATAACAAAGAGAAAGAAGTTTTCCGAGAAACTTCTTTGTGTTCTGTGAAATCATCTCACAGAGTTACAGCTTTCCCCTCAAGAAGCCTTTCGCTAGGACAGTTCTTGTGGAATTGGCAAAGTGATATTTGGAAGCCCATAGAGGGCTATGGTGAAAAAGGAAATATCCTCAGATGAAATCTGGAAAGAAGCTTTCTGAGAAACTTCTCTGTGATGTGTGACTTCCACTCACAGAGTTACATCTGTATTTTGTGGATCTCTTTCTAGTCGTATTTCTGAGGAATCTGAGAACAGATATTTCGGATCCCATTGAAGACAATAGGGCCAAAGGAAATATCCTCTGATAACAAAGAGAAAGAAGCTTTCTGAGAAACTTCTTTGTGTTCTGTGAAATCATCTCACAGAGTTACAGCTTTCCCCTCAAGAAGCCTTTCGCTGAGACAGTTCTTGTGGAATTGGCAAAGTGATATTTGGAAGCCCATCGAGGGCTATGGTGAAAAAGGAAATATCCTCAGATGAAATCTGGAAAGAAGCTTTCTGAGAAACTGCTGAGTGTTCTGTTAATTCACCTCACAGAGTTACATCTGTATTTTGTGGATCTCTTTGCTAGCCTTATTTTTGTGGAATCTGAGAACAGATATTTCGGATCCCATTGAAGACTATAGGGCCAAAGGAAATATCCTCCGATAACAAAGAGAAAGAAGCTTTCTGAGAAACTTCTTTGTGTTCTGTGAAATCATCTCACAGAGTTACAGCTTTCCCCTCTAGAAACCTTTCGCTAAGACAGTTCTTGTGGAATTGGCAAAGTGATATTTGGAAGCCCATTGAGGGGTATGGTGAAAAAGGAAATATCCTCAGATGATATCTGGAAAGAAGCTTTCTGAGAAACTGCTTAGTGTTCTGTTAATTCATCTCACAGAGTTACATCTGTATTTCGTGGATCTGTTTGCTAGCCTTATTTCTGTGGAATCTGAGAACAGATATTTCAGATCCCATTGAAGACAATAGGGCCAAAGGAAATATCCTCCGATAACAAAGAGAAAGAAGCTTTCTGAGAAACTTCTTTGTGTTCTGTGAAATCATCTCACAGAGTTACAGCTTTCCCCTCAAGAAGCCTTTCGCTGAGACAGTTCTTGTGGAATTGGCAAAGTGATATTTGGAAGCCCATAGAGGGCTATGGTGAAAAAGGAAATATCCTCAGATGAAATCTGGAAAGAAGCTTTCTGAGAAACTGCTTAGTGTTCTGTTAATTCATCTCACAGAGTTACATCTGTATTTCGTGGATCTCTTTGCTAGCCTTATTTCTGTGGAATCTGAGAACAGATATTTCGGATCCCATTGAAGACTATAGGGCCAAAGGAAATATCCTCCGATAACAAAGAGAAAGAAGCTTTCTGAGAAACTTCTTTGTGTTCTCTGAAATCATCTCACAGAGTTACAGCTTTCCCCTCAAGAAGCCTTTCGCTAAGACAGTTCTTGTGGAATTGGCAAAGTGATATTTGGAAACCAATAGAGGGCTATGGTGAAAAAGGAAATATCCTCAGATGAAATCTGGAAAGAAGCTTTCTGAGAAAATTCTCTGTGATGTGTGACTTCCACTCACAGAGTTACATCTCTATTTCGTGGATCTCTTTCTAGCCTTATTTCTGTGGAATCTGAGAACAGATATTTCGGATCCCTTTGAAGACTATACGGCCAAAGGAAATATCCTCCGATAACAAAGAGAAAGAAGCTTTCTGAGAAACGTCTTTGTGTTCTGTGAAATCATCTCACAGAGTTACAGCTTTCCCCTCAAGAAGCCTTTCGCTAAGACAGTTCTTGTTGAATTGGCAAAGTGATATTTGGAAGCCCATAGAGGGCTATGGTGAAAAAGGAAATATCCTCAGATGAAATCTGGAAAGAAGCTTTCTGAGAAACTGCTGAGTGTTCTGTTAATTCATCTCACAGAGTTACATTTGTATTTCGTGGATCTCTTTGCTAGCCTTATTTCTGTGGAATCTGAGAACAGATATTTCGGATCCCATTGAAGACTATAGGGCCAAAGGAAATATCCTCCGATAACAAAGAGAAAGAAGTTTTCCGAGAAACTTCTTTGTGTTCTGTGAAATCATCTCACAGAGTTACAGCTTTCCCCTCAAGAAGCCTTTCGCTAAGACAGTTCTTGTGGAATTGGCAAAGTGATATTTGGAAGCCCATTGAGGGGTATGGTGAAAAAGGAAATATCCTCAGATGATATCTGGAAAGAAGCTTTCTGAGAAACTGCTGAGTGTTCTGTTAATTCATCTCACAGAGTTACATCTGTATTTCGTGGATCTGTTTGCTAGCCTTATTTCTGTGGAATCTGAGAACAGATATTTCAGATCCCATTGAAGACAATAGGGCCAAAGGAAATATCCTCCGATAACAAAGAGAAAGAAGCTTTCTGAGAAACTTCTTTGTGTTCTGTGAAATCATCTCACAGAGTTACAGCTTTCCCCTCAAGAAGCCTTTCGCTAAGACAGTTCTTGTGGAATTGGCAAAGTGATATTTGGAAGCCCATAGAGGGCTACGGTGAAAAAGGTAATATCCTCAGATGATATCTGGAAAGAAGCTTTCTGAGAAACTGCTTAGTGTTCTGTTAATTCATCTCACAGAGTTACGTCTGTATTTCGTGGATCTCTTTGCTAGCCTTATTTCTGTGGAATCTGAGAACAGATATTTCGGATCCCATTGAAGACTATAGGGCCAAAGGAAATATCCTCCGATAACAAAGAGAAAGAAGCTTTCTGAGAAACTTCTTTGTGTTCTGTGAAATCATCTCACAGAGTTACAGCTTTCCCCTCAAGAAGCCTTTCGCTAAGACAGTTCTTGTGGAATTGGCAAAGTGATATTTGGAAGCCCATAGAGGGCTATGGTGAAAAAGGAAATATCCTCAGATGAAATCTGGAAAGAAGCTTTCTGAGAAACTGCTGAGTGTTCTGTTAATTCATCTCACAGAGTTACATCTGTATTTCGTGGATATCTTTGCTAGCCTTATTTCTGTGGAATGTGAGAACAGATATTTCGGATCCCATTGAAGACTATAGGGCCAAAGGAAATATCCTCCGATAACAAAGAGAAAGAAGTTTTCCGAGAAACTTCTTTGTGTTCTGTGAAATCATCTCACAGAGTTACAGCTTTCCCCTCAAGAAGCCTTTCGCTAGGACAGTTCTTGTGGAATTGGCAAAGTGATATTTGGAAGCCCATAGAGGGCTATGGTGAAAAAGGAAATATCCTCAGATGAAATCTGGAAAGAAGCTTTCTGAGAAACTTCTCTGTGATGTGTGACTTCCACTCACAGAGTTACATCTGTATTTTGTGGATCTCTTTCTAGTCGTATTTCTGAGGAATCTGAGAACAGATATTTCGGATCCCATTGAAGACAATAGGGCCAAAGGAAATATCCTCTGATAACAAAGAGAAAGAAGCTTTCTGAGAAACTTCTTTGTGTTCTGTGAAATCATCTCACAGAGTTACAGCTTTCCCCTCAAGAAGCCTTTCGCTGAGACAGTTCTTGTGGAATTGGCAAAGTGATATTTGGAAGCCCATCGAGGGCTATGGTGAAAAAGGAAATATCCTCAGATGAAATCTGGAAAGAAGCTTTCTGAGAAACTGCTGAGTGTTCTGTTAATTCACCTCACAGAGTTACATCTGTATTTTGTGGATCTCTTTGCTAGCCTTATTTCTGTGGAATCTGAGAACAGATATTTCGGATCCCATTGAAGACTATAGGGCCAAAGGAAATATCCTCCGATAACAAAGAGAAAGAAGCTTTCTGAGAAACGTCTTTGTGTTCTGTGAAATCATCTCACAGAGTTACAGCTTTCCCCTCAAGAAGCCTTTCGCTAAGACAGTTCTTGTGGAATTGGCAAAGTGATATTTGGAAGCCCATAGAGGGCTATGGTGAAAAAGGAAATATCCTCAGATGAAATCTGGAAAGAAGCTTTCTGAGAAACTGCTGAGTGTTCTGTTAATTCATCTCACAGAGTTACATCTGTATTTCATGGATATCTTTGCTAGCCTTATTTCTGTGGAATGTGAGAACAGATATTTCGGATCCCATTGAAGACTATAGGGCCAAAGGAAATATCCTCCGATAACAAAGAGAAAGAAGTTTTCCGAGAAACTTCTTTGTGTTCTGTGAAATCATCTCACAGAGTTACAGCTTTCCCCTCAAGAAGCCTTTCGCTAGGACAGTTCTTGTGGAATTGGCAAAGTGATATTTGGAAGCCCATAGAGGGCTATGGTGAAAAAGGAAATATCCTCAGATGAAATCTGGAAAGAAGCTTTCTGAGAAACTTCTCTGTGATGTGTGACTTCCACTCACAGAGTTACATCTGTATTTTGTGGATCTCTTTCTAGTCGTATTTCTGAGGAATCTGAGAACAGATATTTCGGATCCCATTGAAGACAATAGGGCCAAAGGAAATATCCTCTGATAACAAAGAGAAAGAAGCTTTCTGAGAAACTTCTTTGTGTTCTGTGAAATCATCTCACAGAGTTACAGCTTTCCCCTCAAGAAGCCTTTCGCTGAGACAGTTCTTGTGGAATTGGCAAAGTGATATTTGGAAGCCCATCGAGGGCTATGGTGAAAAAGGAAATATCCTCAGATGAAATCTGGAAAGAAGCTTTCTGAGAAACTGCTGAGTGTTCTGTTAATTCACCTCACAGAGTTACATCTGTATTTTGTGGATCTCTTTGCTAGCCTTATTTTTGTGGAATCTGAGAACAGATATTTCGGATCCCATTGAAGACTATAGGGCCAAAGGAAATATCCTCCGATAACAAAGAGAAAGAAGCTTTCTGAGAAACTTCTTTGTGTTCTGTGAAATCATCTCACAGAGTTACAGCTTTCCCCTCTAGAAACCTTTCGCTAAGACAGTTCTTGTGGAATTGGCAAAGTGATATTTGGAAGCCCATTGAGGGGTATGGTGAAAAAGGAAATATCCTCAGATGATATCTGGAAAGAAGCTTTCTGAGAAACTGCTTAGTGTTCTGTTAATTCATCTCACAGAGTTACATCTGTATTTCGTGGATCTGTTTGCTAGCCTTATTTCTGTGGAATCTGAGAACAGATATTTCAGATCCCATTGAAGACAATAGGGCCAAAGGAAATATCCTCCGATAACAAAGAGAAAGAAGCTTTCTGAGAAACTTCTTTGTGTTCTGTGAAATCATCTCACAGAGTTACAGCTTTCCCCTCAAGAAGCCTTTCGCTGAGACAGTTCTTGTGGAATTGGCAAAGTGATATTTGGAAGCCCATAGAGGGCTATGGTGAAAAAGGAAATATCCTCAGATGAAATCTGGAAAGAAGCTTTCTGAGAAACTGCTTAGTGTTCTGTTAATTCATCTCACAGAGTTACATCTGTATTTCGTGGATCTCTTTGCTAGCCTTATTTCTGTGGAATCTGAGAACAGATATTTCGGATCCCATTGAAGACTATAGGGCCAAAGGAAATATCCTCCGATAACAAAGAGAAAGAAGCTTTCTGAGAAACTTCTTTGTGTTCTCTGAAATCATCTCACAGAGTTACAGCTTTCCCCTCAAGAAGCCTTTCGCTAAGACAGTTCTTGTGGAATTGGCAAAGTGATATTTGGAAACCAATAGAGGGCTATGGTGAAAAAGGAAATATCCTCAGATGAAATCTGGAAAGAAGCTTTCTGAGAAAATTCTCTGTGATGTGTGACTTCCACTCACAGAGTTACATCTCTATTTCGTGGATCTCTTTCTAGCCTTATTTCTGTGGAATCTGAGAACAGATATTTCGGATCCCTTTGAAGACTATACGGCCAAAGGAAATATCCTCCGATAACAAAGAGAAAGAAGCTTTCTGAGAAACGTCTTTGTGTTCTGTGAAATCATCTCACAGAGTTACAGCTTTCCCCTCAAGAAGCCTTTCGCTAAGACAGTTCTTGTTGAATTGGCAAAGTGATATTTGGAAGCCCATAGAGGGCTATGGTGAAAAAGGAAATATCCTCAGATGAAATCTGGAAAGAAGCTTTCTGAGAAACTGCTGAGTGTTCTGTTAATTCATCTCACAGAGTTACATTTGTATTTCGTGGATCTCTTTGCTAGCCTTATTTCTGTGGAATCTGAGAACAGATATTTCGGATCCCATTGAAGACTATAGGGCCAAAGGAAATATCCTCCGATAACAAAGAGAAAGAAGTTTTCCGAGAAACTTCTTTGTGTTCTGTGAAATCATCTCACAGAGTTACAGCTTTCCCCTCAAGAAGCCTTTCGCTAAGACAGTTCTTGTGGAATTGGCAAAGTGATATTTGGAAGCCCATTGAGGGGTATGGTGAAAAAGGAAATATCCTCAGATGATATCTGGAAAGAAGCTTTCTGAGAAACTGCTGAGTGTTCTGTTAATTCATCTCACAGAGTTACATCTGTATTTCGTGGATCTGTTTGCTAGCCTTATTTCTGTGGAATCTGAGAACAGATATTTCAGATCCCATTGAAGACAATAGGGCCAAAGGAAATATCCTCCGATAACAAAGAGAAAGAAGCTTTCTGAGAAACTTCTTTGTGTTCTGTGAAATCATCTCACAGAGTTACAGCTTTCCCCTCAAGAAGCCTTTCGCTAAGACAGTTCTTGTGGAATTGGCAAAGTGATATTTGGAAGCCCATAGAGGGCTACGGTGAAAAAGGTAATATCCTCAGATGATATCTGGAAAGAAGCTTTCTGAGAAACTGCTTAGTGTTCTGTTAATTCATCTCACAGAGTTACGTCTGTATTTCGTGGATCTCTTTGCTAGCCTTATTTCTGTGGAATCTGAGAACAGATATTTCGGATCCCATTGAAGACTATAGGGCCAAAGGAAATATCCTCCGATAACAAAGAGAAAGAAGCTTTCTGAGAAACTTCTTTGTGTTCTGTGAAATCATCTCACAGAGTTACAGCTTTCCCCTCAAGAAGCCTTTCGCTAAGACAGTTCTTGTGGAATTGGCAAAGTGATATTTGGAAGCCCATAGAGGGCTATGGTGAAAAAGGAAATATCCTCAGATGAAATCTGGAAAGAAGCTTTCTGAGAAACTGCTGAGTGTTCTGTTAATTCATCTCACAGAGTTACATCTGTATTTCGTGGATATCTTTGCTAGCCTTATTTCTGTGGAATGTGAGAACAGATATTTCGGATCCCATTGAAGACTATAGGGCCAAAGGAAATATCCTCCGATAACAAAGAGAAAGAAGTTTTCCGAGAAACTTCTTTGTGTTCTGTGAAATCATCTCACAGAGTTACAGCTTTCCCCTCAAGAAGCCTTTCGCTAGGACAGTTCTTGTGGAATTGGCAAAGTGATATTTGGAAGCCCATAGAGGGCTATGGTGAAAAAGGAAATATCCTCAGATGAAATCTGGAAAGAAGCTTTCTGAGAAACTTCTCTGTGATGTGTGACTTCCACTCACAGAGTTACATCTGTATTTTGTGGATCTCTTTCTAGTCGTATTTCTGAGGAATCTGAGAACAGATATTTCGGATCCCATTGAAGACAATAGGGCCAAAGGAAATATCCTCTGATAACAAAGAGAAAGAAGCTTTCTGAGAAACTTCTTTGTGTTCTGTGAAATCATCTCACAGAGTTACAGCTTTCCCCTCAAGAAGCCTTTCGCTGAGACAGTTCTTGTGGAATTGGCAAAGTGATATTTGGAAGCCCATCGAGGGCTATGGTGAAAAAGGAAATATCCTCAGATGAAATCTGGAAAGAAGCTTTCTGAGAAACTGCTGAGTGTTCTGTTAATTCACCTCACAGAGTTACATCTGTATTTTGTGGATCTCTTTGCTAGCCTTATTTCTGTGGAATCTGAGAACAGATATTTCGGATCCCATTGAAGACTATAGGGCCAAAGGAAATATCCTCCGATAACAAAGAGAAAGAAGCTTTCTGAGAAACTTCTTTGTGTTCTGTGAAATCATCTCACAGAGTTACAGCTTTCCCCTCTAGAAGCCTTTCGCTAAGACAGTTCTTGTGGAATTGGCAAAGTGATATTTGGAAGCCCATTGAGGGGTATGGTGAAAAAGGAAATATCCTCAGATGATATCTGGAAAGAAGCTTTCTGAGAAACTGCTTAGTGTTCTGTTAATTCATCTCACAGAGTTACATCTGTATTTCGTGGATCTGTTTGCTAGCCTTATTTCTGTGGAATCTGAGAACAGATATTTCAGATCCCATTGAAGACAATAGGGCCAAAGGAAATATCCTCCGATAACAAAGAGAAAGAAGCTTTCTGAGAAACTTCTTTGTGTTCTGTGAAATCATCTCACAGAGTTACAGCTTTCCCCTCAAGAAGCCTTTCGCTGAGACAGTTCTTGTGGAATTGGCAAAGTGATATTTGGAAGCCCATAGAGGGCTATGGTGAAAAAGGAAATATCCTCAGATGAAATCTGGAAAGAAGCTTTCTGAGAAACTGCTTAGTGTTCTGTTAATTCATCTCACAGAGTTACATCTGTATTTCGTGGATCTCTTTGCTAGCCTTATTTCTGTGGAATCTGAGAACAGATATTTCGGATCCCATTGAAGACTATAGGGCCAAAGGAAATATCCTCCGATAACAAAGAGAAAGAAGCTTTCTGAGAAACTTCTTTGTGTTCTGTGAAATCATCTCACAGAGTTACAGCTTTCCCCTCAAGAAGCCTTTCGCTAAGACAGTTCTTGTGGAATTGGCAAAGTGATATTTGGAAGCCCATAGAGGGCTATGGTGAAAAAGGAAATATCCTCAGATGAAATCTGGAAAGAAGCTTTCTGAGAAACTGCTTAGTGTTCTGTTAATTCTTCTCACAGAGTTACATCCGTATTTCGTGGATCTCTTTGCTAGCCTTATTTCTGTGGAATCTGAGAACAGATATTTCGGATCCCATTGAAGACTATAGGGCCAAAGGAAATATCCTCCGATAACAAAGAGAAAGAAGCTTTCTGAGAAACTTCTTTGTGTTCTCTGAAATCATCTCACAGAGTTACAGCTTTCCCCTCAAGAAGCCTTTCGCTAAGACAGTTCTTGTGGAATTGGCAAAGTGATATTTGGAAACCAATAGAGGGCTATGGTGAAAAAGGAAATATCCTCAGATGAAATATGGAAAGAAGCTTTCTGAGAAAATTCTCTGTGATGTGTGACTTCCACTCACAGAGTTACATCTCTATTTCGTGGATCTCTTTCTAGCCTTATTTCTGTGGAATCTGAGAACAGATATTTCGGATCCCTTTGAAGACTATACGGCCAAAGGAAATATCCTCCGATAACAAAGAGAAAGAAGCTTTCTGAGAAACGTCTTTGTGTTCTGTGAAATCATCTCACAGAGTTACAGCTTTCCCCTCAAGAAGCCTTTCGCTAAGACAGTTCTTGTTGAATTGGCAAAGTGATATTTGGAAGCCCATAGAGGGCTATGGTGAAAAAGGAAATATCCTCAGATGAAATCTGGAAAGAAGCTTTCTGAGAAACTGCTGAGTGTTCTGTTAATTCATCTCACAGAGTTACATTTGTATTTCGTGGATCTCTTTGCTAGCCTTATTTCTGTGGAATCTGAGAACAGATATTTCGGATCCCATTGAAGACTATAGGGCCAAAGGAAATATCCTCCGATAACAAAGAGAAAGAAGTTTTCCGAGAAACTTCTTTGTGTTCTGTGAAATCATCTCACAGAGTTACAGCTTTCCCCTCAAGAAGCCTTTCGCTAAGACAGTTCTTGTGGAATTGGCAAAGTGATATTTGGAAGCCCATTGAGGGGTATGGTGAAAAAGGAAATATCCTCAGATGATATCTGGAAAGAAGCTTTCTGAGAAACTGCTTAGTGTTCTGTTAATTCATCTCACAGAGTTACATCTGTATTTCGTGGATCTGTTTGCTAGCCTTATTTCTGTGGAATCTGAGAACAGATATTTCAGATCCCATTGAAGACAATAGGGCCAAAGGAAATATCCTCCGATAACAAAGAGAAAGAAGCTTTCTGAGAAACTTCTTTGTGTTCTGTGAAATCATCTCACAGAGTTACAGCTTTCCCCTCAAGAAGCCTTTCGCTGAGACAGTTCTTGTGGAATTGGCAAAGTGATATTTGGAAGCCCATAGAGGGCTATGGTGAAAAAGGAAATATCCTCAGATGAAATCTGGAAAGAAGCTTTCTGAGAAACTGCTTAGTGTTCTGTTAATTCATCTCACAGAGTTACATCTGTATTTCGTGGATCTCTTTGCTAGCCTTATTTCTGTGGAATCTGAGAACAGATATTTCGGATCCCATTGAAGACTATAGGGCCAAAGGAAATATCCTCCGATAACAAAGAGAAAGAAGCTTTCTGAGAAACTTCTTTGTGTTCTGTGAAATCATCTCACAGAGTTACAGCTTTCCCCTCAAGAAGCCTTTCGCTAAGACAGTTCTTGTGGAATTGGCAAAGTGATATTTGGAAGCCCATAGAGGGCTATGGTGAAAAAGGAAATATCCTCAGATGAAATCTGGAAAGAAGCTTTCTGAGAAACTGCTTAGTGTTCTGTTAATTCTTCTCACAGAGTTACATCCGTATTTCGTGGATCTCTTTGCTAGCCTTATTTCTGTGGAATCTGAGAACAGATATTTCGGATCCCATTGAAGACTATAGGGCCAAAGGAAATATCCTCCGATAACAAAGAGAAAGAAGCTTTCTGAGAAACTTCTTTGTGTTCTCTGAAATCATCTCACAGAGTTACAGCTTTCCCCTCAAGAAGCCTTTCGCTAAGACAGTTCTTGTGGAATTGGCAAAGTGATATTTGGAAACCAATAGAGGGCTATGGTGAAAAAGGAAATATCCTCAGATGAAATCTGGAAAGAAGCTTTCTGAGAAAATTCTCTGTGATGTGTGACTTCCACTCACAGAGTTACATCTCTATTTCGTGGATCTCTTTCTAGCCTTATTTCTGTGGAATCTGAGAACAGATATTTCGGATCCCTTTGAAGACTATACGGCCAAAGGAAATATCCTCCGATAACAAAGAGAAAGAAGCTTTCTGAGAAACGTCTTTGTGTTCTGTGAAATCATCTCACAGAGTTACAGCTTTCCCCTCAAGAAGCCTTTCGCTAAGACAGTTCTTGTTGAATTGGCAAAGTGATATTTGGAAGCCCATAGAGGGCTATGGTGAAAAAGGAAATATCCTCAGATGAAATCTGGAAAGAAGCTTTCTGAGAAACTGCTGAGTGTTCTGTTAATTCATCTCACAGAGTTACATTTGTATTTCGTGGATCTCTTTGCTAGCCTTATTTCTGTGGAATCTGAGAACAGATATTTCGGATCCCATTGAAGACTATAGGGCCAAAGGAAATATCCTCCGATAACAAAGAGAAAGAAGTTTTCCGAGAAACTTCTTTGTGTTCTGTGAAATCATCTCACAGAGTTACAGCTTTCCCCTCAAGAAGCCTTTCGCTAAGACAGTTCTTGTGGAATTGGCAAAGTGATATTTGGAAGCCCTTAGAGGGCTATGGTGAAAAAGGAAATATCCTCAGATGAAATCTGGAAAGAAGCTTTCTGAGAAACTTCTCTGTGATGTGTGACTTCCACTCAAAGAGTTACATCTGTATTTCGTGGATCTCTTTCTAGCCGTATTTCTGAGGAATCTGAGAACAGATATTTCGGATCCCTTTGAAGACTATACAGCCAAAGGAAATATCCTCCGATAACAAAGAGAAAGAACCTTTCTGAGAAACTTCTTTGTGTTCTGTGAAATCATCTCACAGAGTTACAGCTTTCCCCTCAAGAAGCCTTTCGCTGAGACAGTTCTTGTGGAATTGGCAAAGTGATATTTGGAAGCCCATAGAGGGCTATGGTGAAAAAGGAAATATCCTCAGATGAAATCTGGAAAGAAGCTTTCTGAGAATCTGCTGAGTGTTCTGTTAATTCATCTCACAGAGTTACATCTGTATTTTGTGGATCTCTTTGCTAGCCTTATTTCTGTGGAATCTGAGAACAGATATTTCGTATCCCATTGAAGACTATAGGGCCAAAGGAAATATCCTCCGATAACAAAGAGAAAGAAGCTTTCTGAGAAACTTCTTTGTGTTCTGTGAAATCATCTCACAGAGTTACAGCTTTCCCCTCAAGAAGCCTTTCGCTAAGACAGTTCTTGTGGAATTGGCAAAGTGATATTTGGAAGCCCATAGAGGGCTATGGTGAAAAAGGAAATATCCTCAGATGAAATCTGGAAAGAAGCTTTCTGAGAAACTTCTCTGTGATGTGTGACTTCCACTCGCAGAGTTACATCTGTATTTCGTGGATCTCTTTCTAGCCTTATTTCTGTGGAATCTGAGAACAGATATTTCGGATCCCTTTGAAGACTATACGGCCAAAGGAAATATCCTCCGATAACAAAGAGAAAGAAGCTTTCTGAGAGACTTCTTTGTGTTCTGTGAAATCATATCACAGAGTTACAGCTTTCCCCTCAAGAAGCCTTTCGCTGAGACAGTTCTTGTGGAATTGGCAAAGTGATATTTGGAAGCCCATAGAGGGCTATGGTGAAAAAGGAAATATCCTCAGATGAAATCTGGAAAGAAGCTTTCTGAGAAACTGCTGAGTGTTCTGTTAATTCATCTCACAGAGTTACATCTGTATTTTGTGGATCTCTTTGCTAGCCTTAATTCTGTGGAATCTGAGGACAGATATTTCGGATCCCATTGAAGACTATAGGGCCAAAGGAAATATCCTCCGATAACAAAGAGAAAGAAGCTTTCTGAGAAACTTCTTTGTGTTCTGTGAAATCATCTCACAGAGTTACAGCTTTCCCCTCAAGAAGCCTTTCGCTAAGACAGTTCTTGTGGAATTGGCAAAGTGATATTTGGAAGCCCATAGAGGGCTATAGTGAAAAAGGAAATATCCTCAGATGAAATCTGGAAAGAAGCTTTCTGAGAAACTGCTTAGTGTTCTGTTAATTCATCTCACAGAGTTACATCTGTATTTCGTGGATCTCTTTGCTAGCCTTATTTCTGTGGAATCTGAGAACAGATATTTCGGATCCCTTTGAAGACTATAGGGCCAGGAAATATCCTCCGATAACAAAGAGAAAGAAGCTTTCTGAGAAACTTGTTTGTGTTCTGTGAAATCATCTCACAGAGTTACAGCTTTCCCCTCAAGAAGCCTTTCGCTAAGACAGTTCTTGTGGAATTGGAAATCTGATATTTGGAAGCCCATAGAGGGCTATGGTGAAAAAGGAAATATCCTCAGATGAAATCTGGAAAGAAGCTTTCTGAGAAACTTCTCTGTGATGTGTGACTTCCATTCACAGAGTTACATCTGTATTTCATGGATCTCTTTCTAGCCTTATTTCTGTGGAATCTGAGAACAGATATTTCGGATCCCTTTGAAGACTATACGGCCAAAGGAAATATCCTCCGATAACAAAGAGAAAGAAGCTTTCTGAGAAACTACTTTGTGTTCTGTGAAATCATAACACAGAGTTACAGCTTTCCCCTCAAGAAGCCTTTTGCTGAGACAGTTCTTGTGGAATTGGCATAGTGATATTTGGAAGCCCATAGAGGGCTATGGTGAAAAAGGAAATATCCTCAGATGAAATCTGGAAAGAAGCTTTCTGAGAAACTGCTGAGTGTTCTGTTAATTCATCTCACAGAGTTACATCTGTATTTCGTGGATCTCTTTGCTAGCCTTATTTCTGTGGAATCTGAGAACAGATATTTCGGATCCCATTGAAGACTATAGGGCCAAAGGAAATATCCTCCGATAACAAAGAGAAAGAAGTTTTCCGAGAAACTTCTTTGTGTTCTGTGAAATCATCTCACAGAGTTACAGCTTTCCCCTCAAGAAGCCTTTCGCTAAGACAGTTCTTGGGGAATTGGCAAAGTGATATTTGGAAGCCCATAGAGGGCTATGGTGAAAAAGGAAATATCCTCAGATGAAATCTGGAAAGAAGCTTTCTGAGAAACTTCTCTGTGATGTGTGACTTCCACTCACAGAGTTACATCTGTATTTCGTGGATCTCTTTCTAGCCGTGTTTCTGAGTAATCTGAGAACAGATATTTCGGATCCCTTTGAAGACTATAAAGCCAAAGGAAATATCCTCCGATAACAAAGAGAAAGAAGCTTTCTGAGAAACTTCTTTGTGTTCTGTGAAATCATCTCACAGAGTTACAGCTTTCCCCTCAAGAAGCCTTTCGCTGAGACACTTCTTGTGGAATTGGCAAAGTGATATTTGGAAGCCCATAGAGGGCTATGGTGAAAAAGGAAATATCCTCAGATGATATCTGGAAAGAAGCTTTCTGAGAAACTGCTTAGTGTTCTGTTAATTCATCTCACAGAGTTACATCTGTATTTCGTGGATCTCTTTGCTAGCCTTATTTCTGTGGAATCTGAGAACAGATATTTCGGATCCCATTGAAGACAATAGGGCCAAAGGAAATATCCTCCGATAACAAAGAGAAAGAAGCTTTCTGAGAAACTTCTTTGTGTTCTGTGAAATCATCTCACAGAGTTACAGCTTTCCCCTCAAGAAGCCTTTCGCTAAGACAGTTCTTGTGGAATTGGCAAAGTGATATTTGGAAGTCCATAGAGGGCTACGGTGAAAAAGGTAATATCCTCAGATGATATCTGGAAAGAAGCTTTCTGAGAAACTGCTTAGTGTTCTGTTAATTCATCTCACAGAGTTACATCTGTATTTCGTGGATCTCTTTGCTAGCCTTATTTCTGTGGAATCTGAGAACAGATATTTCGGATCCCATTGAAGACTATAGGGCCAAAGGAAATATCCTCCGATAACAAAGAGAAAGAAGCTTTCTGAGAAACTTCTTTGTGTTCTGTGAAATCATCTCACAGAGTTACAGCTTTCCACTCAAGAAGCCTTTCGCTAAGACAGTTCTTGTGGAAATGGCAAAGTGATATTTGGAAGCCCATAGAGGGCTATGGTGAAAAAGGAAATATCCTCAGATGAAATCTGGAAAGAAGCTTTCTGAGAAACTGCTTAGTGTTCTGTTAATTCATCTCACAGAGTTACATCCGTATTTCGTGGATCTCTTTGCTAGCCTTATTTCTCTAGAATCTGAGAACAGATATTTCGGATCCCATTGAAGACTATAGGGCCAAAGGAAATATCCTCTGATAACAAAGAGAAAGAAGCTTTCTGAGAAACTTCTTTGTTTTCTCTGAAATCATCTCACAGAGTTACAGCTTTCCCCTCAAGAAGCCTTTCGGTAAGACAGTTCTTGTGGAATTGGCAAAGTGATATTTGGAAGCCCTTAGAGGGCTATGGTGAAAAAGGAAATATCCTCAGATGAAATCTGGAAAGAAGCTTTCTGAGAAAATTCTCTGTGATGTGTGACTTCCACTCACAGAGTTACATCTCTATTTCGTGGATCTTTTTCTAGCCTTATTTCTGTGGAATCTGAGAACAGATATTTCGGATCCCTTTGAAGACTATACGGCCAAAGGAAATATCCTCCGATAACAAAGAGAAAGAAGCTTTCTGAGAAACGTCTTTGTGTTCTGTGAAATCATCTCACAGAGTTACAGCTTTCCCCTCAAGAAGCCTTTCGCTAAGACAGTTCTTGTTGAATTGGCAAAGTGATATTTGGAAGCCCATAGAGGGCTATGGTGAAAAAGGAAATATCCTCAGATGAAATCTGGAAAGAAGCTTTCTGAGAAACTGCTGAGTGTTTTGTTAATTCATCTCACAGAGTTACATTTGTATTTCGTGGATCTCTTTGCTAGCCTTATTTCTGTGGAATCTGAGAACAGATATTTCGGATCCCTTTGAAGACTATAGGGCCAAAGGAAATATCCTCCGATAACAAAGAGAAAGAAGTTTTCCGAGAAACTTCTTTGTGTTCTGTGAAATCATCTCACAGAGTTACAGCTTTCCCCTCAAGAAGCCTTTCGCTAAGACAGTTCTTGTGGAATTGGCAAAGTGATATTTGGAAGCCCATAGAGGGCTATGGTGAAAAAGGAAATATCCTCAGATGAAATCTGGAAAGAAGCTTTCTGAGAAACTTCTCTGTGATGTGTGACTTCCACTCACAGAGTTACATCTGTATTTCGTGGATCTCTTTCAACCGTATTTCTGAGGAATCTGAGAACAGATATTTCGGATCCCTTTGAAGACTATACAGCCAAAGGAAATATCCTCCGATAACAAAGAGAAAGAAGCTTTCTGAGAAACTTCTTTGTGTTCTGTGAAATCATCTCACAGAGTTACAGCTTTCCCCTCAAGAAGCCTTTCGCTGAGACAGTTCTTGTGGAATTGGCAAAGTGATATTTGGAAGCCCATAGAGGGCTATGGTGAAAAAGGAAATATCCTCAGATGATATCTGGAAAGAAGCTTTCTGAGAAACTGCTTAGTGTTCTGTTAATTCATCTCACAGAGTTACATCTGTATTTCGTGGATCTCTTTGCTAGCCTTATTTCTGTGGAATCTGAGAACAGATATTTCGGATCCCATTGAAGACAATAGGGCCAAAGGAAATATCCTCCGATAACAAAGAGAAAGAAGCTTTCTGAGAAACTTCTTTGTGTTCTGTGAAATCATCTCACAGAGTTACAGCTTTCCCGTCAAGAAGCCTTTCGCTAAGACAGTTCTTGTGGAATTGGCAAAGTGATATTTGGAAGCCCATAGAGGGCTATGGTGAAAAAGGAAATATCCTCAGATGAAATCTGGAAAGAAGCTTTCTGAGAAACTGCTTAGTGTTCTGTTAATTCATCTCACAGAGTTACATCTGTATTTCGTGGATCTCTTTGCTAGCCTTATTTCTGTGGAATCTGAGAACAGATATTTCGGATCCCATTGAAGACAATAGGGCCAAAGGAAATATCCTCCGATAACAAAGAGAAAGAAGCTTTCTGAGAAACTTCTTTGTGTTCTCTGAAATCATCTCACAGAGTTACAGCTTTCCCCTCAAGAAGCCTTTCGCTAAGACAGTTCTTGTGGAATTGGCAAAGTGATATTTGGAAGCCCATAGAGGGCTATGGTGAAAAAGGAAATATCCTCAGATGAAATCTGGAAAGAAGCTTTCTGAGAAACTGCTTAGTGTTCTGTTAATTCATCTCACAGAGTTACATCCGTATTTCGTGGATCTCTTTGCTAGCCTTATTTCTGTGGAATCTGAGAACAGATATTTCGGATCCCATTGAAGACTATAGGGCCAAAGGAAATATCCTCCGATAACAAAGAGAAAGAAGCTTTCTGAGAAACTTCTTTGTGTTCTCTGAAATCATCTCACAGAGTTACAGCTTTCCCCTCAAGAAGCCTTTCGCTAAGACAGTTCTTGTGGAATTGGCAAGGTGATATTTGGAAACCAATAGAGGGCTATGGTGAAAAAGGAAATATCCTCAGATGAAATCTGGAAAGAAGCTTTCTGAGAAACTTCTCTGTGATGTGTGACTTCCACTCACAGAGTTACATCTCTATTTCGTGGATCTCTTTCTAGCCTTATTTCTGTGGAATCTGAGAACAGATATTTCGGATCCCTTTGAAGACTATACGGCCAAAGGAAATATCCTCCGATAACAAAGAGAAAGAAGCTTTCTGAGAAACGTCTTTGTGTTCTGTGAAATCATCTCACAGAGTTACAGCTTTCCCCTCAAGAAGCCTTTCGCTAAGACAGTTCTTGTTGAATTGGCAAAGTGATATTTGGAAGCCCATAGAGGGCTATGGTGAAAAAGGAAATATCCTCAGATGATATCTGGAAAGAAGCTTTCTGAGAAACTGCTGAGTGTTCTGTTAATTCATCTCACAGAGTTACATTTGTATTTCGTGGATCTCTTTGCTAGCCTTATTTCTGTGGAATCTGAGAACAGATATTTCGGATCCCATTGAAGACTATAGGGCCAAAGGAAATATCCTCCGATAACAAAGAGAAAGAAGCTTTCTGAGAAACTTCTTTGTGTTCTGTGAAATCATCTCACAGAGTTACAGCTTTCCCCTCAAGAAGCCTTTCGCTAAGACAGTTCTTGGGGAATTGGCAAAGTGATATTTGGAAGCCCATAGAGGGCTATGGTGAAAAAGGAAATATCCTCAGATGAAATCTGGAAAGAAGCTTTCTGAGAAACTTCTCTGTGATGTGTGACTTCCACTCACAGAGTTACATCTGTATTTCGTGGATCTCTTTCTAGCCGTATTTCTGAGGAATCTGAGAACAGATATTTCGGATCCCTTTGAAGACTATACAGCCAAAGGAAATATCCTCAGATAACAAAGAGAAAGAAGCTTTCTGAGAAACTTCTTTGTGTTCTGTGAAATCATCTCACAGAGTTACAGCTTTCCCCTCAAGAAGCCTTTCGCTGAGACAGTTCTTGTGGAATTGGCAAAGTGATATTTGGAAGCCCATAGAGGGCTATGGTGAAAAAGGAAATATCCTCAGATGAAATCTGGAAAGAAGCTTTCTGAGAATCTGCTGAGTGTTCTGTTAATTCATCTCACAGAGTTACATCTGTATTTTGTGGATCTCTTTGCTGGCCTTATTTCTGTGGAATCTGAGAACAGATATTTCGGATCCCATTGAAGACTATAGGGCCAAAGGAAATATCCTCCGATAACAAACAGAAAGAAGCTTTCTGAGAAACTTCTTTGTGTTCTGTGAAATCATCTCACAGAGTTACAGCTTTCCCAACAAGAAGCCTTTCGCTAAGACAGTTCTTGTGGAATTGGCAAAGTGATATTTGGAAGCCCATAGAGGGCTATGGTGAAAAAGGAAATATCCTCAGATGAAATCTGGAAAGAAGCTTTCTGAGAAACTTCTCTGTGATGTGTGACTTCCACTCACAGAGTTACATCTGTATTTCGTGGATCTCTTTCTAGCCTTATTTCTGTGGAATCTGAGAACAGATATTTCGGATCCCATTGAAGACTATAGGGCCAAAGGAAATATCCTCCGATAACAAAGAGAAAGACTTTCTGAGAAACTTCTTTGTGTTCTGTGAAATCATCTCCCAGAGTTACAGCTTTCCCCTCAAGAAGCCTTTCGCTAAGACAGTTCTTGTGGAATTGGCAAAGTGATATTTGGAAGCCCATAGAGGGCTATAGTGAAAAAGGAAATATCCTCAGATGAAATATGGAAAGAAGCTTTCTGAGAAACTGCTTAGTGTTCTGTTAATTCATCTCGCAGAGTTACATCTGTATTTCCTGGATCTCTTTGCTAGCCTTATGTCTGTGGAATCTGAGAACAGATATTTCGGATCCCATTGAAGACTATAGGGCCAAAGGAAATATCCTCCGATAACAAAGAGAAAGAAGCTTTCTGAGAAACTTCTTTGTGTTCTGTGAAATCATCTCACAGAGTTACAGCTTTCCCCTCAAGAAGCCTTTCGCTAAGACAGTTCTTGTGGAATTGGCAAAGTGATATTTGGAAGCCCATAGAGGGCAATGGTGAAAAAGGAAATATCCTCAGATGAAATCTGGAAAGCTTTCTGAGAAACTGCTTAGTGTTCTGTTAATTCATCTCACAGAGTTACATCCGTATTTCATGGATCTCTTTGGTAGCCTTATTTCTGTGGAATCTGAGAACCGATATTTCGGATCCCATTGAAGACTATAGGGCCAAAGGAAATATCCTCCGATAACAAAGAGAAAGACTTTCTGAGAAACTTCTTTGTGTTCTGTGAAATCATCTCACAGAGTTACAGCTTTCCCCTCAAGAAGCCTTTCGCTAAGACAGTTCTTGTGGAATTGGCAAAGTGATATTTGGAAGCCCATAGAGGGCTATGGTGAAAAAGGAAATATCCTCAGATGAAATCTGGAAAGAAGCTTTCTGAGAAAATTCTCTGTGATGTGTGACTTCCACTCACAGAGTTACATCTGTATTTCGTGGATCTCTTTCTAGCCTTATTTCTGTGGAATCTGAGAACAGATATTTCGGATCCCTTTGAAGACTATACGGCCAAAGGAAATATCCTCCGATAACAAAGAGAAAGAAGCTTTCTGAGAAACTTCTTTGTGTTCTGTGAAATCATCTCACAGAGTTACAGCTTTCCCCTCAAGAAGCCTTTCGCTGAGACAGTTCTTGTGGAATTGGCATAGTGATATTTGGAAGCCCATAGAGGGCTATGGTGAAAAAGGAAATATCCTCAGATGAAATCTGGAAAGAAGCTTTCTGAGAAATTGCTTAGTGTTCTGTTAATTCATCTCACAGAGTTACATCTGTATTTTGTGGATCTCTTTGCTAGCCTTATTTCTGTGGAATCTGAGAACAGATATTTCGAATCCCATTGAAGACTATAGGGCCAAAGGAAATATCCTCCGATAACAAAGAGAAAGAAGCTTTCTGAGAAACTTCTTTGTGTTCTGTAAAATCATCTCACAGAGTTACAGCTTTCCCCTCAAGAAGCCTTTCGCTAAGACAGTTCTTGTGGAATTGGCAAAGTGATATTTGGAAGCCCATAGAGGGCTATGGTGAAAAAGGAAATATCCTCAGATGAAATCTGGAAAGAAGCTTTCTGAGAAACTGCTTAGTGTTCTGTTAATTCATCTCACAGAGTTACATCTGTATTTCGTGGATCTCTTTGCTAGCCTTATTTCTGTGGAATCTGAGAACAGATATTTCGGATCCCATTGAAGACTATAGGGCCAAAGGAAATATCCTCCGATAACAAAGAGAAAGAAGTTTTCCGAGAAACTTCTTTGTGTTCTGTGAAATCATCTCACAGAGTTACAGCTTTCCCCTCAAGAAGCCTTTCGCTAAGACAGTTCTTGTGGAATTGGCAAAGTGATATTTGGAAGCCCATAGAGGGCTATGGTGAAAAAGGAAATATCCTCAGATGAAATCTGGAAAGAAGCTTTCTGAGAAACTGCTCTGTGATGTGTGACTTCCACTCACAGAGTTACATCTGTATTTCGTGGATCTCTTTGCTAGCCTTATTTCTGTGTAATCTGAGAACAGATATTTCGGATCCCTTTGAAGAGTATACAGCCAAAGGAAATCTCCTACGATAACAAAGAGAAAGAAGCTTTCTGAGAAACTTCTTTGTGTTCTGTGAAATCATCTCACAGAGTTACAGCTTTCCCCTCAAGAAGCCTTTCACTGAGACAGTTCTTGTGGAATTGGCAAAGTGATATTTGGAAGCCCATAGAGGGCTACGGTGAAAAAGGAAATATCCTCAGATGAAATCTGGAAAGAAGCTTTCTGAGAAACTGCTGAGTGTTCTGTTAATTCATCTCACAGAGTTACATCCGTAATTTATGGATCTCTTTGCTAGCCTTATTTCTGTGGAATCTGAAAACAGATATTTCGGATCCCTTTGAAGACTATAGGGCCAAAGGAAATATCCTCCGATAACAAAGAGAAAGAAGCTTTCTGAGAAACTTCTTTGTGTTCTGTAAAATCATCTCACAGAGTTACAGCGTTCCCCTCAAGAAGCCTTTCGCTAAGACAGTTCTTGTGGAATTGGCAAAGTGATATTTGGAAGCCCATAGAGGGCTACGGTGAAAAAGGAAATATCCTCAGAAGATAGCTGGAAAGAAGCTTTCTGAGAAACTGCTTAGTGTTCCGTTAATTCATCTCACAGAGTTACATCTGTATTTCGTGGATCTCTTTGCTAGCCTTATTTCTGTGGAATCTGAGAACAGATATTTCGGATCCCTTTGAAGACTATACAGCCAAAGGAAATATCCTCCGATAACTAAGAGAAAGAAGCTTTCTGAGAAACTTCATTGTGTTCTCTGAAATCATATCACAGAGTTACTGCTTTCCCCTCAAGAAGCCTTTCGCTGAGACAGTTCTTGTGGAATTGGCATAGTGATATTTGGAAGCCCATAGAGGGCTATGGTGAAAAAGGAAATATCCTCAGATGAAATCTGGAAAGAAGCTTTCTGAGAAACTGCTTAGTGTTCTGTTAATTCATCTCACAGAGTTACATCCGTATTTCGTGGATCTCTTTGCTAGCCTTATTTCTGTGGAATCTGAGAACCGATATTTCGGATCCCATTGAAGACTATAGGGCCAAAGGAAATATCCTCCGATAACAAAGAGAAAGACTTTCTGAGAAACTTCTTTGTGTTCTGTGAAATCATCTCACAGAGTTACAGCTTTCCCCTCAAGAAGCCTTTCGCTAAGACAGTTCTTGTGGAATTGGCAAAGTGATATTTGGAAGCCCATAGAGGGCTATGGTGAAAAAGGAAATATCCTCAGATGAAATCTGGAAAGAAGCTTTCTGAGAATCTTCTCTGTGATGTGTGACTTCCACTCACAGAGTTACATCTGTATTTCGTGGATCTCTTTCTAGCCTTATTTCTGTGGAATCTGAGAACAGATATTTCGGATCCCTTTGAAGACTATACGGCCAAAGGAAATATCCTCCGATAACAAAGAGAAAGAAGCTTTCTGAGAAACTTCTTTGTGTTCTGTGAAATCATATCACAGAGTTACAGCTTTCCCCTCAAGAAGCCTTTCGCTGAGACAGTTCTTGTGGAATTGGCATAGTGATATTTGGAAGCCCATAGAGGGCTATGGTGAAAAAGGAAATATCCTCAGATGAAATCTGGAAAGAAGCTTTCTGAGAAACTGCTTAGTGTTCTGTGAATTCATCTCACAGAGTTACATCTGTATTTTGTGGATCTCTTTGCTAGCCTTATTTCTGTGAAATCTGAGAACAGATATTTCGGATCCCATTGAAGACTATAGGGCCAAAGGAAATATCCTCCGATAACAAAGAGAAAGAATCTTTCAGAGAAACGTCTTTGTGTTCTGTGAAATCATCTCACAGAGTTACAGCTTTCCCCTCAAGAAGACTTTCGCTAAGACAGTTCTTGTGGAATTGGCAAATTGATATTTGGAAGCCCTTAGAGGGCTATGGTGAAAAAGGAAATATCCTCAGATGAAATCTGGAAAGAAGCCTTCTGAGAAACTCCTTAGTGTTCTGTTAATTCATCTCACAGAGTTACATCTGTATTTCGTGGATCTCTTTGCTAGCCTTATTTCTGTGGAATCTGAGAACAGATATTTCGGATCCCATTGAAGACTATAGGGCCAAAGGAAATATCCTCCGATAACAAAGAGAAAGAGGCTTACTGAGAACCTTCTTTGTGTTCTGTGAAATCATCTCACAGAGTTACAGCTTTCCCCTCAAGAAGCCTTTCGCTACGACAGTTCTTGTGGAATTGGCAAAGTGATATTTGGTAGCCCATAGAGGGCTATGGTGAAAAAGGAAATATCCTCAGATGAAATCTGGAAAGAAGCTTTCTGAGAAACTGCTTAGTGTTCTGTTAATTCATCTCGCAGAGTTACATCTGTATTTCTGGATCTCTTTGCTAGCCTTATTTCTGTGGAATCTGAGAACAGATATTTCGGATCCCATTGAAGACTATAGGGCCAAAGGAAATATCCTCTGATAACAAAGAGAAAGAAGCTTTCTGAGAAACTTCTTTGTGTTCTGTAAAATCATCTCACAGAGTTACAGCTTTCCCCTCAAGAAGCCTTTCGCTAAGACAGTTCTTGTGGAATTGGCAAAGTGATATTTGGAAGCCCATAGAGGGCTATGGTGAAAAAGGAAATATCCTCAGATGAAATCTGGAAAGAAGCTTTCTGAGAAACTGCTCTGTGATTTGTGACTTCCACTCACAGAGTTACATCTGTCTTTCGTGGATCTCTTTGCTAGCCTTATTTCTGTGTAAACTGAGAACAGATATTTCGGATCCCTTTGAAGACTATACGGCCAAAGGAAATATCCTCCGATAACAAAGAGAAAGAAGCTTTCTGAGAAACTTCTTTGTGTTCTCTGAAATCATCTCACAGAGTTACAGCTTTCCCCTCAAGAAGCCTTTCGCTGAGACAGTTCTTGTGGAATTGGCATAGTGATATTTGGAAGCCCATAGAGGGCTATGGTGAAAAAGGAAATATCCTCAGATGAAATCTGGAAAGAAGCTTTCTGAGAAATTGCTTAGTGTTCTGTTAATTCATCTCACAGAGTTACATCTGTATTTTGTGGATCTCTTTGCTAGCCTTATTTCTGTGGAATCTGAGAACAGATATTTCGAATCCCATTGAAGACTATAGGGCCAAAGGAAATATCCTCCGATAACAAAGAGAAAGAAGCTTTCTGAGAAACTTCTTTGTGTTCTGTAAAATCATCTCACAGAGTTACAGCTTTCCCCTCAAGAAGCCTTTCGCTAAGACACTTCTTGTGGAATTGGCAAAGTGATATTTGGAAGCCCATAGAGGGCTATGGTGAAAAAGGAAATATCCTCAGATGAAATCTGGAAAGAAGCTTTCTGAGAAACTGCTTAGTGTTCTGTTAATTCATCTCACAGAGTTACATCTGTATTTCGTGGATCTCTTTGCTAGCCTTATTTCTGTGGAATCTGAGAACAGATATTTCGGATCCCATTGAAGACTATAGGGCCAAAGGAAATATCCTCCGATAACAAAGAGAAAGAAGTTTTCCGAGAAACTTCTTTGTGTTCTGTGAAATCATCTCACAGAGTTACAGCTTTCCCCTCAAGAAGCCTTTCGCTAAGACAGTTCTTGTGGAATTGGCAAAGTGATATTTGGAAGCCCATAGAGGGCTATGGTGAAAAAGGAAATATCCTCAGATGAAATCTGGAAAGAAGCTTTCTGAGAAACTGCTCTGTGATGTGTGACTTCCACTCACAGAGTTACATCTGTATTTCGTGGATCTCTTTGCTAGCCTTATTTCTGTGTAATCTGAGAACAGATATTTCGGATCCCTTTGAAGACTATACGGCCAAAGGAAATCTCCTCCGATAACAAAGAGAAAGAAGCTTTCTGAGAAACTTCTTTGTGTTCTCTGAAATCATATCACAGAGTTACAGCTTTCCCCTCAAGAAGCCTTTCGCTGAGACAGTTCTTGTGGAATTGGCATAGTGATATTTGGAAGCCCATAGAGGGCTATGGTGAAAAAGGAAATATCCTCAGATGAAATCTGGAAAGAAGCTTTCTGAGAAATTGCTTAGTGTTCTGTTAATTCATCTCACAGAGTTACATCTGTATTTTGTGGATCTCTTTGCTAGCCTTATTTCTGTGGAATCTGAGAACAGATATTTCGAATCCCATTGAAGACTATAGGGCCAAAGGAAATATCCTCCGATAACAAAGAGAAAGAAGCTTTCTGAGAAACTTCTTTGTGTTCTGTGAAATCATCTCACAGAGTTACAGCTTTCCCCTCAAAAAGCCTTTCGCTAAGACAGTTCTTGTGGAATTGGCAAAGTGATATTTGGAAGCCCATAGAGGGCTATGGTGAAAAAGGAAATATCCTCAGATGAAATCTGGAAAGAAGCTTTCTGAGAAACTGCTTAGTGTTCTGTTAATTCATCTCACAGAGTTACATCTGTGTTTCCTGGATCTCTTTGCTAGCCTTATTTTTGTGGAATCTGAGAACAGATATTTCGGATCCATTTGAAGACTATAGGGCCCAAGGAAATATCCTCCGATAACAAAGAGAAAGAAGCTTTCTGAGAAACTTCTTTGTGTTCTGTGAAATCATCCACAGAGTTACAGATTTCCCCTCAAGAAGCTTTTCGCTAAGACAGTTCTTGTGCAATTGGCAAAGTGATATTTGGAAGCCCATACAGGGCTAGGTGAAAAAGGAAATATTCTCATCTGAAATCTGGAAAGAAGCTTTCTGAGAAACTGCTTAGTGTTCTGTTAATTCATCTCACAGAGTTACATCCGTATTTCGTGGATCTCTTTGCTAGCCTTATTTCTGTGGAATCTGAGAACAGATATTTCGGTTCCCATTGAAGACTATAGGGCCAAAGGAAATATCCTCCGATAACAAAGAGAAAGAAGCTTTCTGAGAAACTTCTTTGTGTTCTGTGAAATCATCTCACAGAGTTACAGCTTTCCCCTCAAGAAGTCTTTCGCTAAGACAGTTCTTGTGGAATTGGCAAAGTGATATTTGGAAGCCCATCGAGGGCTACGGTGAAAAAGGAAATATCCTCAGATGAAATCTGGAAAGAAGCTTTCTGAGAAACTTCTCTGTGATGTGTGACTTCCACTCACAGAGTTATATCTGTATTTCGTGGATCTCTTTCTAGCCTTATTTCTGCGGAATCTGAAAACAGATATTTCGGATCCCATTGAAGACTATAGGGCCAAAGGAAACACCCTCCGATAACAAAGAGAAAGAAGCTTTCTGAGAAACTTCTTTGTGTTCTGTAAAATCATCTCACAGAGTTACAGCTTTCCCCTCAAGAAGCCTTTCGCTAAGACAGTTCTTGTGGAATTGGCAAAGTGATATTTGGAAGCCCATAGAGGGCTACGGTGAAAAAGTAAATATCCTCAGATGAAATCTGGAAAGAAGCTTTCTGAGAAACTTCTCTGTGATGTGTTACTTCCACTCACAGAGTTACATCTGTATTTCGTGGATCTCTTTGCTAGCCTTATTTCTGTGGAATCTGAGAACAGATATTTCGGATCCCATTGAAGACTATAGGGCCAAAGGAAATATCCTCCGATAACAAAGAGAAAGAAGCTTTCTGAGAAACTTCTTTGTGTTCTGTGAAATCATCTCACAGAGTTACAGCTTTCCCCTCAAGAAGCCTTTCGCTAAGACAGTTCTTGTGGAATTGGCAAAGTGATATTTGGAAGCCCATAGAGGGCTATGGTGAAAAAGGAAATATCCTCAGATGAAATCTGGAAAGAAGCTTTCTGAGAAACTGCTTAGTGTTCTGTTAATTCATCTCACAGAGTTACATCTGTATTTCGTGGATCTCTTTGCTAGCCTTTTTTCTGTGGAATCTGAGAACAGATATTTCGGATCCCATTGAAGACTATAGGGCCAAAGGAAATATCCTCCGATAACAAAGAGAAAGAAGCTTTCTGAGAAACTTCTTTGTGTTCTGTGAAATCATCTCACAGAGTTACAGCTTTCCCCTCAAGAAGCCTTTCGCTAAGACAGTTCTTGTGGAATTGGCAAAGTGATATTTGGAAGCCCATAGAGGGCTATGGTGAAAAAGGAAATATCCTCAGATGAAATCTGGAAAGAAGCTTTCTGAGAAACTTCTCTGTGATGTGTGACTTCCACTCACAGAGTTACATCTGTATTTCGTGGATCTCTTTCTAGCCGTATTTCTGAGGAATCTGAGAACAGATACTTCGGATCCCTTTGAAGACTATACAGCCAAAGGAAATATCCTCCGATAACAAAGAGAAAGAAGCTTTCTGAGAAACTTCTTTGTGTTCTGTGAAATCATCTCACAGAGTTACAGCTTTCCCCTCAAGAAGCCTTTCGCTAAGACAGTTCTTGTGGAATTGGCAAAGTGATATTTGGAAGCCCATAGAGGGCTATGGTGAAAAAGGAAATATCCTCAGATGATATCTGGAAAGAAGCTTTCTGAGAAACTGCTTAGTGTTCTGTTAATTCATCTCACAGAGTTACATCTGTATTTCGTGGATCTCTTTGCTAGCCTTATTTCTGTGGAATCTGAGAACAGATATTTCGGATCCCATTGAAGACTATAGGGCCAAAGGAAATATCCTCCGATAACAAAGAGAAAGAAGCTTTCTGAGAAACTTCTTTGTGTTCTGTGAAATCATCTCACAGAGTTACAGCTTTCCCCTCAAGAAGCCTTTCGCTAAGACAGTTCTTGTGGAATTGGCAAAGTGATATTTGGAAGCCCATAGAGGGCTATGGTGAAAAAGGAAATATCCTCAGATGAAATCTGGAAAGAAGCTTTCTGAGAAACTGCTTAGTGTTCTGTTAATTCATCTCACAGAGTTACATCCGTATTTCGTGGATCTCTTTGCTAGCCTTATTTCTGTGGAATCCGAGAACAGATATTTCGAATCCCATTGAAGACTATAGGGCCAAAGGAAATATCCTCCGATAACAAAGAGAAAGAAGCTTTCTGTGAAACTTCTTTGTGTTCTGTGAAATCATCTCACAGAGTTACAGCTTTCCCCTCAAGAAGCCTTTCGCTAAGACAGTTCTTGTGGAATTGGCAAAGTGATATTAGGAAGCCCATAGTGGGCTATGGTGAAAAAGGAAATATCCTCAGATGAAATCTGGAAAGAAGCTTTCTGAGAAACTTCTCTGTGATGTGTGACTTCCACTCACAGAGTTACATCTGTATTTCCTGGATCTCTTTCTAGCCTTATTTCTGCGGAATCTGAGAACAGATATTTCGGATCCCATTGAAGACTATAGGGCCAAAGGAAATATCCTCCGATAACAAAGAGAAAGAACCTTTCTGAGAAACTTCTTTGTGTTCTGTGAAATCATCTCACAGAGTTACAGCTTTCCCCTCAAGAAGCCTTTCGCTAAGACAGTTCTTGTGGAATTGGCAAAGTGATATTTGGAAGCCCATAGAGGGCTATGGTGAAAAAGGAAATATCCTCAGATGAAATCTGGAAAGAAGCTTTCTGAGAAACTTCTCTGTGATGTGTGACTTCCACTCACAGAGTTACATCTGTATTTCGTGGATCTCTTTGCTAGCCTTATTTCTGTGGAATATGAGAACAGATATTTCGGATCCCTTTGAAGACTATACGGCCAAAGGAAATATCCTCCGATAACAAAGAGAAAGAAGCTTTCTGAGAAACTTCTTCGTGTTCTCTGAAATCATATCACAGAGTTACAGCTTTCCCCTCAAGATGCCTTTCGCTGAGACAGTTCTTGTGGAATTGGTATAGTGATATTTGGAAGCCCATAGAGGGCTATGGTGAAAAAGGAAATATCCTCAGATGAAATCTGGAAAGAAGCTTTCTGAGAAATTGCTTAGTGTTCTGTTAATTCATCTCACAGAGTTACATCTGTATTTTGTGGATCTCTTTGCTAGCCTTATTTCTGTGGAATCTGAGAACAGATATTTCGGATCCCATTGAAGACTATAGGGCCAAAGGAAATATCCTCCGATAACAAAGAGAAAGAAGCTTTCTGAGAAACTTCTTTGTGTTCTCTGAAATCATCTCACAGAGTTACAGCTTTCCGCTCAAGAAGCCTTTCGCTAAGACAGTTCTTGTGGAATTGGCAAAGTGATATTTGGAAGCCCATAGAGGGCTATGGTGAAAAAGGAATTATCCTCAGATGAAATCTGGAAAGAAGCCTTCTGAGAAACTGCTTAGTGTTCTGTTAATTCATCTCACAGAGTTACATCCGTATTTCGTGGATCTCTTTGCTAGCCTTATTTCTGTGGAATCTGAGAACAGATATTTCGGATCCCTTTGAAGACTATAGGGCCAAAGGAAATATCCTCCGATAACAAAGAGAAAGAAGCTTTCTGAGAAACTTCTTTGTGTTCTGTGAAATCATCTCACAGAGTTACAGCTTTCCCCTCAAGAAGCCTTTCGCTAAGACAGTTCTTGTGGAATTGGCAAAGTGATATTTGGAAGCCCATAGAGGGCTATGTTGAAAAAGGAAATATCCTCAGATGATATCTGGAAAGAAGCTTTCTGAGAAACTGCTTAGTGTTCTGTTAATTCATCTCACAGAGTTACATCTGTATTTCGTGGATCTCTTTGCTAGCCTTATTTCTGTGGAATCTGAGAACAGATATTTCGGATCCCATTGAAGACTATAGGGCCAAAGGAAATATCCTCCGATAACAAAGAGAAAGAAGCTTTCTGAGAAACTTCTTTGTGTTCTGTGAAATCATCTCACAGAGTTACAGCTTTCCCCTCAAGAAGCCTTTCGCTAAGACAGTTCTTGTGGAATTGGCAAAGTGATATTTGGAAGCCCATAGAGGGCTATGGTGAAAAAGGAAATATCCTCAGATGAAATCTGGAAAGAAGCTTTCTGAGAAACTGCTTAGTGTTCTGTTAATTCATCTCACAGAGTTACATCCGTATTTCGTGGATCTCTTTGCTAGCCTTATTTCTGTGGAATCTGAGAACAGATATTTCGGATCCCATTGAAGACTATAGGGCCAAAGGAAATATCCTCCGATAACAAAGAGAAAGAAGCTTTCTGTGAAACTTCTTTGTGTTCTGTGAAATCATCTCACAGAGTTACAGCTTTCCCCTCAAGAAGCCTTTCGCTAAGACAGTTCTTGTGGAATTGGCAAAGTGATATTAGGAAGCCCATAGTGGGCTATGGTGAAAAAGGAAATATCCTCAGATGAAATCTGGAAAGAAGCTTTCTGAGAAACTTCTCTGTGATGTGTGACTTCCACTCACAGAGTTACATCTGTATTTCCTGGATCTCTTTCTAGCCTTATTTCTGCGGAATCTGAGAACAGATATTTCGGATCCCATTGAAGACTATAGGGCCAAAGGAAATATCCTCCGATAACAAAGAGAAAGAAGCTTTCTGAGAACCTTCTTTGTGTTCTGTGAAATCATCTCACAGAGTTACAGCTTTCCCCTCAAGAAGCCTTTCGCTAAGACAGTTCTTGTGGAATTGGCAAAGTGATATTTGGAAGCCCATAGAGGGCTATGGTGAAAAAGGAAATATCCTCAGATGAAATCTGGAAAGAAGCTTTCTGAGAAACTTCTCTGTGATGTGTGACTTCCACTCACAGAGTTACATCTGTATTTCGTGGATCTCTTTGCTAGCCTTATTTCTGTGGAATCTGAGAACAGATATTTCGGATCCCTTTGAAGACTATACGGCCAAAGGAAATATCCTCCGATAACAAAGAGAAAGAAGCTTTCTGAGAAACTTCTTCGTGTTCTCTGAAATCATATCACAGAGTTACAGCTTTCCCCTCAAGATGCCTTTCGCTGAGACAGTTCTTGTGGAATTGGCATAGTGATATTTGGAAGCCCATAGAGGGCTATGGTGAAAAAGGAAATATCCTCAGATGAAATCTGGAAAGAAGCTTTCTGAGAAATTGCTTAGTGTTCTGTTAATTCATCTCACAGAGTTACATCTGTATTTTGTGGATCTCTTTGCTAGCCTTATTTCTGTGGAATCTGAGAACAGATATTTCGGATCCCATTGAAGACTATAGGGCCAAAGGAAATATCCTCCGATAACAAAGAGAAAGAAGCTTTCTGAGAAACTTCTTTGTGTTCTGTGAAATCATCTCACAGAGTTACAGCTTTCCGCTCAAGAAGCCTTTCGCTAAGACAGTTCTTGTGGAATTGGCAAAGTGATATTTGGAAGCCCATAGAGGGCTATGGTGAAAAAGGAATTATCCTCAGATGAAATCTGGAAAGAAGCCTTCTGAGAAACTGCTTAGTGTTCTGTTAATTCATCTCACAGAGTTACATCCGTATTTCGTGGATCTCTTTGCTAGCCTTATTTCTGTGGAATCTGAGAACAGATATTTCGGATCCCTTTGAAGACTATAGGGCCAAAGGAAATATCCTCCGATAACAAAGAGAAAGAAGCTTTCTGAGAAACTTCTTTGTGTTCTGTGAAATCATCTCACAGAGTTACAGCTTTCCCCTCAAGAAGCCTTTCGCTAAGACAGTTCTTGTGGAATTGGCAAAGTGATATTTGGAAGCCCATAGAGGGCTATGTTGAAAAAGGAAATATCCTCAGATGATATCTGGAAAGAAGCTTTCTGAGAAACTGCTTAGTGTTCTGTTAATTCATCTCACAGAGTTACATCTGTATTTCGTGGATCTCTTTGCTAGCCTTATTTCTGTGGAATCTGAGAACAGATATTTCGGATCCCATTGAAGACTATAGGGCCAAAGGAAATATCCTCCGATAACAAAGAGAAAGAAGCTTTCTGAGAAACTTCTTTGTGTTCTGTGAAATCATCTCACAGAGTTACAGCTTTCCCCTCAAGAAGCCTTTCGCTAAGACAGTTCTTGTGGAATTGGCAAAGTGATATTTGGAAGCCCATAGAGGGCTATGGTGAAAAAGGAAATATCCTCAGATGAAATCTGGAAAGAAGCTTTCTGAGAAACTGCTTAGTGTTCTGTTAATTCATCTCACAGAGTTACATCCGTATTTCGTGGATCTCTTTGCTAGCCTTATTTCTGTGGAATCTGAGAACAGATATTTCGGATCCCATTGAAGACTATAGGGCCAAAGGAAATATCCTCCGATAACAAAGAGAAAGAAGCTTTCTGTGAAACTTCTTTGTGTTCTGTGAAATCATCTCACAGAGTTACAGCTTTCCCCTCAAGAAGCCTTTCGCTAAGACAGTTCTTGTGGAATTGGCAAAGTGATATTAGGAAGCCCATAGTGGGCTATGGTGAAAAAGGAAATATCCTCAGATGAAATCTGGAAAGAAGCTTTCTGAGAAACTTCTCTGTGATGTGTGACTTCCACTCACAGAGTTACATCTGTATTTCCTGGATCTCTTTCTAGCCTTATTTCTGCGGAATCTGAGAACAGATATTTCGGATCCCATTGAAGACTATAGTGCCAAAGGAAATATCCTCCGATAACAAAGAGAAAGAAGCTTTCTGAGAACCTTCTTTGTGTTCTGTGAAATCATCTCACAGAGTTACAGCTTTCCCCTCAAGAAGCCTTTCGCTAAGACAGTTCTTGTGGAATTGGCAAAGTGATATTTGGAAGCCCATAGAGGGCTATGGTGAAAAAGGAAATATCCTCAGATGAAATCTGGAAAGAAGCTTTCTGAGAAACTTCTCTGTGATGTGTGACTTCCACTCACAGAGTTACATCTGTATTTCGTGGATCTCTTTGCTAGCCTTATTTCTGTGGAATCTGAGAACAGATATTTCGGATCCCTTTGAAGACTATACGGCCAAAGGAAATATCCTCCGATAACAAAGAGAAAGAAGCTTTCTGAGAAACTTCTTCGTGTTCTCTGAAATCATATCACAGAGTTACAGCTTTCCCCTCAAGATGCCTTTCGCTGAGACAGTTCTTGTGGAATTGGCAAAGTGATATTTGGAAGCCCATAGAGGGCTATGGTGAAAAAGGAAATATCCTCAGATGAAATCTGGAAAGAAGCTTTCTGAGAAACTGCTTAGTGTTCTGTTAATTCATCTCACAGAGTTACATCTGTATTTCGTGGATCTCATTGCTAGCCTTATTTCTGTGGAATCTGAGAACAGATATTTCGGATCCCACTGAAGACTATAGGGCCAATGGAAATATCCTCCGATAACAATGAGAAAGAAGCTTTCTGAGAAACGTCTTTGTGTTCTGTGAAATCATCTCACAGAGTTACAGCTTTCCCCTCAAGAAGCCTTTCGCTAAGACAGTTCTTGTGGAATTGGCAAAGTGATATTTGGAAGCCCATAGAGGGCTACGGAGAAAAAGGAAATATCCTCAGATGAAATCTGGAAAGAAGCTTTCTGAGAAACTGCTTAGTGTTCTGTTAATTCATCTCACAGAGTTACATCCGTATTTCGTGGATCTGTTTGCTAGCCTTATTTCTGTGGAATCTGAGAACAGATATTTCGGATCCCATTGAAGACTATAGGGCCAAAGGAAATATCCTCCGATAACAAAGAGAAAGAAGCTTTCTGAGAAACTTCTTTGTGTTCTGTGAAATCATCTCACAGAGTTACAGCTTTACCCTCAAGAAGCCTTTCGCTAAGACAGTTCTTGTGGAATTGGCAAAGTGATATTTGGAAGCCCATAGAGGGCTATGGTGAAAAAGGAAATATCCTCAGATGAAATCTGGAAAGAAGCTTTCTGAGAAACTGCTTAGTGTTCTGTTAATTCATCTCACAGAGTTACATATGTGTTTCGTGGATCTCTTTGCTAGCCTTATTTTTGTGGAATCTGAGAACAGATATTTCGGATCCATTTGAAGACTATAGGGCCAAGGGACATATCCTCCGATAACAAAGAGAAAGAAGCTTTCAGAGAAACTTCTTTGTGTTCTGTGAAATCATCTCACAGAGTTACAGCTTTCCCCTCAAGAAGCCTTTCGCTAAGACAGTTCTTGTGCAATTGGCAAAGTGATATTTGGAAGCCCATACAGGGCTAGGTGAAAAAGGAAATATCCTCATCTGAAATCTTGAAAGAAGCTTTCTGAGAAACTGCTTAGTGTTCTGTTAATTCATCTCACAGAGTTACATCTGTATTTCGTGGATCTCTTTGCTAGCCTTATTTCTGTGGAATCTGAGAACAGATATTTCGGATCCCATTGAAGACTATAGGGCCAAAGGAAATATCCTCCGATAACAAAGAGAAAGAAGTTTTCCGAGAAACTTCTTTGTGTTCTGTGAAATCATCTCACAGAGTTACAGCTTTCCCCTCAAGAAGCCTTTCGCTAAGACAGTTCTTGTGGAATTGGCAAAGTGATATTTGGAAGCCCATAGAGGGCTATGGTGAAAAAAGAAATATCCTCAGATGAAATCTGGAAAGAAGCTTTCTGAGAAACTTCTCTGTGATGTGTGACTTCCACTCACAGAGTTACATCTGTATTTCGTGGATCTCTTTCTAGCCGTATTTCTGAGGAAACTGAGAACAGATATTTCGGATCCCTTTGAAGACTATACAGCCAATGGAAATATCCTCTGATAACAAAAAGAAAGAAGCTTTCTGAGAAACTTCTTTGTGTTCTGTGAAATCATCTCACAGAGTTACAGCTTTCCCCTCAAGAAGCCTTTTCCTGAGACAGTTCTTGTGGAATTGGCAAAGTGATATTTGGAAGCCCATAGAGGGCTATGGTGAAAAAGGAAATATTCTCAGATGAAATCTGGAAAGAAGCTTTCTGAGAAACTGCTAAGTGTTCTGTTAATTCATCTCACAGAGTTACATCTGTATTTTGTGGATCTCTTTGCTAGCCTTATTTCTGTGGAATCTGAGAGCATATATTTCGGATCCCATTGAAGACTATAGGGCCAAAGGAAATATCCTCCGATAACAAAGAGAAAGAAACTTTCTGAGAAACTTCTTTGTGTTCTGTGAAATCATCTCACAGAGTTACAGCTTTCCCCTCAAGAAGCCTTTCGCTAAGACAGTTCTTGTGGAATTGGCAAAGTGATATTTGGAAGCCCATTGAGGGCTATGGTGAAAAAGGAAATATCCTCAGATTATATCCCGAAAGAAGCTTTCTGAGAAACTGCTTAGTGTTCTGTTAATTCATCTCACAGAGTTACATCTGTATTTCGTGGATCTCTTTGCTAGCCTTATTTCTGTGGAATCTGAGAACAGATATTTCGGATCCCATTGAAGAAAATAGGGCCAAATTAAATATCCTCCGATAACAAAGAGAAAGAAGCTTTCTGAGAAACTTCTTTGTGCTCTGTGAAATCATCTCACAGAGTTACCGCTTTCCACTCAAGAAGCCTTTCGCTACGACAGTTCTTGTGGAATTGGCAAAGTGATATTTGGAAGCCCATAGAGGGCTATGGTGAAAAAGGAAATATCCTCAGATGAAATCTGGAAAGAAGCTTTCTGAGAAACTTCTCTGTGATGTGTGACTTCCACTCACAGAGTTACATCTGTATTTCGTGGATCTCTTTCTAGCCGTATTTCTGAGGAATCTGAGAACAGATATTTCGGATCCCTTTGAAGACTATACAGCCAAAGGAAATATCCTCCGATAACAAAGAGAAAGAAGCTTTCTGAGAAACTTCTTTGTGTTCTGTGAAATCATCTCACAGAGTTACAGCTTTCCGCTCAAGAAGCCTTTCGCTGAGACAGTTCTTGTGGAATTGGCAAAGTGATATTTGGAAGCCCATAGAGGGCTATGGTGAAAAAGGAAATATCCTCAGATGAAATCTGGAAAGAAGCTTTCTGAGAAACTTCTCTGTGATGTGTGACTTCCACTCACAGAGTTACATCTGTATTTCATGGATCTATTTCTAGCCTTATTTCTGTGGAATCTGAGAACAGATATTTCGGATCCCTTTGAAGACTATACGGCCAAAGGAAATATCCTCCGATAACAAAGAGAAAGAAGCTTTCTGAGAAACTTCTTTGTGTTCTGTGAAATCATATCACAGAGTTACAGCTTTCCCCTCAAGAAGCCTTTCGCTGAGACAGTTCTTGTGGAATTGGCATAGTGATATTTGGAAGCCCATAGAGGGCTATGGTGAAAAAGGAAATATCCTCAGATGAAATCTGGAAAGAAGCTTTCTGAGAAACTGCTTAGTGTTCTGTTAATTCATCTCACAGAGTTACATCTGTATTTTGTGGATCTCTTTGCTAGCTTTATTTCTGTGGAATCTGAGAACAGATATTTCGGATCCCATTGAAGACTATAGGGCCAAAGGAAATATCCTCCGATAACAAAGAGAAAGAAGCTTTCTGAGAAACTTCTTTGTGTTCTGTGAAATCATCTCACAGAGTTACAGCTTTCCCCTCAAGAAGCCTTTCGCTAAGACAGTTATTGTGGAATTGGCAAAGTGATATTTGGAAGCCCATAGAGGGCTATGGTGAAAAAGGAAATATCCTCAGATGAAATCTGGAAAGAAGCTTTCTGAGAAACTGCTTAGTGTTCTGTTAATTCATCTCACAGAGTTACATCTGTATTTCGTGGATCTCTTTGCTAGCCTTTTTTCTGCGGAATCTGAGAACAGATATTTCGGATCCCATTTAAGACTATAGGGCCAAAGGAAATATCCTCCCATAACAAAGAGAAAGAAGCTTTCTGAGAAACTTCTTTGTGTTCTGTGAAATCATCTCAAAGAGTTACACCTTTCCCCTCAAGAAGCCTTTCGCTAAGACAGTTCTTGTGGAATTGGCAAAGTGATATTTGGAAGCCCATAGAGGGCTATGGTGAAAAAGGAAATATCCTCAGATGAAATCTGGAAAGAAGCTTTCTGAGAAACAGCTTAGTGTTCTGTTAATTCATCTCACAGAGTTACATCTGTATTTCGTGGATCTCTTTGCTAGCCTTATTTCTGTGGAATCTGAGAACAGATATTTCGGATCCCATTGAAGACTATAGGGCCAAAGGAAATATCCTCCGATAACAAAGAGAAAGAAGCTTTCTGAGAAACTTCTTTGTGTTCTGTGAAATCATCTCACAGAGTTACAGCTTTCCCCTCAAGAAGCCTTTCTCTAAGACAGTTCTTGTGGAATTGGCAAAGTGATATTTGGAAGCCCATAGAGGGCTATGGTGAAAAAGGAAATATCCTCAGATGAAATCTGGAAAGAAGCTTTCTGAGAAACTGCTTAGTGTTCTGTTAATTCATCCCACAGAGTGACATCCGTATTTCGTGGATCTCTTTGCTAGCCTTATTTCTGTGGAATCTGAGAACAGATATTTCGGATCCCTTTGAAGACTGTAGGGCCAAAGGAAATATCCTCCGATAACAAAGTGAAAGAAGCTTTCTGAGAAACTTCTTTGTGTTCTCTGAAATCATCTCACAGAGTTACAGCTTTCCTCTCAAGAAGCCTTTCGCTAAGACAGTTTTTGTGGAATTGGCAAAGTGATATTTTGAAGCCCATAGAGGGCTATGGTGAAAAAGGAAATATCCTCAGATGAAATCTGGAAAGAAGCTTTCTGAGAAACTGCTTAGTGTTCTGTTAATTCATCTCACAGAGTTACACCTGTATTTCGTGGATCTCTTTGCTAGCCTTATTTCTGTGGAATCTGAGAACAGATATTTCGGATTCCATTGAAGACTATAGGGCCAAAGGAAATATCCTCCGATAACAAAGAGAAAGAAGCTTTCTGAGAAACTTCTCTGTGATGTGTGACTTCCACTCACAGAGTTACATCTGTATTTCGTGGATCTCTTTGCTATCCTTATTTCTGTGGAATCTGAGAACAGATATTTCGGATCCCTTTGAAGACTATAGGGCCAAAGGAAATATCCTCCGATAACAAAGAGAAAGAAGCTTTCTGAGAAACTTCTTTGTGTTCTGTGAAATCATCTCACAGAGTTACAGCTTTGCCCTCAAGAAGCCTTTCGCTACGACAGTTCTTGTGGAATTGGCAAAGTGATATTTGGGAGCCCATAGAGGGCTATGTTGAAAAAGGAAATATCCTCAGATGAAATCTGGAAAGAAGCTTTCTGAGAAACTGCTTAGTGTTCTGCTAATTCATCTCACAGAGTTACATCTGTATTTCGTGGATCTCTTTGCTAGCCTTATTTCTGTGGAATCTGAGAACAGATATTTCGGATCCCATTGAAGACTATAGGGCCAAAGGAAATATCCTCCGATAACAAAGAGAAAGAAGCTTTCTGAGAAACTTCTTTGTGTTCTGTAAAATCATCTCACAGAGTTACAGCTTTCCCCTCAAGAAGCCTTTCGCTAAGACAGTTCTTGTGGAATTGGCAAAGTGATATTTGGAAGCCCATAGAGGGCTATGGTGAAAAAGGAAATATCCTCAGATGAAATCTGGAAAGAAGCTTTCTGAGAAACTGCTTAGTGTTCTGTTAATTCATCTCACAGAGTTACATCCGTATTTCGTGGATCTCTTTGCTAGCCTTATTTCTGTGGAATCTGAGAACAGATATTTCGGATCCCATTGAAGACTATAGGGCCAAAGGAAATATCCTCCGATAACAAAGAGAAAGAAGCTTTCTGAGAAACTTCTTTGTATTCTGTGAAATCATCTCGCAGAGTTACAGCTTTCCCCTCGAGAAGCCTTTCGCTGAGACAGTTCTTGTGGAATTGGCAAAGTGATATTTGGAAGCCCATAGAGGGCTATGGTGAAAAAGGAAATATCCTCAGATGAAATCTGGAAAGAAGCTTTCTGAGAAACTGCTGAGTGTTCTGTTAATTCATCTCACAGAGTTATATCTGTATTTTGTGGATCTCTTTGCTAGCCTTATTTCTGTGGAATCTGAGAACAGATATTTCGGATCCCATTGAAGACTATAGGGCCAAAGGAAATATCCTCCGATAACAAAGAGAAAGAAGCTTTCTGAGAAACTTCTTTGTGTTCTGTGAAATCATCTCACAGAGTTACAGCTTTCCCCTCAAGAAGCCTTTCGCTAAGACAGTTCTTGTGGAATTGGCAAAGTGATATTTGGAAGCCCATAGAGGGCTATGGTGAAAAGGGAAATATCCTCAGATGAAATCTGGAAAGAAGCTTTCTGAGAAACTGCTGAGTGTTCTGATAATTCATCTCACAGAGTTACATCTGTATTTCGTGGATCTCTTTGCTAGCCTTATATCTGTGGAATCTGAGAACAGATATTTCGGATCCCATTGAAGACTATAGGGCCAAAGGAAATATCCTCCGATAACAAAGAGAAAGAAGTTTTCCGAGAAACTTCTTTGTGTTCTGTGAAATCATCTCACAGAGTTACAGCTTTCCCCTCAAGAAGCCTTTCGCTAAGACAGTTCTTGTGGAATTGGCAAAGTGATATTTGGAAGCCCTTAGAGGGCTATGGTGAAAAAGGAAATATCCTCAGATGAAATCTGGAAAGAAGCTTTCTGAGAATCTTCTCTGTGATGTGTGACTTCCACTCACAGAGTTACATCTGTATTTCGTGGATCTCTTTCTAGCCGTATTTCTGAGGAATCTGAGAACAGATATTTCGGATCCCTTTGAAGACTACACAGCCAAAGGAAATATCCTCCGATAACAAAGAGAAAGAAGCTTTCTGAGAAACTTCTTTGTGTTCTGTGAAATCATCTCACAGAGTTACAGCTTTCCCCTCAAGAAGCCTTTCGCTGAGACAGTTCTTGTGGAATTGGCAAAGTGATATTTGGAAGCCCATACAGGGCTATGGTGAAAAAGGAAATATCCTCAGATGAAATCTGGAAAGAAGCTTTCTGAGAAACTTCTCTGTGATGTGTGACTTCCACTCACAGAGTTACATCTGTATTTCATGGATCTCTTTCTAGCCTTATTTCTGTGGAATCTGAGAACAGATATTTCGGATCCCTTTGAAGACTATACGGCCAAAGGAAATATCCTCCGATAACAAAGAGAAAGAAGCTTTCTGAGAAACTTCTTTGTGTTCTGTGAAATCATATCACAGAGTTACAGCTTTCCCCTCAAGAAGCCTTTCGCTGAGACAGTTCTTGTGGAATTGGCATAGTGATATTTGGAAGCCCATAGAGGGCTATGGTGAAAAAGGAAATATCCTCAGATGAAATCTGGAAAGAAGCTTTCTGAGAAACTGCTTAGTGTTCTGTTAATTCATCTCACAGAGTTACATCTGTATTTTGTGGATCTCTTTGCTAGCTTTATTTCTGTGGAATCTGAGAACAGATATTTCGGATCCCATTGAAGACTAGAGGGCCAAAGGAAATATCCTCCGATAACAAAGAGAAAGAAGCTTTCTGAGAAACTTCTTTGTGTTCTGTAAAATCATCTCACAGAGTTACAGCTTTCCCCTCAAGAAGCCTTTCGCTAAGACAGTTCTTGTGGAATTGGCAAAGTGATATTTGGAAGCCCATAGAGGGCTATGGTGAAAAAGGAAATATCCTCAGATGAAATCTGGAAAGAAGCTTTCTGAGAAACTGCTTAGTGTTCTGTTAATTCATCTCACAGAGTTACATCCGTATTTCGTGGATCTCTTTGCTAGCCTTATTTCTGTGGAATCTGAGAACAGATATTTCGGATCCCATTGAAGACTATAGGGCCAAAGGAAATATCCTCCGATAACAAAGAGAAAGAAGCTTTCTGAGAAACTTCTTTGTATTCTGTGAAATCATCTCGCAGAGTTACAGCTTTCCCCTCAAGAAGCCTTTCGCTGAGACAGTTCTTGTGGAATTGGCAAAGTGATATTTGGAAGCCCATAGAGGGCTATGGTGAAAAAGGAAATATCCTCAGATGAAATCTGGAAAGAAGCTTTCTGAGAAACTGCTGAGTGTTCTGTTAATTCATCTCACAGAGTTACATCTGTATTTTGTGGATCTCTTTGCTAGCCTTATTTCTGTGGAATCTGAGAACAGATATTTCGGATCCCATTGAAGACTATAGGGCCAAAGGAAATATCCTCCGATAACAAAGAGAAAGAAGCTTTCTGAGAAACTTCTTTGTGTTCTGTGAAATCATCTCACAGAGTTACAGCTTTCCCCTCAAGAAGCCTTTCGCTAAGACAGTTCTTGTGGAATTGGCAAAGTGATATTTGGAAGCCCATAGAGGGCTATGGTGAAAAAGGAAATATCCTCAGATGAAATCTGGAAAGAAGCTTTCTGAGAATCTTCTCTGTGATGTGTGACTTCCACTCACAGAGTTACATCTGTATTTCGTGGATCTCTTTCTAGCCGTATTTCTGAGGAATCTGAGAACAGATATTTCGGATCCCTTTGAAGACTATACAGCCAAAGGAAATATCCTCCGATAACAAAGAGAAAGAAGTTTTCCGAGAAACTTCTTTGTGTTCTGTGAAATCATCTCACAGAGTTACAGCTTTCCCCTCAAGAAGCCTTTCGCTAAGACAGTTCTTGTGGAATTGGCAAAGTGATATTTGGAAGCCCATAGAGGGCTATGGTGAAAAAGGAAATATCCTCAGATGAAATCTGGAAAGAAGCTTTCTGAGAAACTTCTCTGTGATGTGTGACTTCCACTCACAGAGTTACATCTGTATTTCGTGGATCTCTTTCTAGCCGTATTTCTGAGGAATCTGAGAACAGATATTTCGGATCCCTTTGAAGACTATACAGCCAAAGGAAATATCCTCCGATAACAAAGAGAAAGAAGCTTTCTGAGAAACTTCTTTGTGTTCTGTGAAATCATCTCACAGAGTTACAGCTTTCCCCTCAAGAAGCCTTTCGCTGAGACAGTTCTTGTGGAATTGGCAAAGTGATATTTGGAAGCCCATAGAGGGCTATGGTGAAAAAGGAAATAACCTCAGATGAAATCTGGAAAGAAGCTTTCTGAGAAACTGCTTAGTGTTCTGTTAATTCATCTCGCAGAGTTACATCTGTATTTCGTGGATCTCTTTGCTAGCCTTATTTCTGTGGAATCTGAGAACAGATATTTCGGATCCCTTTGAAGACTATAGGGCCAAAGGAAATATCCTCCGATAACAAAGAGAAAGAAGCTTTCTGAGAAACTTCTTTGTGTTCTGTAAAATCATCTCACAGAGTTACAGCTTTCCCCTCAAGAAGCCTTTCGCTAAGACAGTTCTTGTGGAATTGGCAAAGTGATATTTGGAAGCCCATAGAGGGCTATGGTGAAAAAGGAAATATCCTCAGATGAAATCTGGAAAGAAGCTTTCTGAGAAACTTCTCTGTCATGTGTGACTTCCACTCACAGAGTTACATCTGTATTTCGTGGATCTCTTTGCTAGCCTTATTTCTGTGGAATCTGAGAACAGATATTTCGGATCCCATTGAAGACTATAGGGCCAAAGGAAATATCCTCCGATAACAAAGAGAAAGAAGTTTTCCGAGAAACTTCTTTGTGTTCTGTGAAATCATCTCACAGAGTTACAGCTTTCCCGTCAAGAATCCTTTCGCTGAGACAGTTCTTGTGGAATTGGCAAAGTGATATTTGGAAGCCCATAGAGGGCTATGGTGAAAAAGGAAATATCCTCAGATGAAATCTGGAAAGAAGCTTTCTGAGAAACTTCTCTGTGATGTGTGACTTCCACTCACAGAGTTACATCTGTATTTCATGGATCTCTTTCTAGCCTTATTTCTGTGGAATCTGAGAACAGATATTTCGGATCCCTTTGAAGACTATACGGCCAAAGGAAATATCCTCCGATAACAAAGAGAAAGAAGCTTTCTGAGAAACTTCTTTGTGTTCTGTGAAATCATATCACAGAGTTACAGCGTTCCCCTCAAGAAGCCTTTCGCTGAGACAGTTCTTGTGGAATTGGCATGGTGATATTTGGAAGCCCATAGAGGGCTATGGTGAAAAAGGAAATATCCTCAGATGAAATCTGGAAAGAAGCTTTCTGAGAAACTGCTTAGTGTTCTGTTAATTCATCTCGCAGAGTTACATCTGTATTTCGTGGATCTCTTTGCTAGCCTTATTTCTGTGGAATCTGAGAACAGATATTTCGGATCCCATTGAAGACTATAGGGCCAAAGGAAATATCCTCCGATAACAAAGAGAAAGAAGCTTTCTGAGAAACTTCTTTGTGTTCTGTAAAATCATCTCACAGAGTTACAGCTTTCCCCTCAAGAAGCCTTTCGCTAAGACAGTTCTTGTGGAATTGGCAAAGTGATATTTGGAAGCCCATAGAGGGCTATGGTGAAAAAGGAAATATCCTCAGATGAAATCTGGAAAGAAGCTTTCTGAGAAACTGCTTAGTGTTCTGTTAATTCATCTCACAGAGTTACATCCGTATTTCGTGGATCTCTTTGCTAGCCTTATTTCTGTGGAATCTGAGAACAGATATTTCGGATTCCATTGAAGACTATAGGGCCAAAGGAAATATCCTCCGATAACAAAGAGAAAGAAGCTTTCTGAGAAACTTCTTTGTATTCTGTGAAATCATCTCGCAGAGTTACAGCTTTCCCCTCAAGAAGCCTTTCGCTGAGACAGTTGTTGTGGAATTGGCAAAGTGATATTTGGAAGCCCATAGAGGGCTATGGTGAAAAAGGAAATATCCTCAGATGAAATCTGGAAAGAAGCTTTCTGAGAAACTGCTTAGTGTTCTGTTAATTCATCTCACAGAGTTACATCTGTATTTTGTGGATCTCTTTGCTAGCCTTATTTCTGTGGAATCTGAGAACAGATATTTCGGATCCCATTGAAGACTATAGGGCCAAAGGAAATATCCTCCGATAACAAAGAGAAAGAAGCTTTCTGAGAAACGTCTTTGTGTTCTGTGAAATCATCTCACAGAGTTACAGCTTTCCCCTCAAGAAGCCTTTCGCTAAGACAGTTCTTGTGGAATTGGCAAAGTGATATTTGGAAGCCCATAGAGGGCTATGGTGAAAAAGGAAATATCCTCAGATGAAATCTGGAAAGAAGCTTTCTGAGAATCTTCTCTGTGATGTGTGACTTCCACTCACAGAGTTACATCTGTATTTCGTGGATCTCTTTCTAGCCGTATTTCTGAGGAATCTGAGAACAGATATTTCGGATCCCTTTGAAGACTATACAGCCAAAGGAAATATCCTCCGATAACAAAGAGAAAGAAGTTTTCCGAGAAACTTCTTTGTGTTCTGTGAAATCATCTCACAGAGTTACAGCTTTCCCCTCAAGAAGCCTTTCGCTAAGACAGTTCTTGTGGAATTGGCAAAGTGATATTTGGAAGCCCATAGAGGGCTATGGTGAAAAAGGAAATATCCTCAGATGAAATCTGGAAAGAAGCTTTCTGAGAAACTTCTCTGTGATGTGTGACTTCCACTCACAGAGTTACATCTGTATTTCGTGGATCTCTTTCTAGCCGTATTTCTGAGGAATCTGAGAACAGATATTTCGGATCCCTTTGAAGACTATACAGCCAAAGGAAATATCCTCCGATAACAAAGAGAAAGAAGCTTTCTGAGAAACTTCTTTGTGTTCTGTGAAATCATCTCACAGAGTTACAGCTTTCCCCTCAAGAAGCCTTTCGCTGAGACAGTTCTTGTGGAATTGGCAAAGTGATATTTGGAAGCCCATAGAGGGCTATGGTGAAAAAGGAAATAACCTCAGATGAAATCTGGAAAGAAGCTTTCTGAGAAACTGCTTAGTGTTCTGTTAATTCATCTCGCAGAGTTACATCTGTATTTCGTGGATCTCTTTGCTAGCATTATTTCTGTGGAATCTGAGAACAGATATTTCGGATCCCTTTGAAGACTATAGGGCCAAAGGAAATATCCTCCGATAACAAAGAGAAAGAAGCTTTCTGAGAAACTTCTTTGTGTTCTGTAAAATCATCTCACAGAGTTACAGCTTTCCCCTCAAGAAGCCTTTCGCTAAGACAGTTCTTGTGGAATTGGCAAAGTGATATTTGGAAGCCCATAGAGGGCTATGGTGAAAAAGGAAATATCCTCAGATGAAATCTGGAAAGAAGCTTTCTGAGAAACTTCTCTGTCATGTGTGACTTCCACTCACAGAGTTACATCTGTATTTCGTGGATCTCTTTGCTAGCCTTATTTCTGTGGAATCTGAGAACAGATATTTCGGATCCCATTGAAGACTATAGGGCCAAAGGAAATATCCTCCGATAACAAAGAGAAAGAAGTTTTCCGAGAAACTTCTTTGTGTTCTGTGAAATCATCTCACAGAGTTACAGCTTTCCCCTCAAGAAGCCTTTCGCTGAGACAGTTCTTGTGGAATTGGCAAAGTGATATTTGGAAGCCCATAGAGGGCTATGGTGAAAAAGGAAATATCCTCAGATGAAATCTGGAAAGAAGCTTTCTGAGAAACTTCTCTGTGATGTGTGACTTCCACTCACAGAGTTACATCTGTATTTCATGGATCTCTTTCTAGCCTTATTTCTGTGGAATCTGAGAACAGATATTTCGGATCCCTTTGAAGACTATACGGCCAAAGGAAATATCCTCCGATAACAAAGAGAAAGAAGCTTTCTGAGAAACTTCTTTGTGTTCTGTGAAATCATATCACAGAGTTACAGCGTTCCCCTCAAGAAGCCTTTCGCTGAGACAGTTCTTGTGGAATTGGCATAGTGATATTTGGAAGCCCATAGAGGGCTATGGTGAAAAAGGAAATATCCTCAGATGAAATCTGGAAAGAAGCTTTCTGAGAAACTGCTTAGTGTTCTGTTAATTCATCTCGCAGAGTTACATCTGTATTTCGTGGATCTCTTTGCTAGCCTTATTTCTGTGGAATCTGAGAACAGATATTTCGGATCCCATTGAAGACTATAGGGCCAAAGGAAATATCCTCCGATAACAAAGAGAAAGAAGCTTTCTGAGAAACTTCTTTGTGTTCTGTAAAATCATCTCACAGAGTTACAGCTTTCCCCTCAAGAAGCCTTTCGCTAAGACAGTTCTTGTGGAATTGGCAAAGTGATATTTGGAAGCCCATAGAGGGCTATGGTGAAAAAGGAAATATCCTCAGATGAAATCTGGAAAGAAGCTTTCTGAGAAACTGCTTAGTGTTCTGTTAATTCATCTCACAGAGTTACATCCGTATTTCGTGGATCTCTTTGCTAGCCTTATTTCTGTGGAATCTGAGAACAGATATTTCGGATCCCATTGAAGACTATAGGGCCAAAGGAAATATCCTCCGATAACAAAGAGAAAGAAGCTTTCTGAGAAACTTCTTTGTATTCTGTGAAATCATCTCGCAGAGTTACAGCTTTCCCCTCAAGAAGCCTTTCGCTGAGACAGTTGTTGTGGAATTGGCAAAGTGATATTTGGAAGCCCATAGAGGGCTATGGTGAAAAAGGAAATATCCTCAGATGAAATCTGGAAAGAAGCTTTCTGAGAAACTGCTTAGTGTTCTGTTAATTCATCTCACAGAGTTACATCTGTATTTTGTGGATCTCTTTGCTAGCCTTATTTCTGTGGAATCTGAGAACAGATATTTCGGATCCCATTGAAGACTATAGGGCCAAAGGAAATATCCTCCGATAACAAAGAGAAAGAAGCTTTCTGAGAAACTTCTTTGTGTTCTGTGAAATCATCTCACAGAGTTACAGCTTTCACCTCAAGAAGCCTTTCGCTAAGACAGTTCTTGTGGAATTGGCAAAGTGATATTTGGAAGCCCATTGAGGGCTATGGTGAAAAAGGAAATAGCCTCAGATGATATCTGGAAAGAAGCTTTCTGAGAAACTGCTTAGTGTTCTGTTAATTCATCTCACAGAGTTACATCTGTATTTCGTGGATCTCTTTGCTAGCCTTATTTCTGTGGAATCTGAGAACAGATATTTCGGATCCCATTGAAGACAATAGGGCCAAAGGAAATATCCTCCGATAACAAAGAGAAAGAAGCTTTCTGAGAAACTTCTTTGTGTTCTGTGAAATTATCTCACAGAGTTACAGCTTTCCCCTCAAGAAGCCTTTCGCTAAGACAGTTCTTGTGGAATTGGCAAAGTGATATTTGGAAGCCCATAGAGGGCTATGGTGAAAAGGGAAATATCCTCAGATGAAATCTGGAAAGAAGCTTTCTGAGAAACTTCTGAGTGTTCTGATAATTCATCTCACAGAGTTACATCTGTATTTCGTGGATCTCTTTGCTAGCATTATTTCTGTGGAATCTGAGAACAGATATTTCGGATCCCTTTGAAGACTATACGGCCAAAGGAAATATCCTCCGATAACAAAGAGAAAGAAGCTTTCTGAGAAACTTCTTTGTGTTCTGTGAAATCATCTCACAGAGTTACAGCTTTCCCCTCAAGAAGCCTTTCGCTAAGACAGTTCTTGTGGAATTGGCAAAGTGATATTTGGAAGCCCATAGAGGGCTATGGTGAAAAAGGAAATATCCTCAGATGAAATCTGGAAAGAAGCTTTCTGAGAAACTTCTCTGTGATGTGTGACTTCCACTCACAGAGTTACATCTGTATTTCGTGGATCTCTTTGCTAGCCTTATTTCTGTGGAATCTGAGAACAGATATTTCGGATCCCATTGAAGACTATAGGGCCAAAGGAAATATCCTCCGATAACAAAGAGAAAGAAGTTTTCCGAGAAACTTCTTTGTGTTCTGTGAAATCATCTCACAGAGTTACAGCTTTCCCCTCAAGAAGCCTTTCGCTAAGACAGTTCTTGTGGAATTGGCAAAGTGATATTTGGAAGCCCATAGAGGGCTATGGTGAAAAAGGAAATATCCTCAGATGAAATCTGGAAAGAAGCTTTCTGAGAAACTTCTCTGTGATGTGTGACTTCCACTCACAGAGTTACATCTGTATTTCGTGGATCTCTTTCTAGCCGTATTTCTGAGGAATCTGAGAACAGATATTTCGGATCCCTTTGAAGACTATACAGCCAAAGGAAATATCCTCCGATAACAAAGAGAAAGAAGCTTTCTGAGAAACTTCTTTGTGTTCTGTGAAATCATCTCACAGAGTTACAGCTTTCCCCTCAAGAAGCCTTTCGCTGAGACAGTTCTTGTGGAATTGGCAAAGTGATATTTGGAAGCCCATAGAGGGCTATGGTGAAAAAGGAAATAACCTCAGATGAAATCTGGAAAGAAGCTTTCTGAGAAACTGCTTAGTGTTCTGTTAATTCATCTCGCAGAGTTACATCTGTATTTCGTGGATCTCTTTGCTAGCATTATTTCTGTGGAATCTGAGAACAGATATTTCGGTTCCCTTTGAAGACTATAGGGCCAAAGGAAATATCCTCCGATAACAAAGAGAAAGAAGCTTTCTGAGAAACTTCTTTGTGTTCTGTAAAATCATCTCACAGAGTTACAGCTTTCCCCTCAAGAAGCCTTTCGCTAAGACAGTTCTTGTGGAATTGGCAAAGTGATATTTGGAAGCCCATAGAGGGCTATGGTGAAAAAGGAAATATCCTCAGATGAAATCTGGAAAGAAGCTTTCTGAGAAACTGCTTAGTGTTCTGTTAATTCATCTCACAGAGTTACATCCGTATTTCGTGGATCTCTTTGCTAGCCTTATTTCTGTGGAATCTGAGAACAGATATTTCGGATCCCATTGAAGACTATAGGGCCAAAGGAAATATCCTCCGATAACAAAGAGAAAGAAGCTTTCTGAGAAACTTCTTTGTATTCTGTGAAATCATCTCGCAGAGTTACAGCTTTCCCCTCAAGAAGCCTTTCGCTGAGACAGTTGTTGTGGAATTGGCAAAGTGATATTTGGAAGCCCATAGAGGGCTATGGTGAAAAAGGAAATATCCTCAGATGAAATCTGGAAAGAAGCTTTCTGAGAAACTGCTTAGTGTTCTGTTAATTCATCTCACAGAGTTACATCTGTATTTTGTGGATCTCTTTGCTAGCCTTATTTCTGTGGAATCTGAGAACAGATATTTCGGATCCCATTGAAGACTATAGGGCCAAAGGAAATATCCTCCGATAACAAAGAGAAAGAAGCTTTCTGAGAAACTTCTTTGTGTTCTGTGAAATCATCTCACAGAGTTACAGCTTTCACCTCAAGAAGCCTTTCGCTAAGACAGTTCTTGTGGAATTGGCAAAGTGATATTTGGAAGCCCATTGAGGGCTATGGTGAAAAAGGAAATAGCCTCAGATGATATCTGGAAAGAAGCTTTCTGAGAAACTGCTTAGTGTTCTGTTAATTCATCTCACAGAGTTACATCTGTATTTCGTGGATCTCTTTGCTAGCCTTATTTCTGTGGAATCTGAGAACAGATATTTCGGATCCCATTGAAGACAATAGGGCCAAAGGAAATATCCTCCGATAACAAAGAGAAAGAAGCTTTCTGAGAAACTTCTTTGTGTTCTGTGAAATTATCTCACAGAGTTACAGCTTTCCCCTCAAGAAGCCTTTCGCTAAGACAGTTCTTGTGGAATTGGCAAAGTGATATTTGGAAGCCCATAGAGGGCTATGGTGAAAAGGGAAATATCCTCAGATGAAATCTGGAAAGAAGCTTTCTGAGAAACTTCTGAGTGTTCTGATAATTCATCTCACAGAGTTACATCTGTATTTCGTGGATCTCTTTGCTAGCATTATTTCTGTGGAATCTGAGAACAGATATTTCGGATCCCTTTGAAGACTATACGGCCAAAGGAAATATCCTCCGATAACAAAGAGAAAGAAGCTTTCTGAGAAACTTCTTTGTGTTCTGTGAAATCATCTCACAGAGTTACAGCTTTCCCCTCAAGAAGCCTTTCGCTAAGACAGTTCTTGTGGAATTGGCAAAGTGATATTTGGAAGCCCATAGAGGGCTATGGTGAAAAAGGAAATATCCTCAGATGAAATCTGGAAAGAAGCTTTCTGAGAAACTTCTCTGTGATGTGTGACTTCCACTCACAGAGTTACATCTGTATTTCGTGGATCTCTTTGCTAGCCTTATTTCTGTGGAATCTGAGAACAGATATTTCGGATCCCATTGAAGACTATAGGGCCAAAGGAAATATCCTCCGATAACAAAGAGAAAGAAGTTTTCTGAGAAACTTCTTTGTGTTCTGTGAAATCATATCACAGAGTTACAGCGTTCCCCTCAAGAAGCCTTTCGCTGAGACAGTGTTTGTGGAATTGGCATAGTGATATTTGGAAGCCCATAGAGGGCTATGGTGAAAAAGGAAATATCCTCAGATGAAATCTGGAAAGAAGCTTTCTGAGAAACTGCTTAGTGTTCTGTTAATTCATCTCACAGAGTTACATCTGTATTTTGTGGATCTCTTTGCTAGCTTTATTTCTGTGGAATCTGAGAACAGATATTTCGGATCCCATTGAAGACTATAGGGCCAAAGGAAATATCCTCCGATAACAAAGAGAAAGAAGCTTTCTGAGAATCTTCCTTGTGTTCTGTGAAATCATCTCACAGAGTTACAGCTTTCCCCTCAAAAAGCCTTTCGCTAAGACAGTTATTGTGGAATTGGCAAAGTGATATTTGGAAGCCCATAGAGGGCTATGGTGAAAAAGGAAATATCCTCAGATGAAATCTGGAAAGAAGCTTTCTGAGAAACTGCTTAGTGTTCTGTTAATTCATCTCACAGAGTTACATCTGTATTTCGTGGATCTCTTTGCTAGCCTTTTTTCTGTGGAATCTCAGAACAGATATTTCGGATCCCATTGAAGACTATAGGGCCAAAGGAAATATCCTCCCATAACAAAGAGAAAGAAGCTTTCTGAGAAACTTCTTTGTGTTCTGTGAAATCATCTCACAGAGTTACAACTTTCCCCTCAAGAAGCCTTTCGCTAAGACAGTTCTTGTGGAATTGGCAAAGTGATATTTGGAAGCCCATAGAGGGCTATGGTGAAAAAGGAAATATCCTCAGATGAAATCTGGAAAGAAGCTTTCTGAGAAACAGCTTAGTGTTCTGTTAATTCATCTCACAGAGTTACATCTGTATTTCGTGGATCTCTTTGCTAGCCTTATTTCTGTGGAATCTGAGAACAGATATTTCGGATCCCATTGAAGACTATAGGGCCAAAGGAAATATCCTCCGATAACAAAGAGAAAGAAGCTTTCTGAGAAACTTCTTTGTGTTCTGTGAAATCATCTCACAGAGTTACAGCTTTCCCCTCAAGAAGCCTTTCGCTAAGACAGTTCTTGTGGCATTGGCAAAGTGATATTTGGAAGCCCATAGAGGGCTATGGTGAAAAAGGAAATATCCTCAGATGAAATCTGGAAAGAAGCTTTCTGAGAAACTGCTTAGTGTTCTGTTAATTCATCCCACAGAGTGACATCCGTATTTCGTGGATCTCTTTGCTAGCCTTATTTCTGTGGAATCTGAGAACAGATATTTCGGATCCCTTTGAAGACTATAGGGCCAAAGGAAATATCCTCCGATAACAAAGAGAAAGAAGCTTTCTGAGAAACTTCTTTGTGTTCTCTGAAATCATCTCACAGAGTTCCAGCTTTCCTCTCAAGAAGCCTTTCGCTAAGACAGTTCTTGTGGAATTGGCAAAGTGATATTTTGAAGCCCATAGAGGGCTATGGTGAAAAAGGAAATATCCTCAGATGAAATCTGGAAAGAAGCTTTCTGAGAAACTGCTTAGTGTTCTGTTAATTCATCTCACAGAGTTACACCTGTATTTCGCGGATCTCTTTGCTAGCCTTATTTCTGTGGAATCTGAGAACAGATATTTCGGATCCCATTGAAGACTATAGGGCCAAAGGAAATATCCTCCGATAACAAAGAGAAAGAAGCTTTCTGAGAAACTTCTTTGTGTTCTGTGAAATCATATCACAGAGTTACAGCTTTCCCCTCAAGAAGCCTTTCGCTGAGACAGTTCTTGTGGAATTGGCATAGTGATATTTGGAAGCCCATAGAGGGCTATGGTGAAAAAGGAAATATCCTCAGATGAAATCTGGAAAGAAGCTTTCTGAGAAACTGCTTAGTGTTCTGTTAATTCATCTCACAGAGTTACATCTGTATTTTGTGGATCTCTTTGCTAGCTTTATTTCTGTGGAATCTGAGAACAGATATTTCGGATCCCATTGAAGACTAGAGGGCCAAAGGAAATATCCTCCGATAACAAAGAGAAAGAAGCTTTCTGAGAAACTTCTTTGTGTTCTGTGAAATCATCTCACAGAGTTACAGCTTTCCCGTCAAGAAGCCTTTCGCTAAGACAGTTCTTGTGGAATTGGCAAAGTGATATTTGGAAGCCCATAGAGGGCTATGGTGAAAAAGGAAATATCCTCAGATGAAATCTGGAAAGAAGCTTTCTGAGAAACTGCTTAGTGTTCTGTTAATTCATCTCACAGAGTTACATCTGTATTTCGTGGATCTCTTTGCTAGCCTTATTTCTGTGGAATCTGAGAACAGATATTTCGGATCCCATTGAAGACTATAGGGCCAAAGGAAATATCCTCCGATAACAAAGAGAAAGAAGTTTTCCGAGAAACTTCTTTGTGTTCTGTGAAATCATCTCACAGAGTTACAGCTTTCCCGTCAAGAAGCCTTTCGCTAAGACAGTTCTTGTGGAATTGGCAAAGTGATATTTGGAAGCCCATAGAGGGCTATGGTGAAAAAGGAAATATCCTCAGATGAAATCTGGAAAGAAGCTTTCTGAGAAACTTCTCTGGATGTGTGACTTCCACTCACAGAGTTACATCTGTATTTCGTGGATCTCTTTCTAGCCGTATTTCTGAGGAATCTGAGAACAGATATTTCGGATCCCTTTGAAGACTATACAGCCAAAGGAAATATCCTCCGATAACAAAGAGAAAGAAGCTTTCTGAGAAACTTCTTTGTGTTCTGTGAAATCATCTCACAGAGTTACAGCTTTCCCCTCAAGAAGCCTTTCGCTGAGACAGTTCTTGTGGAATTGGCAAAGTGATATTTGGAAGCCCATAGAGGGCTATGGTGAAAAAGGAAATATCCTCAGATGAAATCTGGAAAGAAGCTTTCTCAGAAACTTCTCTGTGATGTGTGACTTCCACTCACAGAGTTACATCTGTATTTCATGGATCTCTTTCTAGCCTTATTTCTGTGGAATCTGAGAACAGATATTTCGGATCCCTTTGAAGACTATACGGCCAAAGGAAATATCCTCCGATAACAAAGAGAAAGAAGCTTTCTGAGAAACTTCTTTGTGTTCTGTGAAATCATATCACAGAGTTACAGCTTTCCCCTCAAGAAGCCTTTCGCTGAGACAGTTCTTGTGGAATTGGCATAGTGATATTTGGAAGCCCATAGAGGGCTATGGTGAAAAAGGAAATATCCTCAGATGAAATCTGGAAAGAAGCTTTCTGAGAAACTGCTTAGTGTTCTGTTAATTCATCTCACAGAGTTACATCTGTATTTTGTGGATCTCTTTGCTAGCTTTATTTCTGTGGAATCTGAGAACAGATATTTCGGATCCCATTGAAGACTAGAGGGCCAAAGGAAATATCCTCCGATAACAAAGAGAAAGAAGCTTTCTGAGAAACTTCTTTGTGTTCTGTGAAATCATCTCACAGAGTTACAGCTTTCCCGTCAAGAAGCCTTTCGCTAAGACAGTTCTTGTGAAATTGGCAAAGTGATATTTGGAAGCCCATAGAGGGCTATGGTGAAAAAGGAAATATCCTCAGATGAAATCTGGAAAGAAGCTTTCTGAGAAACTGCTTAGTGTTCTGTTAATTCATCTCACAGAGTTACATCTGTATTTCGTGGATCTCTTTGCTAGCATTATTTCTGTGGAATCTGAGAACAGATATTTCGGATCCCTTTGAAGACTATACGGCCAAAGGAAATATCCTCCGATAACAAAGAGAAAGAAGCTTTCTGAGAAACTTCTTTGTGTTCTGTGAAATCATCTCACAGAGTTACAGCTTTCCCCTCAAGAAGCCTTTCGCTAAGACAGTTCTTGTGGAATTGGCAAAGTGATATTTGGAAGCCCATAGAGGGCTATGGTGAAAAAGGAAATATCCTCAGATGAAATCTGGAAAGAAGCTTTCTGAGAAACTTCTCTGTGATGTGTGACTTCCACTCACAGAGTTACATCTGTATTTCGTGGATCTCTTTGCTAGCCTTATTTCTGTGGAATCTGAGAACAGATATTTCGGATCCCTTTGAAGACTATAGGGCCAAAGGAAATATCCTCCGATAACAAAGAGAAAGAAGTTTTCCGAGAAACTTCTTTGTGTTCTGTGAAATCATCTCACAGAGTTACAGCTTTCCCCTAAAGAAGCCTTTCGCTAAGACAGTTCTTGTGGAATTGGCAAAGTGATATTTGGAAGCCCATAGAGGGCTATGGTGAAAAAGGAAATATCCTCAGATGAAATCTGGAAAGAAGCTTTCTGAGAAACTTCTCTGTGATGTGTGACTTCCACTCACAGAGTTACATCTGTATTTCGTGGATCTCTTTCTAGCCGTATTTCTGAGGAATCTGAGAACAGATATTTCGGATCCCTTTGAAGACTATACAGCCAAAGGAAATATCCTCCGATAACAAAGAGAAAGAAGCTTTCTGAGAAACTTCTTTGTGTTCTGTGAAATCATCTCACAGAGTTACAGCTTTCCCCTCAAGAAGCCTTTCGCTGAGACAGTTCTTGTGGAATTGGCAAAGTGATATTTGGAAGCCCATAGAGGGCTATGGTGAAAAAGGAAATATCCTCAGATGAAATCTGGAAAGAAGCTTTCTGAGAAACTTCTCTGTGATGTGTGACTTCCACTCACAGAGTTACATCTGTATTTCATGGATCTCTTTCTAGCCTTATTTCTGTGGAATCTGAGAACAGATATTTCGGATCCCTTTGAAGACTATACGGCCAAAGGAAATATCTTCCGATAACAAAGAGAAAGAAGCTTTCTGAGAAACTTCTTTGTGTTCTGTGAAATCATATCACAGAGTTACAGCGTTCCCCTCAAGAAGCCTTTCGCTGAGACAGTTCTTGTGGAATTGGCATAGTGATATTTGGAAGCCCATAGAGGGCTATGGTGAAAAAGGAAATATCCTCAGATGAAATCTGGAAAGAAGCTTTCTGAGAAACTGCTTAGTGTTCTGTTAATTCATCTCGCAGAGTTACATCTGTATTTTGTGGATCTCTTTGCTAGCTTTATTTCTGTGGAATCTGAGAACAGATATTTCGGATCCCATTGAAGACTATAGGGCCAAAGGAAATATCCTCCGATAACAAAGAGAAAGAAGCTTTCTGAGAAACTTCTTTGTGTTCTGTGAAATCATCTCACAGAGTTACAGCTTTCCCCTCAAGAAGCCTTTCGCTAAGACAGTTCTTGTGGAATTGGCAAAGTGATATTTGGAAGCCCATAGAGGGCTATGGTGAAAAAGGAAATATCCTCAGATGAAATCTGGAAAGAAGCTTTCTGAGAAACTGCTTAGTGTTCTGTTAATTCATCTCACAGAGTTACATCTGTATTTCGTGGATCTCTTTGCTAGCCTTTTTTCTGTGGAATCTGAGAACAGATATTTCGGATCCCATTGAAGACTATAGGGCCAAAGGAAATATCCTCCCATAACAAAGAGAAAGAAGCTTTCTGAGAAACTTCTTTGTGTTCTGTAAAATCATCTCACAGAGTTACAGCTTTCCCCTCAAGAAGCCTTTCGCTAAGACAGTTCTTGTGGAATTGGCAAAGTGATATTTGGAAGCCCATAGAGGGCTATGGTGAAAAAGGAAATATCCTCAGATGAAATCTGGAAAGAAGCTTTCTGAGAAACAGCTTAGTGTTCTGTTAATTCATCTCACAGAGTTACATCTGTATTTCGTGGATCTCTTTGCTAGCCTTATTTCTGTGGAATCTGAGAACAGATATTTCGGATCCCTTTGAAGACTATAGGGCCAAAGGAAATATCCTCCGATAACAAAGAGAAAGAAGCTTTCTGAGAAACTTCTTTGTGTTCTGTGAAATCATCTCACAGAGTTACAGCTTTCCCCTCAAGAAGCCTTTCGCTAAGACAGTTCTTGTGGAATTGGCAAAGTGATATTTGGAAGCCCATAGAGGGCTATGGTGAAAAAGGAAATATCCTCAGATGAAATCTGGAAAGAAGCTTTCTGAGAAACTGCTTAGTGTTCTGTTAATTCATCCCACAGAGTGACATCCGTATTTCGTGGATCTCTTTGCTAGCCTTATTTCTGTGGAATCTGAGAACAGATATTTCGGATCCATTTGAAGACTATAGGGCCAAAGGAAATATCCTCCGATAACAAAGAGAAAGAAGCTTTCTGAGAAACTTCTTTGTGTTCTCTGAAATCATCTCACAGAGTTACAGCTTTCCTCTCAAGAAGCCTTTCGCTAAGACAGTTCTTGTGGAATTGGCAAAGTGATATTTTGAAGCCCATAGAGGGCTATGGTGAAAAAGGAAATATCCTCAGATGAAATCTGGAAAGAAGCTTTCTGAGAAACTGCTTAGTGTTCTGTTAATTCATCTCACAGAGTTACACCTGTATTTCGTGGATCTCTTTGCTAGCCTTATTTCTGTGGAATCTGAGAACAGATATTTCGGATCCCATTGAAGACTATAGGGCCAAAGGAAATATCCTCCGATAACAAAGAGAAAGAAGCTTTCTGAGAAACTTCTTTGTGTTCTGTGAAATCATCTCACAGAGTTACAGCTTTCCCCTCAAGAAGCCTTTCGCTAAGACAGTTCTTGTGGAATTGGCAAAGTGATATTTGGAAGCCCATTGAGGGCTATGGTGAAAAAGGAAATAGCCTCAGATGATATCTGGAAAGAAGCTTTCTGAGAAACTGCTTAGTGTTCTGTTAATTCATCTCCCAGAGTTACATCTGTATTTCGTGGATCTCTTTGCTAGCCTTATTTCTGTGGAATCTGAGAACAGATATTTCGGATCCCATTGAAGACAATAGGGCCAAAGGAAATATCCTCCGATAACAAAGAGAAAGAAGCTTTCTGAGAAACTTCTTTGTGTTCTGTGAAATTATCTCACAGAGTTACAGCTTTCCCCTCAAGAAGCCTTTCGCTAAGACAGTTCTTGTGGAATTGGCAAAGTGATATTTGGAAGCCCATAGAGGGCTATGGTGAAAAGGGAAATATCCTCAGATGAAATCTGGAAAGAAGCTTTCTGAGAAACTGCTGAGTGTTCTGATAATTCATCTCACAGAGTTACATCTGTATTTCGTGGATCTCTTTGCTAGCCTTATATCTGTGGAATCTGAGAACAGATATTTCGGATCCCATTGAAGACTATAGGGCCAAAGGAAATATCCTCCGATAACAAAGAGAAAGAAGTTTTCCGAGAAACTTCTTTGTGTTCTGTGAAATCATCTCACAGAGTTACAGCTTTCCCCTCAAGAAGCCTTTCGCTGAGACAGTTCTTGTGGAATTGGCAAAGTGATATTTGGAAGCCCATAGAGGGCTATGGTGAAAAAGGAAATATCCTCAGATGAAATCTGGAAAGAAGCTTTCTGAGAAACTTCTCTGTGATGTGTGACTTCCACTCACAGAGTTACATCTGTATTTCATGGATCTCTTTCTAGCCTTATTTCTGTGGAATCTGAGAACAGATATTTCGGATCCCTTTGAAGACTATACGGCCAAAGGAAATATCCTCCGATAACAAAGAGAAAGAAGCTTTCTGAGAAACTTCTTTGTGTTCTGTGAAATCATATCACAGAGTTACAGCTTTTCCCTCAAGAAGCCTTTCGCTGAGACAGTTCTTGTGGAATTGGCATAGTGATATTTGGAAGCCCATAGAGGGCTATGGTGAAAAAGGAAATTTCCTCAGATGAAATCTGGAAAGAAGCTTTCTGAGAAACTGCTTAGTGTTCTGTTAATTCATCTCACAGAGTTACATCTGTATTTTGTGGATCTCTTTGCTAGCTTTATTTCTGTGGAATCTGAGAATAGATATTTCGGATCCCATTGAAGACTAGAGGGCCAAAGGAAATATCCTCCGATAAGAAAGAGAAAGAAGCTTTCTGAGAAACTTCTTTGTGTTCTGTGAAATCATCTCACAGAGTTACAGCTTTCCCGTCAAGAAGCCTTTCGCTAAGACAGTTCTTGTGGAATTGGCAAAGTGATATTTGGAAGCCCATAGAGGGCTATGGTGAAAAAGGAAATATCCTCAGATGAAATCTGGAAAGAAGCTTTCTGAGAAACTGCTTAGTGTTCTGTTCATTCATCTCACAGAGTTACATCTGTATTTCGTGGATCTCTTTGCTAGCATTATTTCTGTGGAATCTGAGAACAGATATTTCGCATCTCTTTGAAGACTATACGGCCAAAGGAAATATCCTCCGATAACAAAGAGAAAGAAGCTTTCTGAGAAACTTCTTTGTGTTCTGTGAAATCATCTCACAGAGTTACAGCTTTCCCCTCAAGAAGCCTTTCGCTAAGACAGTTCTTGTGGAATTGGCAAAGTGATATTTGGAAGCCCATAGAGGGCTATGGTGAAAAAGGAAATATCCTCAGATGAAATCTGGAAAGAAGCTTTCTGAGAAACTTCTCTGTGATGTGTGACTTCCACTCACAGAGTTACATCTGTATTTCGTGGATCTCTTTGCTAGCCTTATTTCTGTGGAATCTGAGAACAGATATTTCGGATCCCATTGAAGACTATAGGGCCAAAGGAAATATCCTCCGATAACAAAGAGAAAGAAGTTTTCCGAGAAACTTCTTTGTGTTCTGTGAAATCATCTCACAGAGTTACAGCTTTCCCCTCAAGAAGCCTTTCGCTAAGACAGTTCTTGTGGAATTGGCAAAGTGATATTTGGAAGCCCATAGAGGGCTATGGTGAAAAAGGAAATATCCTCAGATGAAATCTGGAAAGAAGCTTTCTGAGAAACTTCTCTGTGATGTGTGACTTCCACTCACAGAGTTACATCTGTATTTCGTGGATCTCTTTCTGGCCGTATTTCTGAGGAATCTGAGAACAGATATTTCAGATCCCTTTGAAGACTCTACAGCCAAAGGAAATATCCTCCGATAACAAAGAGAAAGAAGCTTTCTGAGAAACTTCTTTGTGTTCTGTGAAATCATCTCACAGAGTTACAGCTTTCCCCTCAAGAAGCCTTTCGCTGAGACAGTTCTTGTGGAATTGGTAAAGTGATATTTGGAAGCCCATAGAGGGCTATGGTGAAAAAGGAAATATCCTCAGATGAAATCTGGAAAGAAGCTTTCTGAGAAACTTCTCTGTGATGTGTGACTTCCACTCACAGAGTTACATCTGTATTTCATGGATCTCTTTCTAGCCTTATTTCTGTGGAATCTGAGAACAGATATTTCGGATCCCTTTGAAGACTATACGGCCAAAGGAAATATCCTCCGATAACAAAGAGAAAGAAGCTTTCTGAGAAACTTCTTTTTGTTCTGTGAAATCATATCACAGAGTTACAGCGTTCCCCTCAAGAAGCCTTTCGCTGATACAGTTCTTGTGGAATTGGCATAGTGATATTTGGAAGCCCATAGAGGGCTATGAGGAAAAAGGAAATATCCTCAGATGAAATCTGGAAAGAAGCTTTCTGAGAAACTGCTTAGTGTTCTGTTAATTCATCTCACAGAGTTACATCTGTATTTTGTGGATCTCTTTGCTAGCTTTATTTCTGTGGAATCTGAGAACAGATATTTCGGATCCCATTGAAGACTATACGGCCAAAGGAAATATCCTCTGATAACAAAGAGAAAGAAGCTTTCTGAGAAACTTCTTTGTGTTCTGTGAAATCATATCACAGAGTTACAGCGTTCCCCTCAAGAAGCCTTTCGCTGAGACAGTTCTTGTGGAATTGGCATAGTGATATTTGGAAGCCCATAGAGGGCTATGGTGAAAAAGGAAATATCCTCAGATGAAATCTGGAAAGAAGCTTTCTGAGAAACTGCTTAGTGTTCTGTTAATTCATCTCGCAGAGTTACATCTGTATTTCGTGGATCTCTTTGCTAGCCTTATTTCTGTGGAATCTGACAACAGATATTTCGGATCCCATTGAAGACTATAGGGCCAAAGGAAATATCCTCCGATAACAAAGAGAAAGAAGCTTTCTGAGAAACTTCTTTGTGTTCTGTAAAATCATCTCACAGAGTTACAGCTTTCCCCTCAAGAAGCCTTTCGCTAAGACAGTTCTTGTGGAATTGGCAAAGTGATATTTGGAAGCCCATAGAGGGCTATGGTGAAAAAGGAAATATCCTCAGATGAAATCTGGAAAGAAGCTTTCTGAGAAACAGCTTAGTGTTCTGTTAATTCATCTCACAGAGTTACATCCGTATTTCGTGGATCTCTTTGCTAGCCTTATTTCTGTGGAATCTGAGAACAGATATTTCGGATCCCATTGAAGACTACAGGGCCAAAGGAAATATCCTCCGATAACAAAGAGAAAGAAGCTTTCTGAGAAACTTCTTTGTATTCTGTGAAATCATCTCGCAGAGTTACAGCTTTCCCCTCAAGAAGCCTTTCGCTGAGACAGTTGTTGTGGAATTGGCAAAGTGATATTTGGAAGCCCATTGAGGGCTATGGTGAAAAAGGAAATAGCCTCAGATGATATCTGGAAAGAAGCTTTCTGAGAAACTGCTTAGTGTTCTGTTAATTCATCTCACAGAGTTACATCTGTATTTCGTGGATCTCTTTGCTAGCCTAATTCTGTGGAATCTGAGAACAGATATTTCGGATCCCATTGAAGACAATAGGGCCAAAGGAAATATCCTCCGATAACAAAGAGAAAGAAGCTTTTTGAGAAACTTCTTTGTGTTCTGTGAAATTATCTCACAGAGTTACAGCTTTCCCCTCAAGAAGCCTTTCGCTAAGACAGTTCTTGTGGAATTGGCAAAGTGATATTTGGAAGCCCATACAGGGCTATGGTGAAAAGGGAAATATCCTCAGATGAAATCTGGAAAGAAGCTTTCTGAGAAACTGCTGAGTGTTCTGATAATTCATCTCACAGAGTTACATCTGTATTTCGTGGATCTCTTTGCTAGCCTTATATCTGTGGAATCTGAGAACAGATATTTCGGATCCCATTGAAGACTATAGGGCCAAAGGAAATATCCTCCGATAACAAAGAGAAAGAAGTTTTCCGAGAAACTTCTTTGTGTTCTGTGAAATCATCTCACAGAGTTACAGCTTTCCCGTCAAGAAGCCTTTCGCTAAGACAGTTCTTGTGGAATTGGCAAAGTGATATTTGGAAGCCCATAGAGGGCTATGGTGAAAAAGGAAATATCCTCAGATGAAATCTGGAAAGAAGCTTTCTGAGAATCTTCTCTGTGATGTGTGACTTCCACTCACAGAGTTACATCTGTATTTCGTGGATCTCTTTCTAGCCGTACTTCTGAGGAATCTGAGAACAGATATTTCGGATCCCTTTGAAGAGTATACAGCCAAAGGAAATATCCTCCGATAACAAAGAGAAAGAAGCTTTCTGAGAAACTTCTTTGTGTTCTGTGAAATCATCTCACAGAGTTACAGCTTTCCCCTCAAGAAGCCTTTCGCTGAGACAGTTCTTGTGGAATTGGCAAAATGATATTTGGAAGCCCATAGAGGGCTATGGTAAAAAAGGAAATATCCTCAGATGAAATCTGGAAAGAAGCTTTCTGAGAAACTTCTCTGTGATGTGTGACTTCCACTCACAGAATTACATCTGTACTTCATGGATCTCTTTCTAGCCTTATTTCTGTGGAATCTGAGAACAGATATTTCGGATCCCTTTGAAGACTATACGGCCAAAGGAAATATCCTCCGATAACAAAGAGAAAGAAGCTTTCTGAGAAACTTCTTTGTGTTCTGTGAAATCATATCACAGAGTTACAGCTTTCCCCTCAAGAAGCCTTTCGCTGAGACAGTTCTTGTGGAATTGGCATAGTGATATTTGGAAGCCCATAGGGGGCTATGGTGAAAAAGGAAATATCCTCAGATGAAATCTGGAAAGAAGCTTTCTGAGAAACTGCTTAGTGTTCTGTTAATTCATCTCACAGAGTTACATCTGTATTTTGTGGATCTCTTTGCTAGCTTTATTTCTGTGGAATCTGAGAACAGATATTTCGGATCCCATTGAAGACTAGAGGGCCAAAGGAAATATCCTCCGATAACAAAGAGAAAGAAGCTTTCTGAGAAACTTCTTTGTGTTCTGTGAAATCATCTCACAGAGTTACAGCTTTCCCGTCAAGAAGCCTTTCGCTAAGACAGTTCTTGTGGAATTGGCAAAGTGATATTTGGAAGCCCATAGAGGGCTATGGTGAAAAAGGAAATATCCTCAGATGAAATCTGGAAAGAAGCTTTCTGAGAAACTGCTTAGTGTTCTGTTAATTCATCTCACAGAGTTACATCTGTATTTCGTGGATCTCTTTGCTAGCATTATTTCTGTGGAATCTGAGAACAGATATTTCGGATCCCTTTGAAGACTATACGGCCAAAGGAAATATCCTCCGATAACAAAGAGAAAGAAGCTTTCTGAGAAACTTCTTTGTGTTCTGTGAAATCATCTCACAGAGTTACAGCTTTCCCCTCAAGAAGCCTTTCGCTAAGACAGTTCTTGTGGAATTGGCAAAGTGATATTTGGAAGCCCATAGAGGGCTATGGTGAAAAAGGAAATATCCTCAGATGAAATCTGGAAAGAAGCTTTCTGAGAAACTTCTCTGTGATGTGTGACTTCCACTCACAGAGTTACATCTGTATTTCGTGGATCTCTTTGCTAGCCTTATTTCTGTGGAATCTGAGAACAGATATTTCGGATCCCATTGAAGACTATAGGGCCAAAGGAAATATCCTCCGATAACAAAGAGAAAGAAGTTTTCCGAGAAACTTCTTTGTGTTCTGTGAAATCATCTCACAGAGTTACAGCTTTCCCCTCAAGAATCCTTTCGCTAAGACAGTTCTTGTGGAATTGGCAAAGTGATATTTGGAAGCCCATAGAGGGCTATGGTGAAAAAGGAAATATCCTCAGATGAAATCTGGAAAGAAGCTTTCTGAGAAACTTCTCTGTGATGTGTGACTTCCACTCACAGAGTTACATCTGTATTTCGTGGATCTCTTTCTAGCCGTATTTCTGAGGAATCTGAGAACTGATATTTCGGATCCCTTTGAAGACTATACAGCCAAAGGAAATATCCTCCGATAACAAAGAGAAAGAAGCTTTCTGAGAAACTTCTTTGTGTTTTGTGAAATCATCTCACAGAGTTACAGCTTTCCCCTCAAGAAGCCTTTCGCTAAGACAGTTCTTGTTGAATTGGCAAAGTGATATTTGGAAGCCCATAGAGGACTATGGTGAAAAAGGAAATATCCTCAGATGAAATCTGGAAAGAAGCTTTCTGAGAAACTTCTCTGTGATGTGTGACTTCCACTCACAGAGTTACATCTGTATTTCGTGGATCTCTTTGCTAGCCTTATTTCTGTGGAATCTGAGAACAGATATTTCGGATCCCATTGAAGACTATAGGGCCAAAGGAAATATCCTCCGATAACAAAGAGAAAGAAGTTTTCCGAGAAACTTCTTTGTGTTCTGTGAAATCATCTCACAGAGTTACAGCTTTCCCCTCAAGAAGCCTTTCGCTAAGACAGTTCTTGTGGAATTGGCAAAGTGATATTTGGAAGCCCATAGAGGGCTATGGTGAAAAAGGAAATATCCTCAGATGAAATCTGGAAAGAAGCTTTCTGAGAAACTGCTCTGTGATGTGTGACTTCCACTCACAGAGTTACATCTGTATTTCGTGGATCTCTTTGCTAGCCTTATTTCTGTGTAATCTGAGAACAGATATTTCGGATCCCTTTGAAGACTATACGGCCAAAGGAAATCTCCTCCGATAACAAAGAGAAAGAAGCTTTCTGAGAAACTTCTTTGTGTTCTCTGAAATCATATCACAGAGTTACAGCTTTCCCCTCAAGAAGCCTTTCGCTGAGACAGTTCTTGTGGAATTGGCATAGTGATATTTGGAAGCCCATAGAGGGCTATGGTGAAAAAGGAAATATCCTCAGATGAAATCTGGAAAGAAGCTTTCTGAGAAACTGCTTAGTGTTCTGTTAATTCATCTCACAGAGTTACATCTGTATTTCGTGGATCTCTTTGCTAGCCTTTTTTCTGTGGAATCTGAGAACAGATATTTCGGATCCCATTGAAGACTATAGGGCCAAAGGAAATATCCTCCCATAACAAAGAGAAAGAAGCTTTCTGAGAAACTTCTTTGTGTTCTGTAAAATCATCTCACAGAGTTACAGCTTTCCCCTCAAGAAGCCTTTCGCTAAGACAGTTCTTGTGGAATTGGCAAAGTGATATTTGGAAGCCCATAGAGGGCTATGGTGAAAAAGGAAATATCCTCAGATGAAATCTGGAAAGAAGCTTTCTGAGAAACAGCTTAGTGTTCTGTTAATTCATCTCACAGAGTTACATCTGTATTTCGTGGATCTCTTTGCTAGCCTTATTTCTGTGGAATCTGAGAACAGATATTTAGGATCCCTTTGAAGACTATAGGGCCAAAGGAAATATCCTCCGATAACAAAGAGAAAGAAGCTTTCTGAGAAACTTCTTTGTGTTCTGTGAAATCATCTCACAGAGTTACAGCTTTCCCCTCAAGAAGCCTTTCGCTAAGACAGTTCTTGTGGAATTGGCAAAGTGATATTTGGAAGCCCATAGAGGGCTATGGTGAAAAAGGAAATATCCTCAGATGAAATCTGGAAAGAAGCTTTCTGAGAAACTGCTTAGTGTTCTGTTAATTCATCCCACAGAGTGACATCCGTATTTCGTGGATCTCTTTGCTAGCCTTATTTCTGTGGAATCTGAGAACAGATATTTCGGATCCCTTTGAAGACTATACGGCCAAAGGAAATCTCCTCCGATAACAAAGAGAAAGAAGCTTTCTGAGAAACTTCTTTGTGTTCTCTGAAATCATATCACAGAGTTACAGCTTTCCCCTCAAGAAGCCTTTCGCTGAGACAGTTCTTGTGGAATTGGCATAGTGATATTTGGAAGCCCATAGAGGGCTATGGTGAAAAAGGAAATATCCTCAGATGAAATCTGGAAAGAAGCTTTCTGAGAAACTGCTTAGTGTTCTGTTAATTCATCTCACAGAGTTACATCTGTATTTCGTGGATCTCTTTGCTAGCCTTTTTTCTGTGGAATCTGAGAACAGATATTTCGGATCCCATTGAAGACTATAGGGCCAAAGGAAATATCCTCCCATAACAAAGAGAAAGAAGCTTTCTGAGAAACTTCTTTGTGTTCTGTAAAATCATCTCACAGAGTTACAGCTTTCCCCTCAAGAAGCCTTTCGCTAAGACAGTTCTTGTGGAATTGGCAAAGTGATATTTGGAAGCCCATAGAGGGCTATGGTGAAAAAGGAAATATCCTCAGATGAAATCTGGAAAGAAGCTTTCTGAGAAACAGCTTAGTGTTCTGTTAATTCATCTCACAGAGTTACATCTGTATTTCGTGGATCTCTTTGCTAGCCTTATTTCTGTGGAATCTGAGAACAGATATTTAGGATCCCTTTGAAGACTATAGGGCCAAAGGAAATATCCTCCGATAACAAAGAGAAAGAAGCTTTCTGAGAAACTTCTTTGTGTTCTGTGAAATCATCTCACAGAGTTACAGCTTTCCCCTCAAGAAGCCTTTCGCTAAGACAGTTCTTGTGGAATTGGCAAAGTGATATTTGGAAGCCCATAGAGGGCTATGGTGAAAAAGGAAATATCCTCAGATGAAATCTGGAAAGAAGCTTTCTGAGAAACTGCTTAGTGTTCTGTTAATTCATCCCACAGAGTGACATCCGTATTTCGTGGATCTCTTTGCTAGCCTTATTTCTGTGGAATCTGAGAACAGATATTTCGGATCCCTTTGAAGACTATAGGGCCAAAGGAAATATCCTCCGATAACAAAGAGAAAGAAGCTTTCTGAGAAACTTCTTTGTGTTCTCTGAAATCATCTCACAGAGTTACAGCTTTCCTCTCAAGAAGCCTTTCGCTAAGACAGTTCTTGTGGAATTGGCAAAGTGATATTTTGAAGCCCATAGAGGGCTATGGTGAAAAAGGAAATATCCTCAGATGAAATCTGGAAAGAAGCTTTCTGAGAAACTGCTTAGTGTTCTGTTAATTCATCTCACAGAGTTACACCTGTATTTCGTGGATCTCTTTGCTAGCCTTATTTCTGTGGAATCTGAGAACAGATATTTCGGATCCCATTGAAGACTATAGGGCCAAAGGAAATATCCTCCGATAACAAAGAGAAAGAAGCTTTCTGAGAAACTTCTTTGTGTTCTGTGAAATCATCTCACAGAGTTACAGCTTTCCCCTCAAGAAGCCTTTCGCTAAGACAGTTCTTGTGGAATTGGCAAAGTGATATTTGGAAGCCCATTGAGGGCTATGGTGAAAAAGGAAATAGCCTCAGATGATATCTGGAAAGAAGCTTTCTGAGAAACTGCTTAGTGTTCTGTTAATTCATCTCCCAGAGTTACATCTGTATTTCGTGGATCTCTTTGCTAGCCTTATTTCTGTGGAATCTGAGAACAGATATTTCGGATCCCTTTGAAGCCTATAGGGCCAAAGGAAATATCCTCCGATAACAAAGAGAAAGAAGCTTTCTGAGAAACTTCTTTGTGTTCTGTGAAATCATCTCACAGAGTTACAGCTTTCCCCTCAAGAAGCCTTTCGCTAAGACAGTTCTTGTGGAATTGGCAAAGTGATATTTGGAAGCCCATAGAGGGCTATGGTGAAAAGGGAAATATCCTCAGATGAAATCTGGAAAGAAGCTTTCTGAGAAACTGCTGAGTGTTCTGATAATTCATCTCACAGAGTTACATCTGTATTTCGTGGATCTCTTTGCTAGCCTTATATCTGTGGAATCTGAGAACAGATATTTCGGATCCCATTGAAGACTATAGGGCCAAAGGAAATATCCTCCGATAACAAAGAGAAAGAAGTTTTCCGAGAAACTTCTTTGTGTTCTGTGAAATCATCTCACAGAGTTACAGCTTTCCCCTCAAGAAGCCTTTCGCTAAGACAGTTCTTGTGGAATTGGCAAAGTGATATTTGGAAGCCCGTAGAGGGCTATGGTGAAAAAGGAAATATCCTCAGATGAAATCTGGAAAGAAGCTTTCTGAGAATCTTCTCTGTGATGTGTGACTTCCACTCACAGAGTTACATCTGTATTTCGTGGATATCTTTCTAGCCGTATTTCTGAGGAATCTGAGAACAGATATTTCGGATCCCTTTGAAGACTATACAGCCAAAGGAAATATCCTATGATAACAAAGAGAAAGAAGCTTTCTGAGAAACTTCTTTGTGTTCTGTGAAATCATCTCACAGAGTTACAGCTTTCCCCTCAAGAAGCCTTTCGATGAGACAGTTCTTGTGGAATTGGCAAAGTGATATTTGGAAGCCCATAGAGGGCTATGGTGAAAAAGGAAATATCCTCAGATGAAATCTGGAAAGAAGCTTTCTGAGAAACTTCTCTGTGATGTGTGACTTCCACTCACAGAGTTACATCTGTATTTCATGGATCTCTTTCTAGCCTTATTTCTGTGGAATCTGAGAACAGATATTTCGGATCCCTTTGAAGACTATACGGCCAAAGGAAATATCCTCCGATAACAAAGAGAAAGAAGCTTTCTGAGAAACTTCTTTGTGTTCTGTGAAATCATATCACAGAGTTACAGCTTTTCCCTCAAGAAGCCTTTCGCTGAGACAGTTCTTGTGGAATTGGCATAGTGATATTTGGAAGCCCATAGAGGGCTATGGTGAAAAAGGAAATTTCCTCAGATGAAATCTGGAAAGAAGCTTTCTGAGAAACTGCTTAGTGTTCTGTTAATTCATCTCACAGAGTTACATCTGTATTTTGTGGATCTCTTTGCTAGCTTTATTTCTGTGGAATCTGAGAATAGATATTTCGGATCCCATTGAAGACTAGAGAGCCAAAGGAAATATCCTCCGATAAGAAAGAGAAAGAAGCTTTCTGAGAAACTTCTTTGTGTTCTGTGAAATCATCTCACAGAGTTACAGCTTTCCCGTCAAGAAGCCTTTCGCTAAGACAGTTCTTGTGGAATTGGCAAAGTGATATTTGGAAGCCCATAGAGGGCTATGGTGAAAAAGGAAATATCCTCAGATGAAATCTGGAAAGAAGCTTTCTGAGAAACTGCTTAGGGTTCTGTTCATTCATCTCACAGAGTTACATCTGTATTTCGTGGATCTCTTTGCTAGCATTATTTCTGTGGAATCTGAGAACAGATATTTCGCATCTCTTTGAAGACTATACGGCCAAAGGAAATATCCTCCGATAACAAAGAGAAAGAAGCTTTCTGAGAAACTTCTTTGTGTTCTGTGAAATCATCTCACAGAGTTACAGCTTTCCCCTCAAGAAGCCTTTCGCTAAGACAGTTCTTGTGGAATTGGCAAAGTGATATTTGGAAGCCCATAGAGGGCTATGGTGAAAAAGGAAATATCCTCAGATGAAATCTGGAAAGAAGCTTTCTGAGAAACTTCTCTGTGATGTGTGACTTCCACTCACAGAGTTACATCTGTATTTCGTGGATCTCTTTGCTAGCCTTATTTCTGTGGAATCTGAGAACAGATATTTCGGATCCCATTGAAGACTATAGGGCCAAAGGAAATATCCTCCGATAACAAAGAGAAAGAAGTTTTCCGAGAAACTTCTTTGTGTTCTGTGAAATCATCTCACAGAGTTACAGCTTTCCCCTCAAGAAGCCTTTCGCTAAGACAGTTCTTGTGGAATTGGCAAAGTGATATTTGGAAGCCCATAGAGGGCTATGGTGAAAAAGGAAATATCCTCAGATGAAATCTGGAAAGAAGCTTTCTGAGAAACTTCTCTGTGATGTGTGACTTCCACTCACAGAGTTACATCTGTATTTCGTGGATCTCTTTCTGGCCGTATTTCTGAGGAATCTGAGAACAGATATTTCAGATCCCTTTGAAGACTATACAGCCAAAGGAAATATCCTCCGATAACAAAGAGAAAGAAGCTTTCTGAGAAACTTCTTTGTGTTCTGTGAAATCATCTCACAGAGTTACAGCTTTCCCCTCAAGAAGCCTTTCGCTGAGACAGTTCTTGTGGAATTGGCAAAGTGATATTTGGAAGCCCATAGAGGGCTATGGTGAAAAAGGAAATATCCTCAGATGAAATCTGGAAAGAAGCTTTCTGAGAAACTTCTCTGTGATGTGTGACTTCCACTCACAGAGTTACATCTGTATTTCATGGATCTCTTTCTAGCCTTATTTCTGTGGAATCTGAGAACAGATATTTCGGATCCCTTTGAAGACTATACGGCCAAAGGAAATATCCTCCGATAAAAAAGAGAAAGAAGCTTTCTGAGAAACTTCTTTTTGTTCTGTGAAATCATCTCACAGAGTTACAGCTTTCCCCTCAAGAAGCCTTTCGCTGATACAGTTCTTGTGGAATTGGCAAAGTGATATTTGGAAGCCCATAGAGGGCTATGGTGAAAAAGGAAATATCCTCAGATGAAATCTGGAAAGAAGCTTTCTGAGAAACTGCTTAGTGTTCTGTTAATTCATCTCACAGAGTTACATCTGTATTTCGTGGATCTCTTTACTAGCCTTATTTCTGTGGAATCTGAGAACAGATATTTCGGATCCCATTGAAGACTATAGGGCCAAAGGAAATATCCTCCGATAAGAAAGAGAAAGAAGCTTTCTCAGAAACTTCTTTGTGTTCTGTGAAATCATCTCACAGAGTTACAGCTTTCCCCTCAAGAAGCCTTTCGCTAAGACAGTTCTTGTGGAATTGGCAAAGTGATATTTGGAAACCCAAAGAGGGCTATGGTGAAAAAGGAAATATCCTCAGATGAAATCTGGAAAGAAGCTTTCTGAGAAACTTCTCTGTGATGTGTGACTTCCACTCACAGAGTTACATCTGTATTTCGTGGATCTCCTTGCTAACCTTATTTCTGTGGAATCTGAGAAAAGATATTTCGGATCCCTTTGAAGACTATACGGCCAAAGGAAATATCCTCCGATAACAAAGAGAAAGAAGCTTTCTGAGAAACTTCTTTGTGTTCTGTGAAATCATATCACAGAGTTACAGCTTTCCCCTAAAGAAGCCTTTCGCTGAGACAGTTCTTGTGGAATTGGCATAGTGATATTTGGAAGCCCATAGAGGTCTATGGTGAAAAAGGAAATATCCTCAGATGAAATCTGGAAAGAAGCTTTCTGAGAAACTGCTTAGTGTTCTGTTAATTCATCTCACAGAGTTACATCTGTATTTCGTGGATCTCTTTGCTAGCCTTATTTCTGTAGAATCTTAGAACAGATATTTCGGATCCCTTTGAAGACTATGGGGCCAAAGGAAATATCCTCCGATAACAAAGAGAAAGAAGCTTTCTGAGAAACTTCTTTGTGTTCTGTGAAATCATATCACAGAGTTACAGCTTTCCCCTCAAGAAGCCTTTCGCTAAGACAGTTCTTGTGGAATTGGCAAAGTGATATTCGGAAGCCCATAGAGGGCTATGGTGAAAAAGGAAATATCCTCAGATGAAATCTGGAAAGAAGCTTTCTGAGAAACTGCTTAGTGTTCTGTTAATTCATCTCACAGAGTTACATCTGTATTTCGTGGATCTCTTTGCTAGCCTTATTTCTGTGGAATCTGAGAACAGATATTTCGGATCCCATTGAAGACTATAGGGCCAAAGGAAATATCCTTCGATAACAAAGAGAAAGAAGCTGTTTGAGGAACTTCTTTGTGTTCTGTAAAATCATCTCACAGAGTTACAGCTTTCCCCTCAAGAAGTCTTTCGCTAAGACAGTTCTTGTGGAATTGGCAAAGTGATATTTGGAAGCCCATAGAGGGCTAAGGTGAAAAAGGAAATATCCTCAGATGAAATCTGGAAAGAAGCTTTCTGAGAAACTGCTTAGTGTTCTGTTAATTCATCTCACAGAGTTACATCTGTATTTTGTGGATCTCTTTGCTAGCCTTATTTCTGTGGAATCTGAGAACAGATATTTCGGATCCCATTGAAGACTATAGGGCCAAAGGAAATATCCTTCGATAACAACGAGAAAGAAGCTGTGTGATAAACTTCTTTGTGTTCTGTGAAATCATCTCACAGAGTTACAGCTTTCCCCTCAAGAAGCCTTTCGCTAAGACAGTTCTTGTGGAATTGGTAAAGTGATATTCGGAAGCCCATAGAGGGCTATGGTGAAAAAGGAAATATCCTCAGATGAAATCTGGAAAGAAGCTTTCTGAGAAACTGCTTAGTGTTCTGTTAATTCATCTCACAGAGTTACATCTGTATTTCGTGGATCTCTTTGCTAGCCTTATTTCTGTGGAATCTGAGAACAGATATTTCGGATCCCATTGAAGACTATAGGGCCAAAGGAAATATCCTCCGATAACAAAGAGAAAGAAGCTTTCCGAGAAAATTCTTTGTGTTCTGTGAAATCATCTCACAGAGTTACAGCTTTCCCCTCAAGAAGTCTTTCGCTAAGACAGTTCTTGTGGAATTGGCAAAGTGATATTTGGAAGCCCATAGAGGGCTATGGTGAAAAAGGAAATATCCTCAGATGAAATCTGGAAAGAAGCTTTCTGAGAAACTGCTTAGTGTTCTGTTAATTCATCTCACAGAGTTACATCTGTATTTCGTGGATCTCTTTGCTAGCCTTATTTCTGTGGAATCTGAGAACAGATATTTCGGATCCCATTGAAGACTAGTGGGCCAAAGGAAATATCCTTCGATAACAAAGAGAAAGAAGCTGTTTGAGGAACTTCTTTGTGTTCTGTAAAATCATCTCACAGAGTTACAGCTTTCCCCTCAAGAAGCCTTTCGCTAAGACAGTTCTTGTGGAATTGGCAAAGTGATATTTGGAAGCCCATAGAGGGCTAAGGTGAAAAAGGAAATATCCTCAGATGAAATCTGGAAAGAAGTTTTCTGAGAAACTGCTTAGTGTTCTGTTAATTCATCTCACAGAGTTACATCTGTATTTTGTGGATCTCTTTGCTAGCCTTATTTCTGTGGAATCTGAGAACAGATATTTCGGATCCCATTGAAGACTATAGGGCCAAAGGAAATATCCTTCGATAACAACGAGAAAGAAGCTGTGTGAGAAACTTCTTTGTGTTCTGTAAAATCATCTCAGAGAGTTACAGCTTTCCCCTCAAGAAGCCTTTCGCTAAGACAGTTCTTGTGGAATTGGCAAAGTGATATTTGGAAGCCCATAGAGGGCTATGGTGAAAAAGGAAATATCCTCAGATGAAATCTGGAAAGAAGCTTTCTGAGAAACTGCTTAGTGTTCTGTTAATTCATCTCACAGAGTTACATCTGTATTTCGTGGATCTCTTTGCTATCCTTATTTCTGTGGAATCTGAGAACAGATATTTCGGTTCCCATTGAACACTATAGGGCCAAAGGAAATATCCTTCGATAACAAAGAGAAAGAAGCGTCTGAGGAACTTCTTTGTGTTCTGTGAAATCATCTCACAGAGTTACAGCTTTCCCCTCATGAAGCCTTTCGCTGAGACAATTGTTGTGGAATTGGCATAGTGATATTTGGAAGCCCATAGAGGGCTATGGTGAAAAAGGAAATATCCTCAGATGAAAACTGAAAAGACGCTTTCTGAGATACTGCTTAGTGTTCTGCTAATTCATCTCACAGAGTTACATCTGTATTTTGTGGATCTCTTTGCTAGCCTTATTTCTGTGGAATCTGAGAACAGATATTTCGGATCCCATTGAAGACTATAGGGCCAAAGGAAATATCCTCTGATAACAAAGAGAAAGAAGCTTTCTGAGAAACTTCTTAGTGTTCTGTGAAATCATCTCACAGAGTTACAGCTTTCCCCTCAAGAAGCCTTTCGCTAAGACAGTTCTTGTGGAATTGGCAAAGTGATATTTGGAAGCCCATAGAGGGCTATGGTGAAAAAGGAGATATCCTCAGATGAAATCTGGAAAGAAGCTTTCTGAGAAAATTCTCTGTGATGTGTGACTTCCATTCACAGAGTTACATCTGTATTTCGTGGATCTCTTTGCTATCATTATTTCTGCGGAATCTGAGAACAGATATTTCGGACCCCTTTGAAGACTATACGGCCAAAGGAAATATCCTCCGATAACAAAGAGAAAGAAACTTTCTGAGAAACTTCTTTGTGTTCTGTGAAATCATCTCACAGAGTTACAGCTTTCCCCTCAAGAAGCCTTTCGCTAAGACGGTTCTTGTGGAATTGGCAAAGTGATATTTGGAAGCCCATAGAGGGCTATGGTGAAAAAGGAAATATCCTCAGATGAAATCTGGAAAGAAGCTTTCTGAGAAACTGCTTAGTGTTCTGTTAATTCATCTCACAGAGTTACATCTGTATTTCGTGGATCTCTTTGCTAGCCTTATGTCTGTGGAATCTGAGAACAGATATTTCGGATCCCATTGAAGACTATAGGGCCATAGGAAATATCCTCCGATAACAAAGAGAAAGAAGCTTTCTGAGAAACTTCTTTGTGTTCTGTGAAATCATCTCACAGAGTTACAGCTTTCCCCTCAAGAAGCCTTTCGCTGAGACAATTCTTGTGGAATTGGCATAGTGATATTTGGAAGGATATAGAGGGCTATGGTGAAAAAGGAAATATCCTCAGATGAAATCTGGAAAGAAGCTTTCTGAGAAACTGCTTAGTGTTCTGCTAATTCATCTCACAGAGTTACATCTGTATTTTGTGGATCTCTTTGCTAGCCTTATTTCTGTGGAATCTGAGAACAGATATTTCGGATCCCATTGAAGACTATAGGGCCAAAGGAAATATCCTCCGATAACAAAGAGAAAGAAGCTTTCTGAGAAACTTCTTTGTTTTCTGTGAAATCATCTCACAGAGTTACAGCTTTCCCCTCAAGAAGCCTTGCGCTAAGACAGTTCTTGTGGAATTGGCAAAGTGATATTCGGAAGCCCATAGAGGGCTATGGTGAAAAAGGAAATATCCTCAGATGAAATCTGGAAAGAAACTTTCTGAGAAACTGCTTAGTGTTCTGTTAATTCATCTCACAGAGTTACATCTGTATTTCGTGGATCTCTTTGCTAGCCTTATTTCTGTGGAATCTGAGAACAGATATTTCGGATCCCATTGAAGACTATAGGGCCAAAGGAAATATCCTCCGATAACAAAGAGAAAGAAGCTGTTTGAGGAACTTCTTTGTGTTCTGTAAAATCATCTCACAGAGTTACAGCTTTCCCCTCAAGAAGCCTTTCGCTAAGACAGTTCTTGTGGAATTGGCAAAGTGATATTTGGAAGCCCATAGAGGGCTAAGGTGAAAAAGGAAATATCCTCAGATGAAATCTGGAAAGAAGCTTTCTGAGAAACTGCTTAGTGTTCTGTTAATTCATCTCACAGAGTTACATCTGTATTTTGTGGATCTCTTTGCTAGCCTTATTTCTGTGGAATCTGAGAACAGATATTTCGGATCCCTTTGAAGACTATAGGGCCAAAGGAAATATCCTTCGATAACAACGAGAAAGAAGCTGGTGAGAAACTTCTTTGTGTTCTGTAAAATCATCTCCCAGAGTTACAGCTTTCCCCTCAAGAAGCCTTTCGCTAAGACAGTTCTTGTGGAATTGGCAAAGTGATATTTGGAAGCCCATAGAGGGCTATGGTGAAAAAGGAAATATCCTCAGATGAAATCTGGAAAGAAGCTTTCTGAGAAACTGCTTAGTGTTCTGTTAATTCATCTCACAGAGTTACATCTGTATTTCGTGGTTCTCTTTGCTAGCCTTATTTCTGTGGAATCTGAGAACAGATATTTCGGATCCCATTGAACACTATAGGGCCAAAGGAAATATCCTTCGATAACAAAGAGAAAGAAGCGTCTGAGGAACTTCTTTGTGTTCTGTGAAATCATCTCACAGAGTTACAGCTTTCCCCTCATGAAACCTTTCGCTGAGACAATTGTTGTGGAATTGGCATAGTGATATTTGGAAGCCCATAGAGGGCTATGGTGAAAAAGGAAATATCCTCAGATGAAAACTGAAAAGACGCTTTCTGAGATACTGCTTAGTGTTCTGCTAATTCATCTCACAGAGTTACATCTGTATTTTGTGGATCTCTTTGCTAGCCTTATTTCTGTGGAATCTGAGAACAGATATTTCGTATCCCATTGAAGACTATAGGGCCAAAGGAAATATCCTCCGATAACAAAGAGAAAGAAGCTTTCTGAGAAACTTCTTTGTGTTCTGTGAAATCATCTCACAGAGTTACAGCTTTCCCCTCAAGAAGCCTTTCGCTAAGACAGTTCTTGTGGAATTGGCAAAGTGATATTTGGAAGCCCATAGAGGGCTATGGTGAAAAAGGAGATATCCTCAGATGAAATCTGGAAAGAAGCTTTCTGAGAAAATTCTCTGTGATGTGTGACTTCCATTCACAGAGTTACATCTGTATTTCGTGGATCTCTTTGCTATCATTATTTCTGTGGAATCTGAGAACAGATATTTCGGACCCCTTTGAAGACTATACGGCCAAAGGAAATATCCTCCGATAACAAAGAGAAAGAAGCTGTTTGAGGAACTTCTTTGTGTTCTGTGAAATCATCTCACAGAGTTACAGCTTTCCCCTCAAGAAGCCTTTCGCTGAGACAATTCTTGTGGAATTGGCATAGTGATATTTGGAAGGCCATAGAGGGCTATGGTGAAAAAGGAAATATCCTCAGATGAAATCTGGAAAGAAGCTTTCTGAGAAACTGCTTAGTGTTCTGCTAATTCATCTCACAGAGTTACATCTGTATTTTGTGGATCTCTTTGCTAGCCTTATTTCTGTGGAATCTGAGAACAGATATTTCGGATCCCATTGAAGACTATAGGGCCAAAGGAAATATCCTCCGATAACAAAGAGAAAGAAGCTTTCTGAGAAACTTCTTTGTTTTCTGTGAAATCATCTCACAGAGTTACAGCTTTCCCCTCAAGAAGCCTTGCGCTAAGACAGTTCTTGTGGAATTGGCAAAGTGATATTCGGAAGCCCATAGAGGGCTATGGTGAAAAAGGAAATATCCTCAGATGAAATCTGGAAAGAAACTTTCTGAGAAACTGCTTAGTGTTCTGTTAATTCATCTCACAGAGTTACATCTGTATTTCGTGGATCTCTTTGCTAGCCTTATTTCTGTGGAATCTGAGAACAGATATTTCGGATCCCATTGAAGACTATAGGGCCAAAGGAAATATCCTCCGATAACAAAGAGAAAGAAGCTGTTTGAGGAACTTCTTTGTGTTCTGTAAAATCATCTCACAGAGTTACAGCTTTCCCCTCAAGAAGCCTTTCGCTAAGACAGTTCTTGTGGAATTGGCAAAGTGATATTTGGAAGCCCATAGAGGGCTAAGGTGAAAAAGGAAATATCCTCAGATGAAATCTGGAAAGAAGCTTTCTGAGAAACTGCTTAGTGTTCTGTTAATTCATCTCACAGAGTTACATCTGTATTTTGTGGATCTCTTTGCTAGCCTTATTTCTGTGGAATCTGAGAACAGATATTTCGGATCCCTTTGAAGACTATAGGGCCAAAGGAAATATCCTTCGATAACAACGAGAAAGAAGCTGGTGAGAAACTTCTTTGTGTTCTGTAAAATCATCTCCCAGAGTTACAGCTTTCCCCTCAAGAAGCCTTTCGCTAAGACAGTTCTTGTGGAATTGGCAAAGTGATATTTGGAAGCCCATAGAGGGCTATGGTGAAAAAGGAAATATCCTCAGATGAAATCTGGAAAGAAGCTTTCTGAGAAACTGCTTAGTGTTCTGTTAATTCACCTCACAGAGTTACATCTGTATTTCGTGGTTCTCTTTGCTAGCCTTATTTCTGTGGAATCTGAGAACAGATATTTCGGATCCCATTGAACACTATAGGGCCAAAGGAAATATCCTTCGATAACAAAGAGAAAGAAGCGTCTGAGGAACTTCTTTGTGTTCTGTGAAATCATCTCACAGAGTTACAGCTTTCCCCTCATGAAACCTTTCGCTGAGACAATTGTTGTGGAATTGGCATAGTGATATTTGGAAGCCCATAGAGGGCTATGGTGAAAAAGGAAATATCCTCAGATGAAAACTGAAAAGACGCTTTCTGAGATACTGCTTAGTGTTCTGCTAATTCATCTCACAGAGTTACATCTGTATTTTGTGGATCTCTTTGCTAGCCTTATTTCTGTGGAATCTGAGAACAGATATTTCGTATCCCATTGAAGACTATAGGGCCAAAGGAAATATCCTCCGATAACAAAGAGAAAGAAGCTTTCTGAGAAACTTCTTTGTGTTCTGTGAAATCATCTCACAGAGTTACAGCTTTCCCCTCAAGAAGCCTTTCGCTAAGACAGTTCTTGTGGAATTGGCAAAGTGATATTTGGAAGCCCATAGAGGGCTATGGTGAAAAAGGAGATATCCTCAGATGAAATCTGGAAAGAAGCTTTCTGAGAAAATTTTCTGTGATGTGTGACTTCCATTCACAGAGTTACATCTGTATTTCGTGGATCTCTTTGCTATCATTATTTCTGTGGAATCTGAGAACAGATATTTCGGACCCCTTTGAAGACTATACGGCCAAAGGAAATATCCTCCGATAACAAAGAGAAAGAAGCTGTTTGAGGAACTTCTTTGTGTTCTGTAAAATCATCTCACAGAGTTACAGCTTTCCCCTCAAGAAGTCTTTCGCTAAGACAGTTCTTGTGGAATTGGCAAAGTGATATTTGGAAGCCCATAGAGGGCTAAGGTGAAAAAGGAAATATCCTCAGATGAAATCTGGAAAGAAGCTTTCTGAGAAACTGCTTAGTGTTCTGTTAATTCATCTCACAGAGTTACATCTGTATTTTGTGGATCTCTTTGCTAGCCTTATTTCTGTGGAATCTGAGAACAGATATTTCGGATCCCATTGAAGACTATAGGGCCAAAGGAAATATCCTTCGATAACAACGAGAAAGAAGCTGTGTGATAAACTTCTTTGTGTTCTGTGAAATCATCTCACAGAGTTACAGCTTTCCCCTCAAGAAGCCTTTCGCTAAGACAGTTCTTGTGGAATTGGTAAAGTGATATTCGGAAGCCCATAGAGGGCTATGGTGAAAAAGGAAATATCCTCAGATGAAATCTGGAAAGAAGCTTTCTGAGAAACTGCTTAGTGTTCTGTTAATTCATCTCACAGAGTTACATCTGTATTTCGTGGATCTCTTTGCTAGCCTTATTTCTGTGGAATCTGAGAACAGATATTTCGGATCCCATTGAAGACTATAGGGCCAAAGGAAATATCCTCCGATAACAAAGAGAAAGAAGCTTTCCGAGAAAATTCTTTGTGTTCTGTGAAATCATCTCACAGAGTTACAGCTTTCCCCTCAAGAAGCCTTTCGCTAAGACAGTTCTTGTGGAATTGGCAAAGTGATATTTGGAAGCCCATAGAGGGCTAAGGTGAAAAAGGAAATATCCTCAGATGAAATCTGGAAAGAAGTTTTCTGAGAAACTGCTTAGTGTTCTGTTAATTCATCTCACAGAGTTACATCTGTATTTTGTGGATCTCTTTGCTAGCCTTATTTCTGTGGAATCTGAGAACAGATATTTCGGATCCCATTGAAGACTATAGGGCCAAAGGAAATATCCTTCGATAACAACGAGAAAGAAGCTGTGTGAGAAACTTCTTTGTGTTCTGTAAAATCATCTCACAGAGTTACAGCTTTCCCCTCAAGAAGCCTTTCGCTAAGACAGTTCTTGTGGAATTGGCAAAGTGATATTTGGAAGCCCATAGAGGGCTATGGTGAAAAAGGAAATATCCTCAGATGAAATCTGGAAAGAAGCTTTCTGAGAAACTGCTTAGTGTTCTGTTAATTCATCTCACAGAGTTACATCTGTATTTCGTGGATCTCTTTGCTATCCTTATTTCTGTGGAATCTGAGAACAGATATTTCGGTTCCCATTGAAGACTATGGGGCCAAAGGAAATATCCTCCGATAACAAAGAGAAAGAAACTTTCTGAGAAACTTCTTTGTGTTCTGTGAAATCATCTCACAGAGTTACAGCTTTCCCCTCAAGAAGCCTTTCGCTAAGACAGTTCTTGTGGAATTGGCAAAGTGATATTCGGAAGCCCATAGAGGGCTATGGTGAAAAAGGAAATATCCTCAGATGAAATCTGGAAAGAAGCTTTCTGAGAAACTGCTTAGTGTTCTGCTAATTCATCTCACAGAGTTACATCTGTATTTCGTGGATCTCTTTGCTAGCCTTATTTCTGTGGAATCTGAGAACAGATATTTCGGATCCCATTGAAGACTATAGGGCCAAAGGAAATATCCTCCGATAACAAAGAGAAAGAAGCTTTCCGAGAAAATTCTTTGTGTTCTGTGAAATCATCTCACAGAGTTACAGCTTTCCCCTCAAGAAGTCTTTCGCTAAGACAGTTCTTGTGGAATTGGAAAAGTGATATTTGGAAGCCCATAGAGGGCCATGGTGAAAAAGGAAATATCCTCAGATGAAATCTGGAAAGAAGCTTTCTGAGAAACTGCTTAGTGTTCTGTTAATTCATCTCACAGAGTTACATCTGTATTTCGTGGATCTCTTTGCTAGCCTTATTTCTGTGGAATCTGAGAACAGTTATTTCGGATCCCATTGAACACTATAGGGCCAAAGGAAATATCCTTCGATAACAAAGAGAAAGAAGCGTCTGAGGAACTTCTTTGTGTTCTGTGAAATCATCTCACAGAGTTACAGCTTTCCCCTCATGAAGCCTTTCGCTGAGACAATTGTTGTGGAATTGGCATAGTGATATTTGGAAGCCCATAGAGGGCTATGGTGAAAAAGGAAATATCCTCAGATGAAAACTGAAAAGACGCTTTCTGAGATACTGCTTAGTGTTCTGCTAATTCATCTCACAGAGTTACATCTGTATTTTGTGGATCTCTTTGCTAGCCTTATTTCTGTGGAATCTGAGAACAGATATTTCGTATCCCATTGAAGACTATAGGGCCAAAGGAAATATCCTCCGATAACAAAGAGAAAGAAGCTTTCTGAGAAACTTCTTAGTGTTCTGTGAAATCATCTCACAGAGTTACAGCTTTCCCCTCAAGAAGCCTTTCGCTAAGACAGTTCTTGTGGAATTGGCAAAGTGATATTTGGAAGCCCTTAGAGGGCTATGGTGAAAAAGGCGATATCCTCAGATGAAATCTGGAAAGAAGCTTTCTGAGAAAATTCTCTGTGATGTGTGACTTCCATTCACAGAGTTACATCTGTATTTCGTGGATCTCTTTGCTATCATTATTTCTGCGGAATCTGAGAACAGATATTTCGGACCCCTTTGAAGACTATACGGCCAAAGGAAATATCCTCCGATAACAAAGAGAAAGAAACTTTCTGAGAAACTTCTTTGTGTTCTGTGAAATCATCTCACAGAGTTACAGCTTTCCCCTCAAGAAGCCTTTCGCTAAGACGGTTCTTGTGGAATTGGCAAAGTGATATTTGGAAGCCCATAGAGGGCTATGGTGAAAAAGGAAATATCCTCAGATGAAATCTGGAAAGAAGCTTTCTGAGAAACTGCTTAGTGTTCTGTTAATTCATCTCACAGAGTTACATCTGTATTTCGTGGATCTCTTTGCTAGCCTTATGTCTGTGGAATCTGAGAACAGATATTTCGGATCCCATTGAAGACTATAGGGCCATAGGAAATATCCTCCGATAACAAAGAGAAAGAAGCTTTCTGAGAAACTTCTTTGTGTTCTGTGAAATCATCTCACAGAGTTACAGCTTTCCCCTCAAGAAGCCTTTCGCTGAGACAATTCTTGTGGAATTGGCATAGTGATATTTGGAAGGCCATAGAGGGCTATGGTGAAAAAGGAAATATCCTCAGATGAAATCTGGAAAGAAGCTTTCTGAGAAACTGCTTAGTGTTCTGCTAATTCATCTCACAGAGTTACATCTGTATTTTGTGGATCTCTTTGCTAGCCTTATTTCTGTGGAATCTGAGAACAGATATTTCGGATCCCATTGAAGACTATAGGGCCAAAGGAAATATCCTCCGATAACAAAGAGAAAGAAGCTTTCTGAGAAACTTCTTTGTTTTCTGTGAAATCATCTCACAGAGTTACAGCTTTCCCCTCAAGAAGCCTTGCGCTAAGACAGTTCTTGTGGAATTGGCAAAGTGATATTCGGAAGCCCATAGAGGGCTATGGTGAAAAAGGAAATATCCTCAGATGAAATCTGGAAAGAAACTTTCTGAGAAACTGCTTAGTGTTCTGTTAATTCATCTCACAGAGTTACATCTGTATTTCGTGGATCTCTTTGCTAGCCTTATTTCTGTGGAATCTGAGAACAGATATTTCGGATCCCATTGAAGACTATAGGGCCAAAGGAAATATCCTCCGATAACAAAGAGAAAGAAGCTGTTTGAGGAACTTCTTTGTGTTCTGTAAAATCATCTCACAGAGTTACAGCTTTCCCCTCAAGAAGCCTTTCGCTAAGACAGTTCTTGTGGAATTGGCAAAGTGATATTTGGAAGCCCATAGAGGGCTAAGGTGAAAAAGGAAATATCCTCAGATGAAATCTGGAAAGAAGCTTTCTGAGAAACTGCTTAGTGTTCTGTTAATTCATCTCACAGAGTTACATCTGTATTTTGTGGATCTCTTTGCTAGCCTTATTTCTGTGGAATCTGAGAACAGATATTTCGGATCCCTTTGAAGACTATAGGGCCAAAGGAAATATCCTTCGATAACAACGAGAAAGAAGCTGGTGAGAAACTTCTTTGTGTTCTGTAAAATCATCTCCCAGAGTTACAGCTTTCCCCTCAAGAAGCCTTTCGCTAAGACAGTTCTTGTGGAATTGGCAAAGTGATATTTGGAAGCCCATAGAGGGCTATGGTGAAAAAGGAAATACCCTCAGATGAAATCTGGAAAGAAGCTTTCTGAGAAACTGCTTAGTGTTCTGTTAATTCATCTCACAGAGTTACATCTGTATTTCGTGGTTCTCTTTGCTAGCCTTATTTCTGTGGAATCTGAGAACAGATATTTCGGATCCCATTGAACACTATAGGGCCAAAGGAAATATCCTTCGATAACAAAGAGAAAGAAGCGTCTGAGGAACTTCTTTGTGTTCTGTGAAATCATCTCACAGAGTTACAGCTTTCCCCTCATGAAACCTTTCGCTGAGACAATTGTTGTGGAATTGGCATAGTGATATTTGGAAGCCCATAGAGGGCTATGGTGAAAAAGGAAATATCCTCAGATGAAAACTGAAAAGACGCTTTCTGAGATACTGCTTAGTGTTCTGCTAATTCATCTCACAGAGTTACATCTGTATTTTGTGGATCTCTTTGCTAGCCTTATTTCTGTGGAATCTGAGAACAGATATTTCGTATCCCATTGAAGACTATAGGGCCAAAGGAAATATCCTCCGATAACAAAGAGAAAGAAGCTTTCTGAGAAACTTCTTTGTGTTCTGTGAAATCATCTCACAGAGTTACAGCTTTCCCCTCAAGAAGCCTTTCGCTAAGACAGTTCTTGTGGAATTGGCAAAGTGATATTTGGAAGCCCATAGAGGGCTATGGTGAAAAAGGAGATATCCTCAGATGAAATCTGGAAAGAAGCTTTCTGAGAAAATTCTCTGTGATGTGTGACTTCCATTCACAGAGTTACATCTGTATTTCGTGGATCTCTTTGCTATCATTATTTCTGTGGAATCTGAGAACAGATATTTCGGACCCCTTTGAAGACTATACGGCCAAAGGAAATATCCTCCGATAACAAAGAGAAAGAAACTTTCTGAGAAACTTCTTTGTGTTCTGTGAAATCATCTCACAGAGTTACAGCTTTCCCCTCAAGAAGCCTTTCGCTAAGACGGTTCTTGTGGAATTGGCAAAGTGATATTTGGAAGCCCATAGAGGGCTATGGTGAAAAAGGAAATATCCTCAGATGAAATCTGGAAAGAAGCTTTCTGAGAAACTGCTTAGTGTTCTGTTAATTCATCTCACAGAGTTACATCTGTATTTCGTGGATCTCTTTGCTAGCCTTATGTCTGTGGAATCTGAGAACAGATATTTCGGATCCCATTGAAGACTATAGGGCCATAGGAAATATCCTCCGATAACAAAGAGAAAGAAGCTTTCTGAGAAACTTCTTTGTGTTCTGTGAAATCATCTCACAGAGTTACAGCTTTCCCCTCAAGAAGCCTTTCGCTGAGACAATTCTTGTGGAATTGGCATAGTGATATTTGGAAGGCCATAGAGGGCTATGGTGAAAAAGGAAATATCCTCAGATGAAATCTGGAAAGAAGCTTTCTGAGAAACTGCTTAGTGTTCTGCTAATTCATCTCACAGAGTTACATCTGTATTTTGTGGATCTCTTTGCTAGCCTTATTTCTGTGGAATCTGAGAACAGATATTTCGGATCCCATTGAAGACTATAGGGCCAAAGGAAATATCCTCCGATAACAAAGAGAAAGAAGCTTTCTGAGAAACTTCTTTGTTTTCTGTGAAATCATCTCACAGAGTTACAGCTTTCCCCTCAAGAAGCCTTGCGCTAAGACAGTTCTTGTGGAATTGGCAAAGTGATATTCGGAAGCCCATAGAGGGCTATGGTGAAAAAGGAAATATCCTCAGATGAAATCTGGAAAGAAACTTTCTGAGAAACTGCTTAGTGTTCTGTTAATTCATCTCACAGAGTTACATCTGTATTTCGTGGATCTCTTTGCTAGCCTTATTTCTGTGGAATCTGAGAACAGATATTTCGGATCCCATTGAAGACTATAGGGCCAAAGGAAATATCCTCCGATAACAAAGAGAAAGAAGCTTTCTGAGAAACTTCTTTGTATTCTGTAAAATCATCTCACAGAGTTACAGCTTTCCCCTCAAGAAGCCTTTCGCTAAGACAGTTCTTGTGGAATTGGCAAAGTGATATTTGGAAGCCCATAGAGGGCTATGGTGAAAAAGGAAATATCCTCAGATGAAATCTGGAAAGAAGCTTTCTGAGAAACTGCTTAGTGTTCTGTTAATTCATCTCACAGAGTTACATCTGTATTTCGTGGATCTCTTTGCTAGCCTTATTTCTGTGGAATCTGAGAACAGATATTTCGGATCCCATTGAAGACTATAGGGCCAAAGGAAATATCCTTCGATAACAAAGAGAAAGAAGCTGTCTGAGGAACTTCTTTGTGTTCTCTAAAATCATCTCACAGAGTTACAGCTTTCCCCTCAAGAAGCTTTTCGCTAAGACAGTTCTTGTGGAATTGGCAAAGTGATATTTGGAAGCCCATAGACGGCTATGGTGAAAAAGGAAATATCCTCAGATGAAATCTGGAAAGAAGCTTTCTGAGAAACTTCTCTGTGATGTGTGACTTCCACTCACAGAGTTACATCTGTATTTCGTGGATCTCTTTGCTAGCCTTATTTCTGTGGTATCTGAGAACAGATATTTCGGATCCCTTTGAAGACTATACGGCCAAAGGAAATATCCTCCGATAACAAAGAGAAAGAAGCTTTCTGAGAAACTTCTTTGTGTTCTGTGAAATCATCTCACAGAGTTACAGCTTTCCCCTCAAGAAGCCTTTCGCTAAGACGGTTCTTGTGGAATTGGCAAAGTGATATTTGGAAGCCCATAGAGGGCTACAGTGAAAAAGGAAATATCCTCAGATGAAAGCTGGAAAGAAGCTTTCTGAGAAACTGCTTAGTGTTCTGCTAATTCATCTCACAGAGTTACATCTGTATTTTGTGGATCTCTTTGCTAGCCTTATTTCTGTGGAATCTGAGAACAGATATTTCGGATCCCATTGAAGATTATACGGCCAAAGGAAATATCCTCCGATAACAAAGAGAAAGAAGCTTTCTGAGAAACTTCTTTGTGTTCTGTGAAATCATCTCACAGAGTTACAGCTTTCCCCTCAAGAAGCCTTTCGCTAAGACAGTTCTTGTGGAATTGGCAAAGTGATATTTGGAAGCCCATAGAGGGCTATGGTGAAAAAGGAAATATCCTCAGATGAAATCTGGAAAGAAGCTTTCTGAGAAACTGCTTAGTGTTCTGTTAATTCATCTCACAGAGTTACATCTGTATTTCGTGGATCTCTTTGCTAGCCTTATTTCTGTGGAATCTGAGAACAGATATTTCGGATCCCATTGAAGACTATAGGGCCAAAGGAAATATCCTCCGATAACAAAGAGAAAGAAGCTTTCTGAGAAACTTCTTTGTGTTCTGTGAAATCATCTCACAGAGTTACAGCTTTCCCCTCAAGAAGCCTTTCGGTAAGACAGTTCTTGTGGAATTGGCAAAGTGATATTTGGAAGCCCATAGAGGGCTATGGTGAAAAAGGAAATATCCTCAGATGAAATCTGGAAAGAAGCTTTCTGAGAAACTTCTCTATGATGTGTGACTTCCACTCACAGAGTTACATCTGTATTTCGTGGATCTCTTTGCTATCCTTATTTCTGTGGAATCTGAGAACAGATATTTCGGATCCCTTTGAAGACTATAGTGCCAAAGGAAATATCCTCCGATAACAAAGAGTAAGAAGCTTTCTGAGAAACTTCTTTGTGTTCTGTGAAATCATCTCACAGAGTTACAGCTTTCCCCTCAAGAAGCCTTTCGCTGAGACAATTCTTGTGGAATTGGCATAGTGATATTTGGAAGCCCATAGAGGGCTATGGTGAAAAAGGAAATATCCTCAGATGAAATCTGGAAAGAAGCTTTCTGAGAAACTGCTTAGTGTTCTGTTAATTCATCTCACAGAGTTACATCTGTATTTTGTGGATCTCTTTGCTAGCCTTATTTCTGTGGAATCTGAGAACAGATATTTCGGATCCCATTGAAGACTATAGGGCCAAAGGAAATATCCTCCGAAAACAAAGAGAAAGAAGCTTTCTGAGAAACTTCTTTGTGTTCTGTGAAATCATCTCACAGAGTTACAGCTTTCCCCTCAAGAAGCCTTTCGCTAAGACAGTTCTTGTGGAATTGGCAAAGTGATATTTGGAAGCCCATAGAGGGCTATGGTGAAAAAGGAAATATCCTCAGATGAAATCTGGAAAGAAGCTTTCTGAGAAACTGCTTAGTGTTCTGTTAATTCATCTCACAGAGTTACATCTGTATTTCGTGGATCTCTTTGCTAGCCTTATTTCTGTGGAATCTGAGAACAGATATTTCGGATCCCATTGAAGACTATAGGGCCAAAGGAAATATCCTCCGACAACAAAGAGAAAGAAGCTTTCTGAGAAACTTCTTTGTATTCTGTGAAATCATCTCACAGAGTTACAGCTTTCCCCTCAAGAAGCCTTTCGCTAAGACAGTTCTTGTGGAATTGGCAAAGTGATATTTGGAAGCCCATAGAGGGCTATGGTGAAAAAGGAAATATCCTCAGATGAAATCTGGAAAGAAGCTTTCTGAGAAACTGCTTAGTGTTCTGTTAATTCATCTCACAGAGTTACATCTGTATTTCGTGGATCTCTTTGCTAGCCTTATTTCTGTGGAATCTGAGAACAGATATTTCGGATCCCATTGAAGACAATAGGGCCAAAGGAAATATCCTCCGATAACAAAGAGAAAGAAGCTTTCTGAGAAACTTCTTTGTGTTCTGTAAAATCATCTCACAGAGTTACAGCTTTCCCCTCAAGAAGCCTTTCGCTAAGACAGTTCTTGTGGAATTGGCAAAGTGATATTTCGAAGCCCATAGAGGGCTATGGTGAAAAAGGAAATATCCTCAGATGAAATCTGGAAAGAAGCTTTCTGAGAAACTGCTGAGTGTTCTGTTAATTCATCTCACAGAGTTACATCTGTATTTTGTGGATCTCTTTGCTAGCCTTATTTCTGTGGAATCTGAGAACAGATATTTCGGATCCCATTGAAGACTATAGGGCCAAAGGAAATATCCTCCGATAACAAAGAGAAAGAAGCTTTCTGAGAAACTTCTTTGTGTTCTGTGAAATCATCTCACAGAGTTACAGCTTTCCCCTCAAGAAGCCTTTCGCTAAGACAGTTCTTGTGGAATTGGCAAAGTGATATTTGGAAGCCCATAGAGGGCTATGGTGAAAAAGGAAATATCCTCAGATGAAATCTGGAAAGAAGCTTTCTGAGAAACTGCTTAGTGTTCTGTTAATTCATCTCACAGAGTTACATCTGTATTTCGTGGATCTCTTTCCTAGCCTTATTTCTGTGGAATCTGAGAACAGATATTTCGGATCCCATTGAAGACTATAGGGCCAAAGGAAATATCCTCCGATAACAAAGAGAAAGAAGCTTTCTGAGAAACTTGTGTTCTGTAAAATCATCTCACAGAGTTACAGCTTTCCCCTCAAGAAGCCTTTCGCTAAGACAGTTCTTGTGGAATTGGCAAAGTGATATTTGGAAGCCCATAGAGGGCTATGGTGAAAAAGGAAATATCCTCAGATGAAATCTGGAAAGAAGCTTTCTGAGAAACTTCTCTGTGATGTGTGACTTCCACTCACAGAGTTACATCTGTATTTCGTGGATCTCTTTGCTTTCCTTATTTCTGTGGAATCTGAGAACAGATATTTCGGATCCCTTTGAAGACTATACGGCCAAAGGAAATATCCTCCCATAACAAAGAGAAAGAAGCTTTCTGAGAAACTTCTTTGTGTTCTGTGAAATCATCTCACAGAGTTACAGCTTTCCCCTCAAGAAGCCTTTCGCTAAGACAGTTCTTGTGGAATTGGCAAAGTGATATTTGGAAGCCCATAGAGGGCTACGGTGAAAAAGGAAATATCCTCAGATGAAATCTGCAAAGAAGCTTTCTGAGAAACTGCTTAGTGTTCTGTTATTTCATCTCACAGAGTTACATCTGTATTTCGTGGATCTCTTTGCTAGCCTTATTTCTGTGGAATCTGAGAACAGATATTTCGGATCCCATTGAAGACTATAGGGCCAAAGGAAATATCCTCCGATAACAAAGAGAAAGAAGCTTTCTGAGAAACTTCTTTGTGTTCTGTGAAATCATCTCACAGAGTTACAGCTTTCCCCTCAAGAGGCCATTCGCTGAGACAATTCTTGTGGAATTGGCATAGTGATATTTGGAAGCCCATAGAGGGCTATGGTGAAAAAGGAAATATCCTCAGATGAAATCTGGAAAGAAGCTTTCTGAGAAACTGCTTAGTGTTCTGCTAATTCATCTCACAGAGTTACATCTGTATTTTGTGGATCTCTTTGCTAGCCTTATTTCTGTGGAATCTGAGAACAGATATTTCGGATCCCATTGAAGACTATAGGGCCAAAGGAAATATCCTCCGATAACAAAGAGAAAGAAGCTTTCTGAGAAACTTCTTTGTGTTCTGTAAAATCATCTCTCAGAGTTACAGCTTTCCCCTCAAGTAACCTTTCGCTAAGACAGTTCTTGTGGAATTGGCAAAGTGATATTTGGAAGCCCATAGAGGGCTATGGTGAAAAAGGAAATATCCTCAGATGAAATCTGGAAAGAAGCCTTCTGAGAAACTGCTTAGTATTCTGTTAATTCATCTCACAGAGTTACATCTGTATTTTGTGGATCTCTTTGCTAGCCTTATTTCTGTGGAATCTGAGAACAGATATTTCGGATCCCATGGAAGACTATAGGGACAAAGGAAATATCCTCCGATAACAAAGAGAAAGAAGCTTTCTGAGAAACTTCTTTGTGTTCTGTGAAATCATCTCACAGAGTTACAGCTTTCCCCTCAAGAAGCCTTTCGCTAAGACAGTTCTTGTGGAATTGGCAAAGTGATATTTCGAAGCCCATAGAGGGCTATGGTGAAAAAGGAAATATCCTCAGATGAAATCTGGAAAGAAGCTTTCTGAGAAACTTCTCTGTGATGTGTGACTTCCACTCACAGAGTTACATCTGTATTTCGTGGATCTCTTTGCTTTCCTTATTTCTGTGGAATCTGAGAACAGATATTTCGGATCCCTTTGAAGACTATACGGCCAAAGGAAATATCCTCCCATAACAAAGAGAAAGAAGCTTTCTGAGAAACTTCTTTGTGTTCTGTGAAATCATCTCACAGAGTTACAGCTTTCCCCTCAAGAAGCCTTTCGCTAAGACAGTTCTTGTGGAATTGGCAAAGTGATATTTGGAAGCCCATAGAGGGCTACGGTGAAAAAGGAAATATCCTCAGATGAAATCTGGAAAGAAGCTTTCTGAGAAACTGCTTAGTGTTCTGTTATTTCATCTCACAGAGTTACATCTGTATTTCATGGATCTCTTTGCTAGCCTTATTTCTGTGGAATCTGAGAACAGATATTTCGGATCCCATTGAAGACTATAGGGCCAAAGGAAATATCCTCCGATAACAAAGAGAAAGAAGCTTTCTGAGAAACTTCTTTGTGTTCTGTGAAATCATCTCACAGAGTTACAGCTTTCCCCTCAAGAAGCCTTTCGCTAAGACAGTTCTTGTGGAATTGGCAAAGTGATATTTGGAAGTCCATAGAGGGCTATGGTGAAAAAGGAAATATCCTCAGATGAAATCTGGAAAGAAGCTTTCTGAGAAACTGCTTAGTGTTCCGTTAATTCATCTCACAGAGTTACATCTGTATTTCGTGGATCTCTTTGCTAGCCTTATTTCTCTGGAATCTGAGAACAGATATTTCGGATCCCATTGAAGACTATAGGGCCAAAGGAAAAATCCTCCAATAACAAAGAGAAAGAAGCTTTCTGAGAAACTTCTTTGTGTTCTGTGAAATCATATCACAGAGTTACAGCTTTCCCCTCAAGAAGCCTTTCGCTAAGACAGTTCTTCTGGAATTGGCAAAGTGATATTTGGAAGCCCTTAGAGGGCTATGGTGAAAAAGGAAATATCCTCAGATGAAATCTGGAAAGAAGCTTTCTGAGAAACTTCTCTGTGATGTGTGACTTCCACTCACAGAGTTACATCTGTATTTCGTGGATCTCTTTGCTTTCCTTATTTCTGTGGAATCTGAGAACTGATATTTCGGATCCATTTGAAGACTATACGGCCAAAGGAAATATCCTCCGATAACAAAGAGAAAGAAGCTTTTTGAGAAACTGCTTTGTGTTCTGTGAAATCATCTCACAGAGTTACAGCTTTCCCCTCAAGAAGCCTTTCGCTAAGACGGTTCTTGTGGAATTGGCAAAGTGATATTTGGAAGCCCATAGAGGGCTACGGTGAAAAAGGAAATATCCTCAGATGAAATCTGGAAAGAAGCTTTCTGAGAAACTGCTTAGTGTTCTGTCAATTCATCTCACAGAATTACATCTGTATTTCGTGGATCTCTTTGCTAGCCTTATTTCTGTGGAATCTGAGAACAGATATTTCGGATCCCATTCAACACTATAGGGCCAAAGGAAATATCCTCCGATAACAAAGAGAAAGAAGCTTTCTGAGAAACTTCTTTGTGTTCTGTGAAATCATCTCACAGAGTTACAGCTTTCCCCTCAAGAAGCCTTTCGCTAAGACAGTTCTTGTGGAATTGGCGTAGTGATATTTGGAAGCCCATAGAGGGCTATGGTGAAAAAGGAAATATCCTCAGATGAAATCTGGAAAGAAGCTTTCTGAGAAACTGCTTAGTGTTCTGTTAATTCATCTCACAGAGTTACATCTGTATTTTGTGGATCTCTTTGCTAGCCTTATTTCTGTGGAATCTGAGAACAGATATTTCGGATCCCATTGAAGACTATAGGGCCAAAGGAAATATCCTCCGATAACAAAGAGAAAGAAGCTTTCTGAGAAACTTCTTTGTGTTCTGTGAAATCATCTCACAGAGTTACAGCTTTCCCCTCAAGAAGCCTTTCGCTAAGACAGTTCTTGTGGAATTGGCAAAGTGATATTTGGAAGCCCATAGAGGGCTATGGTGAAAAAGGAAATATCCTCAGATGAAATCTGGAAAGAAGCTTTCTGAGAAACTGCTTAGTGTTCTGTTAATTCATCTCACAGAGTTACATCTGTATTTCGTGGATCTCTTTGCTAGCCTTATTTCTGTGGAATCTGAGAACAGATATTTCGGATCCCATTGAAGACTATAGGGCCAAAGGAAATATCCTCCGATAACAAAGAGAAAGAAGCTTTCTGAGAAACTTCTTTGTGTTCTGTAAAATCATCTCACAGAGTTACAGCTTTCCCCTCAAGTAACCTTTCGCTAAGACAGTTCTTGTGGAATTGGCAAAGTGATATTTGGAAGCCCATAGAGGGCTATGGTGAAAAAGGAAATATCCTCAGAAGAAATCTGGAAAGAAGCTTTCTGAGAAACTGCTTAGTATTCTGTTAATTCATCTCACAGAGTTACATCTGTATTTTGTGGATCTCTTTGCTAGCCTTATTTCTGTGGAATCTGAGAACAGATATTTCGGATCCCATGGAAGACTATAGGGACAAAGGAAATATCCTCCGATAACAAAGAGAAAGAAGCTTTCTGAGAAACTTCTTTGTGTTCTGTGAAATCATCTCACAGAGTTACAGCTTTCCCCTCAAGAAGCCTTTCGCTAAGACAGTTCTTGTGGAATTGGCAAAGTGATATTTCGAAGCCCATAGAGGGCTATGGTGAAAAAGGAAATATCCTCAGATGAAATCTGGAAAGAAGCTTTCAGAGAAACTTCTCTGTGATGTGTGACTTCCACTCACAGAGTTACATCTGTATTTCGTGGATCTGTTTGCTAGCCTTATTTCTGTGGAATCTGAGAACAGATATTTCGGATCCCTTTGAAGACTATACGGCCAAAGGAAATATCCTCCGATAACAAAGAGAAAGAAGCTTTCTGAGAAACTTCTTTGTGTTCTGTGAAATCATCTCACAGAGTTACAGCTTTCCCCTCAAGAAGCCTTTCGCTGAGACAGTTCTTGTGGAATTGGCATAGTGATATTTGGAAGCCCATAGAGGGCTAGGGTGAAAAAGGAAATATCCTCAGATGAAATCTGGAAAGAAGCTTTCTGAGAAACTGCTTAGTGTTCTGTTAATTCATCTCACAGAGTTACATCTGTATTTTGTGGATCTCTTTGCTAGCCTTATTTCTGTGGAATCTGAGAACAGATATTTCGGATCCCTTTGAAGACTATAGGGCCAAAGGAAATATCCTCCGATAACAAAGAGAAAGAAGCTGTCTGAGAAACTTCTTTGTGTTCTGTGAAATCATCTCACAGAGTTACAGCTTTCCCCTCAAGAAGCCTTTCGCTAAGACAGTTCTTGTGGAATTGGCAAAGTGATATTTGGAAGCCCATAGAGGGCTATGGTGAAAAAGGAAATATCCTCAGATGAAATCTGGAAAGAAGCTTTCTGAGAAACTGCTTATTGTTCTGTTAATTCATCTCACAGAGTTACATCTGTATTTCGTGGATCTCTTTGCTAGCCTTATTTCTGTGGAATCTGAGAACAGATATTTCGGATCCCATTGAAGACTATAGGGCCAAAGGAAATATCCTCCGATAACAAAGAGAAAGAAGCTTTCTGAGAAACTTGTGTTCTGTAAAATCATCTCACAGAGTTACAGCTTTCCCCTCAAGAAGCCTTTCGCTAAGACAGTTCTTGTGGAATTGGCAAAGTGATATTTGGAAGCCAATAGAGGGCTATGGTGAAAAAGGAAATATCCTCAGATGAAATCTGGAAAGAAGCTTTCTGAGAAACTTCTCTGTGATGTGTGACTTCCACTCACAGAGTTACATCTGTATTTCGTGGATCTCTTTGCTTTCCTTATTTCTGTGGAATCTGAGAACAGATATTTCGGATCCCTTTGAAGACTATACGGCCAAAGGAAATATCCTCCCATAACAAAGAGAAAGAAGCTTTCTGAGAAACTTCTTTGTGTTCTGTGAAATCATCTCACAGAGTTACAGCTTTCCCCTCAAGAAGCCTTTCGCTAAGACAGTTCTTGTGGAATTGGCAAAGTGATATTTGGAAGCCCATAGAGGGCTACGGTGAAAAAGGAAATATCCTCAGATGAAATCTGGAAAGAAGCTTTCTGAGAAACTGCTTAGTGTTCTGTTATTTCATCTCACAGAGTTACATCTGTATTTCATGGATCTCTTTGCTAGCCTTATTTCTGTGGAATCTGAGAACAGATATTTCGGATCCCATTGAAGACTATAGGGCCAAAGGAAATATCCTCCGATAACAAAGAGAAAGAAGCTTTCTGAGAAACTTCTTTGTGTTCTGTAAAATCATCTCACAGAGTTACAGCTTTCCCCTCAAGAAGCCTTTCGCTAAGACAGTTCTTGTGGAATTGGCAAAGTGATATTTGGAAGCCCATAGAGGGCTAGGGTGAAAAAGGAAATATCCTCAGATGAAATCTGGAAAGAAGCTTTCTGAGAAACTGCTTAGTGTTCTGTTAATTCATCTCACAGAGTTACATCTGTATTTTGTGGATCTCTTTGCTAGCCTTAATTCTGTGGATTCTGAGAACAGATATTTCGGATCCCATTGAAGACTATAGGGCCAAAGGAAATATCCTCCGATAACAAAGAGAAAGAAGCTTTCTGAGAAACTTCTTTGTGTTCTGTGAAATCATCTCACAGAGTTACAGCTTTCCCCTCAAGAAGCCTTTCGCTAAGACAGTTCTTGTGGAATTGGCAAAGTGATATTTGGAAGTCCATAGAGGGCTATGGTGAAAAAGGAAATATCCTCAGATGAAATCTGGAAAGAAGCTTTCTGAGAAACTGCTTAGTGTTCCGTTAATTCATCTCACAGAGTTACATCTGTATTTCGTGGATCTCTTTGCTAGCCTTATTTCTCTGGAATCTGAGAACAGATATTTCGGATCCCATTGAAGACTATAGGGCCAAAGGAAAAATCCTCCAATAACAAAGAGAAAGAAGCTTTCTGAGAAACTTCTTTGTGTTCTGTGAAATCATATCACAGAGTTACAGCTTTCCCCTCAAGAAGCCTTTCGCTAAGACAGTTCTTCTGGAATTGGCAAAGTGATATTTGGAAGCCCTTAGAGGGCTATGGTGAAAAAGGAAATATCCTCAGATGAAATCTGGAAAGAAGCTTTCTGAGAAACTTCTCTGTGATGTGTGACTTCCACTCACAGAGTTACATCTGTATTTCGTGGATCTCTTTGCTTTCCTTATTTCTGTGGAATCTGAGAACTGATATTTCGGATCCATTTGAAGACTATACGGCCAAAGGAAATATCCTCCGATAACAAAGAGAAAGAAGCTTTTTGAGAAACTGCTTTGTGTTCTGTGAAATCATCTCACAGAGTTACAGCTTTCCCCTCAAGAAGCCTTTCGCTAAGACGGTTCTTGTGGAATTGGCAAAGTGATATTTGGAAGCCCATAGAGGGCTACGGTGAAAAAGGAAATATCCTCAGATGAAATCTGGAAAGAAGCTTTCTGAGAAACTGCTTAGTGTTCTGTCAATTCATCTCACAGAATTACATCTGTATTTCGTGGATCTCTTTGCTAGCCTTATTTCTGTGGAATCTGAGAACAGATATTTCGGATCCCATTCAACACTATAGGGCCAAAGGAAATATCCTCCGATAACAAAGAGAAAGAAGCTTTCTGAGAAACTTCTTTGTGTTCTGTGAAATCATCTCACAGAGTTACAGCTTTCCCCTCAAGAAGCCTTTCGCTAAGACAGTTCTTGTGGAATTGGCGTAGTGATATTTGGAAGCCCATAGAGGGCTATGGTGAAAAAGGAAATATCCTCAGATGAAATCTGGAAAGAAGCTTTCTGAGAAACTGCTTAGTGTTCTGTTAATTCATCTCACAGAGTTACATCTGTATTTTGTGGATCTCTTTGCTAGCCTTATTTCTGTGGAATCTGAGAACAGATATTTCGGATCCCATTGAAGACTATAGGGCCAAAGGAAATATCCTCCGATAACAAAGAGAAAGAAGCTTTCTGAGAAACTTCTTTGTGTTCTGTGAAATCATCTCACAGAGTTACAGCTTTCCCCTCAAGAAGCCTTTCGCTAAGACAGTTCTTGTGGAATTGGCAAAGTGATATTTGGAAGCCCATAGAGGGCTATGGTGAAAAAGGAAATATCCTCAGATGAAATCTGGAAAGAAGCTTTCTGAGAAACTGCTTAGTGTTCTGTTAATTCATCTCACAGAGTTACATCTGTATTTCGTGGATCTCTTTGCTAGCCTTATTTCTGTGGAATCTGAGAACAGATATTTCGGATCCCATTGAAGACTATAGGGCCAAAGGAAATATCCTCCGATAACAAAGAGAAAGAAGCTTTCTGAGAAACTTCTTTGTGTTCTGTAAAATCATCTCACAGAGTTACAGCTTTCCCCTCAAGTAACCTTTCGCTAAGACAGTTCTTGTGGAATTGGCAAAGTGATATTTGGAAGCCCATAGAGGGCTATGGTGAAAAAGGAAATATCCTCAGAGGAAATCTGGAAAGAAGCTTTCTGAGAAACTGCTTAGTATTCTGTTAATTCATCTCACAGAGTTACATCTGTATTTTGTGGATCTCTTTGCTAGCCTTATTTCTGTGGAATCTGAGAACAGATATTTCGGATCCCATGGAAGACTATAGGGACAAAGGAAATATCCTCCGATAACAAAGAGAAAGAAGCTTTCTGAGAAACTTCTTTGTGTTCTGTGAAATCATCTCACAGAGTTACAGCTTTCCCCTCAAGAAGCCTTTCGCTAAGACAGTTCTTGTGGAATTGGCAAAGTGATATTTCGAAGCCCATAGAGGGCTATGGTGAAAAAGGAAATATCCTCAGATGAAATCTGGAAAGAAGCTTTCTGAGAAACTTCTCTGTGATGTGTGACTTCCACTCACAGAGTTACATCTGTATTTCGTGGATCTGTTTGCTAGCCTTATTTCTGTGGAATCTGAGAACAGATATTTCGGATCCCTTTGAAGACTATACGGCCAAAGGAAATATCCTCCGATAACAAAGAGAAAGAAGGTTTCTGAGAAACTTCTTTGTGTTCTGTGAAATCATCTCACAGAGTTACAGCTTTCCCCTCAAGAAGCCTTTCGCTGAGACAGTTCTTGTGGAATTGGCATAGTGATATTTGGAAGCCCATAGAGGGCTAGGGTGAAAAAGGAAATATCCTCAGATGAAATCTGGAAAGAAGCTTTCTGAGAAACTGCTTAGTGTTCTGTTAATTCATCTCACAGAGTTACATCTGTATTTTGTGGATCTCTTTGCTAGCCTTATTTCTGTGGAATCTGAGAACAGATATTTCGGATCCCATTGAAGACTATAGGGCCAAAGGAAATATCCTCCGATAACAAAGAGAAAGAAGCTGTCTGAGAAACTTCTTTGTGTTCTGTGAAATCATCTCACAGAGTTACAGCTTTCCCCTCAAGAAGCCTTTCGCTAAGACAGTTCTTGTGGAATTGGCAAAGTGATATTTGGAAGCCCATAGAGGGCTATGGTGAAAAAGGAAATATCCTCAGATGAAATCTGGAAAGAAGCTTTCTGAGAAACTGCTTATTGTTCTGTTAATTCATCTCACAGAGTTACATCTGTATTTCGTGGATCTCTTTGCTAGCCTTATTTCTGTGGAATCTGAGAACAGATATTTCGGATCCCATTGAAGACTATAGGGCCAAAGGAAATATCCTCCGATAACAAAGAGAAAGAAGCTTTCTGAGAAACTTGTGTTCTGTAAAATCATCTCACAGAGTTACAGCTTTCCCCTCAAGAAGCCTTTCGCTAAGACAGTTCTTGTGGAATTGGCAAAGTGATATTTGGAAGCCAATAGAGGGCTATGGTGAAAAAGGAAATATCCTCAGATGAAATCTGGAAAGAAGCTTTCTGAGAAACTTCTCTGTGATGTGTGACTTCCACTCACAGAGTTACATCTGTATTTCGTGGATCTCTTTGCTTTCCTTATTTCTGTGGAATCTGAGAACAGATATTTCGGATCCCTTTGAAGACTATACGGCCAAAGGAAATATCCTCCCATAACAAAGAGAAAGAAGCTTTCTGAGAAACTTCTTTGTGTTCTGTGAAATCATCTCACAGAGTTACAGCTTTCCCCTCAAGAAGCCTTTCGCTAAGACAGTTCTTGTGGAATTGGCAAAGTGATATTTGGAAGCCCATAGAGGGCTACGGTGAAAAAGGAAATATCCTCAGATGAAATCTGGAAAGAAGCTTTCTGAGAAACTGCTTAGTGTTCTGTTAATTCATCTCACAGAGTTACATCTGTATTTCGTGGATCTCTTTGCTAGCCTTATTTCTGTGGAATCTGAGAACAGATATTTCGGATCCCATTGAAGACTATAGGGCCAAAGGAAATATCCTACGATAACAAAGAGAAAGAAGCTTTCTGAGAAACTTCTTTGTGTTCTGTGAAATCATCTCACAGAGTTACAGCTTTCCCCTCAAGAAGCCTTTCGCTAAGACAGTTCTTGTGGAATTGGCAAAGTGATATTCGGAACCCATAGAGGGCTATGGTGAAAAAGGAAATATCCTCAGATGAAATCTGGAAAGGAGCTTTCTGAGAAACTGCTTAGTGTTCTGTTAATTCATCTCACAGAGTTACATCTGTATTTTGTGGATCTCTTTGCTAGCCTTATTTCTGTGGAATCTGAGAACAGATATTTCGGATCCCTTTGAAGACTATAGGGCCAAAGGAAATATCCTCCGATAACAAAGAGAAAGAAGCTTTCTGAGAAACTTCTTTGTGTTCTGTGAAATCATCTCACAGAGTTACAGCTTTCCCCTCAAGAAGCCTTTCGCTAAGACAGTTCTTGTGGAATTGGCAAAGTGATATTTGGAAGCCCGTAGAGGGCTATAGTGAAAAAGGAAATATCCTCAGATGAAATCTGGAAAGAAGCTTTCTGAGAAACTGCTTAGTGTTCTGTTAATTCATCTCACAGAGTTACATCTGTATTTCGTGGATCTCTTTACTACCCTTATTTCTGTGGAATCTGAGAACAGATATTTCGGATGCCATTGAAGACTATAGGGCTAAAGGAAATATCCTCCGATAACAAAGAGAAAGAAGCTTTCTGAGAAACTTCTTGGTGTTCTGTAAAATCATCTCACAGAGTTACAGCTTTCCCCTCAAGAAGCCTTTCGCTAAGACAGTTCTTGTGGAATTGGCAAAGTGATATTTGGAAGCCCATAGAGGGCTATGGTGAAAAAGGAAATATCCTCAGATGAAATCTGGAAAGAAGCTTTCTGAGAAACTTCTCTGTGATGTGTGACTTCCACTCACAGAGTTACATCTGTATTTCGTGGATCTCTTTGATAACCTTATTTCTGTGGAATCTGAGAACAGATATTTCGGATCCCTTTGAAGACTATACGGCCAAAGGAAATATCCTCCGATAACAAAGAGAAAGAAGCTTTCTGAGAAACTTCTTTGTGTTCTGTGAAATCATATCACAGAGTTACAGCTTTCCCCTCAAGAAGCCTTTCGCTGAGACAGTTCCTGTGGAATTGGCATAGTGATATTTGGAAGCCCATAGAGGGCTATGGTGAAAAAGGAAATATCCTCAGATGAAATCTGGAAAGAAGCTTTCTGAGAAACTGCTTAGTGTTCTGTTAATTCATCTCACAGAGTTACATCTGTATTTTGTGGATCTCTTTGCTAGCCTTATTTCTGTGGAATCTGAGAACAGATATTTCGGATCCCATTGAAGACTATAGGGCCAAAGGAAATATCCTCCGATAACAAAGAGAAAGAAGCTTTCTGAGAAACTTCTTTGTGTTCTGTGAAATCATCTCACAGAGTTACAGCTTTCCCCTCAAGAAGCCTTTCGCTAAGACAGTTCGTGTGGATTTGGCAAAGTGATATTTGGAAGCCCATAGAGGGCTATGGTGAAAAAGGAAATATCCTCAGATGAAATCTGGAAAGAAGCTTTCTGAGAAACTGCTTAGTGTTCTGTTAATTCATCTCACAGAGTTACATCTGTATTTCGTGGATCTCTTTGCTAGCCTTATTTCTGTGGAATCTGAGAACAGATATTTCGGATCCCATTGAAGACTATAGGGCCAAAGGAAATATCCTCCGATAACAAAGAGAAAGAAGCTTTCTGAGAAACTTCTTTGTGTTCTGTGAAATCATCTCACAGAGTTACAGCTTTCCCCTCAAGAAGCCTTTCGCTAAGACAGTTCTTGTGGAATTGGCAAAGTGATATTTGGAAGCCCATAGAGGGCTATGGTGAAAAAGGAAATATCCTCAGATGAAATCTGGAAAGAAGCTTTCTGAGAAACTGCTTAGTGTTCTGTTAATTCATCTCACAGAGTTACATCTGTATTTCATGGATCTCTTTGCTAGCCTTATTTCTGTGGAATCTGAGAACAGATATTTCGGATCCCATTGAAGACTATAGGGCCAAAGGAAATATCCTCCGATAACAAAGAGAAAGAAGCTTTCTGAGAAACTTCTTAGTGTTCTGTGAAATCATCTCACAGAGTTACAGCTTTCCCCTCAAGAAACCTTTCGCTAAGACAGTTCTTGTGGAATTGGCAAAGTGATATTTGGAAGCCCATAGAGGGCTATGGTGAAAAAGGAAATATCCTCAGATGAAATCTGGAAAGAAGCTTTCTGAGAAACTGCTTAGTATTCTGTTAATTCATCTCACAGAGTTACATCTGTATTTTGTGGATCTCTTTGCTAGCCTTATTTCTGTGGAATCTGAGAACAGATATTTCGGATCCCATGGAAGACTATAGGGACAAAGGAAATATCCTCCAATAACAAAGAGAAAGAAGCTTTCTGAGAAACTTCTTTGTGTTCTGTGAAATCATCTCACAGAGTTACAGCTTTCCCCTCAAGAAGCCTTTCGCTAAGACAGTTCTTGTGGAATTGGCAAAGTGATATTTCGAAGCCCATAGAGGGCTATGGTGAAAAAGGAAATATCCTCAGATGAAATCTGGAAAGAAGCTTTCTGAGAAACTTCTCTGTGATGTGTGACTTCCACTCACAGAGTTACATCTGTATTTCGTGGATCTGTTTGCTAGCCTTATTTCTGTGGAATCTGAGAACAGATATTTCGGATCCCTTTGAAGACTATACGGCCAAAGGAAATATCCTCCGATAACAAAGAGAAAGAAGCTTTCTGAGAAACTTCTTTGTGTTCTGTGAAATCATATCACAGAGTTACAGCTTTCCCCTCAAGAAGCCTTTCGCTGAGACAGTTCTTGTGGAATTGGCATAGTGATATTTGGAAGCCCATAGAGGGCTAGGGTGAAAAAGGAAATATCCTCAGATGAAATCTGGAAAGAAGCTTTCTGAGAAACTGCTTAGTGTTCTGTTAATTCATCTCACAGAGTTACATCTGTATTTTGTGGATCTCTTTGCTAGCCTTATTTCTGTGGAATCTGAGAACAGATATTTCGGATCCCATTGAAGACTCTAGGGCCAAAGGAAATATCCTCCGATAACAAAGAGAAAGAAGCTGTCTGAGAAACTACTTTGTGTTCTGTGAAATCATTTCACAGAGTTACAGCTTTCCCCTCAAGAAGCCTTTCGCTAAGACAGTTCTTGTGGAATTGGCAAAGTGATATTTGGAAGCCCATAGAGGGCTATGGTGAAAAAGGAAATATCCTCAGATGAAATCTGGAAAGAAGCTTTCTGAGAAACTGCTTATTGTTCTGTTAATTCATCTCACAGAGTTACATCTGTATTTCGTGGATCTCTTTGCTAGCCTTATTTCTGTGGAATCTGAGAACAGATATTTCGGATCCCATTGAAGACTATAGGGCCAAAGGAAATATCCTCCGATAAAAAAGAGAAAGAAGCTTTCTAAGAAACTTCTTTGTGTTCTGTGAAATCATCTCACAGAGTTACAGCTTTCCCCTCAAGAAGCCTTTCGCTAAGACAGTTCTTGTGGAATTGGCAAAGTGATATTTGGAAGCCCATAGAGGGCTATGGTGAAAAAGGAAATATCCTCAGATGAAATCTGGAAAGAAGCTTTCTGAGAAACTGCTTAGTGTTCTGTTAATTTATCTCACAGTGTTACATCTGTATTTCGTGGATCTCTTTGCTAGCCTTATTTCTGTGGAATCTGAGAACAGATATTTCGGATCCCATTGAAGACTATAGGGCCAAAGGAAATATCCTCCCATAACAAAGAGAAAGAAGCTTTCTGAGAAACTTCTTTGTGTTCTGTGAAGTCATCTCACAGAGTTACAGCTTTCCCCTCAAGAAGCCTTTCGCTAAGACAGTTCTTGTGGAATTGGCAAAGTGATATTTGGAAGCCCATAGAGGGCTATGGTGAAAAAGGAAATATCCTCAGATGAAATCTGGAAAGAAGCTTTCTGAGAAACTGCTTAGTGTTCTGTTAATTCATCTCACAGAGTTACATCTGTATTTCGTGGATCTCTTTGCTAGCCTTATTTCTGTGGAATCTGAGAACAGATATTTCGGATCCCATTGAAGACTATAGGGCCAAAGGAAATATCCTCCGATAACAAAGAGAAAGAAGCTTTCTGAGAAACTTCTTTGTGTTCTGTGAAATCATCTCACAGAGTTACAGCTTTCCCCTCAAGAAGCCTTTCGCTAAGACAGTTCTTGTGGAATTGGCAAAGTGATATTCGGAAGCCCATAGAGGGCTATGGTGAAAAAGGAAATATCCTCAGATGAAATCTGGAAAGAAGCTTTCTGAGAAACGGCTTAGTGTTCTGTTAATTCATCTCACAGAGTTACATCTGTATTTTGTGGATATCTTTGCTAGCCTTATTTCTGTGGAATCTGAGAACAGATATTTCGGATCCCATTGAAGACTATAGGGCCAAAGGAAATATCCTCCGATAACAAAGAGAAAGAAGCTTTCTGAGAAACTTCTTTGTGTTCTGTGAAATCATCTCACAGAGTTACAGCTTTCCCCTCAAGAAGCCTTTCGCTGAGACAGTTCTTGTGGAATTGGCAAAGTGATATTTGGAAGCCCATAGAGGGCTATGGTGAAAAAGGAAATATCCTCAGATGAAATCTGGAAAGAAGCTTTCTGAGAAACTGCTTAGTGTTCTGTTAATTCATCTCACAGAGTTACATCTGTATTTCGTGGATCTCTTTGCTAGCCTTATTTCTGTGGAATCTGAGAACAGATATTTCGGATCCCATTGAAGACTATAGGGCCAAAGGAAATATCCTCCGATAACAAAGAGAAAGAAGCTTTCTGAGAAACTTCTTTGTGTTCTGTAAAATCATCTCACAGAGTTACAGCTTTCCCCTCAAGAAGCCTTTCGCTAAGACAGTTCTTGTGGAATTGGAAAAGTGATATTTGGAAGCCCATAGAGGGCTATGGTGAAAAAGGAAATATCCTCAGATGAAATCTGGAAAGAAGCTTTCTGAGAAACTGCTTAGTGTTCTGTTAATTCATCTCACAGAGTTACATCTGTATTTTGTGGATCTCTTTGCTAGCCTTATTTCTGTGGAATCTGAGAACAGATATTTCGGATCCCTTTGAAGACTATAGGGCCAAAGGAAATACCTCCGATAACAAAGAGAAAGAAGGTTTCTGAGAAACTTCTTTGTGTTCTGTGAAATCATCTCACAGAGTTACAGCTTTCCCCTCAAGAAGCCTTTCGCTAAGACAGTTCTTGTGGAATTGGCAAAGTGATATTTGGAAGCCCATAGACGGCTATGGTGAAAAAGGAAATATCCTCAGATGAAATCTGGAAGGAAGCTTTCTGAGAAACTGCTTAGTGTTCTGTTAATTCATCTCACAGCGTTACATCTGTATTTCGTGGATCTCTTTGCTAGCCTTATTTCTGTGGAATCTGAGAACAGATATTTCGGATCCCATTGAAGACTATAGGGCCAAAGGAAATATCCTCCGATAACAAAGAGAAAGAAGCTTTCTGAGAAACTTCTTTGTGTTCTGTGAAATCATCTCACAGAGTTACAGCTTTCCCCTCAAGAAGCCTTTCGCTAAGACAGTTCTTGTGGAATTGGCAAAGTGATATTTGGAAGCCCATAGAGGGCTATGGTGAAAAAGGAAATATCCTCAGATGAAATCTGGAAAGAAGCTTTCTGAGAAACTGCTTAGTGTTCTGTTAATTCATCTCACAGAGTTACATCTGTATTTCGTGGATCTCTTTGCTAGCCTTATTTCTGTGGAATCTGAGAACAGATATTTCGGATCCCATTGAAGACTATAGGGCCAAAGGAAATATCCTCCGATAACAAAGAGAAAGAAGCTTTCTGAGAAACTTCTTTGTGTTGTGTAAAATCATCTCACAGAGTTACAGCTTTCCCCTCAAGAAGCCTTTCGCTAAGACAGTTCTTGTGGAATTGGCAAAGTGATATTTGGAAGCCCATAGAGGGCTATGGTGAAAAAGGAAATATCCTCAGATGAAATCTGGAAAGAAGCTTTCTGAGAAACTGCTTAGTGTTCTGTTAATTCATCTCACAGAGCTACATCTGTATTTTGTGGATCTTCTTGCTAGCCTTATTTCTGTGGAATCTGAGAACAGATATTTCAGATCCCATTGAAGACTATAGGGCCAAAGGAAATATCCTCCGATAACAAAGAGAAAGAAGCTTTCTGAGAAACTTCTTTGTGTTCTGTGAAATCATCTCACAGAGTTACAGCTTTCCCCTCAAGAAGCCTTTCGCTGAGACAGTTCTTGTGGAATTGGCATAGTGATATTTGGAAGCCCAAAGAGGGCTATGGTGAAAAAGGAAATATCCTCAGATGAAATCTGGAAAGAAGCTTTCTGAGAAACTGCTTATTGTTCTGTTAATTCATCTCACAGAGTTACATCTGTATTTTGTGGATCTCTTTGCTAGCCTTATTTCTGTGGAATCTGAGAACAGATATTTCGGATCCCATTGAAGACTATAGGGCCAAAGGAAATATCCTCCGATAACAAAGAGAAAGAAGCTTTCTGAGAAACTTCTTTGTGTTCTGTGAAATCATCTCACAGAGTTACAGCTCTCCCCTCAAGAAGCCTTTCGCTAAGACAGTTCTTGTGGAATTGGCAAAGTGATATTTGGAAGCCCATAAAGGGCTATGGTGAAAAAGGAAATATCCTCAGATGAAATCTGGAAAGAAGCTTTCTGAGAAACTGCTTAGTGTTCTGTTAATTCATCTCACAGAGTTACATCTGTATTTCGTGGATCTCTTTGCTAGCCTTATTTCTGTGGAATCTGAGAACAGATATTTCGGATCCCATTGAAGACTATAGGGTCAAAGGAAATATCCTCCGATAACAAAGAGAAAGAAGCTTTCTGAGAAACTTCTTTGTGTTCTGTAAAATCATCTCACAGAGTTACAGCTTTCCCCTCAAGAAGCCTTTCGCTAAGACAGTTCTTGTGGAATTGGCAAAGTGATATTTGGAAGCCCATAGAAGGCTATGGTGAAAAAGGAAATATCCTCAGATGAAATCTGGAAAGAAGCTTTCTGAGAAACTGCTTAGTGTTCTGTTAATTCATCTCACAGAGTTACATCTGTATTTTGTGGATCTCTTTGCTAGCCTTATTTCTGTGGAATCTGAGAACAGATATTTCGGATCCCATTGAAGACTATAGGGCCAAAGGAAATATCCTCCGATAACAAAGAGAAAGAAGCTTTCTGAGAAACTTCTTTGTGTTCTGTGAAATCATCTCACAGAGTTACAGCTTTCCCCTCAAGAAGCCTTCGCTAAGACAGTTCTTGTGGATTGGCAAAGTGATATTTGGAAGCCCATAGAGGGCTATGGTGAAAAAGGAAATATCCTCAGATGAAATCTGGAAATGTTTCTGAGAAACTGCTTAGTGTTCTGTTAATTCAACTCACAGAGTTACATCTGTATTTCGTGGATCTCTTTGCTAGCCTTATTTCTGTGGAATCTGAGAACAGATATTTCGGATCCCATTGAAGACTATAGGGCCAAAGGAAATATCCTCCGATAACAAAGAGAAAGAAGCTTTCTGAGAAACTTCTTTGTGTTCTGTAAAATCATCTCACAGAGTTACAGCTTTCCCCTCAAGAAGCCTTTCGCTAAGACAGTTCTTGTGGAATTGGCAAAGTGATATTTGGAAGCCCATAGAGGGCTATGGTGAAAAAGGAAGTATCCTCAGATGAAATCTGGAAAGAAGCTTTCTGAGAAACTGCTTAGTGTTCTGTTAATTCATCTCAAAGAGTTACATCTGTATTTCGTGGATCTCTTTGCTAGCCTTATTTCTGTGGAATCTGAGAACAGATATTTCGGATCCCATTGAAGACTATAGAGCCAAAGGAAATATCCTCCGATAACAAAGAGAAAGAAGCTTTCTGAGAAACTTCTTTGTGTTCTGTGAAATCATCTCACAGAGTTACAGCTTTCCCCTCAAGAAGCCTTTCGCTAAGACAGTTCTTGTGGAATTGGCAAAGTGATATTTGGAAGCCCATAGAAGGCTATGGTGAAAAAGGAAATATCCTCAGATGAAATCTGGAAAGAAGCTTTCTGAGAAACTGCTTAGTGTTCTGTTAATTCATCTCACAGAGTTACATCTGTATTTCGTGGATCTCTTTGCTAGCCTTATTTCTGTGGAATCTGAGAACAGATATTTCGGATCCCATTGAAGACTATAGGGCCAAAGGAAATATCCTCCAATAACAAAGAGAAAGAAGCTTTCTGAGAAACTTCTTTGTGTTCTGTAAAATCATCTCACAGAGTTACAGCTTTCCCCTCAAGAAGCCTTTCGCTAAGACAGTTCTTGTGGAATTGGCAAAGTGATATTTGGAAGCCCATAGAGGGCTATGGTGAAAAAGGAAATATCCTCAGATGAAATCTGGAAAGAAGCTTTCTGAGAAACTTCTCTGTGATGTGTGAGTTCCACTCACAGAGTTACATCTGTATTTCGTGGATCTCTTTGCTTTCCTTATTTCTGTGGAATCTGAGAACAGATATTTCGGATACCTTTGAAGACTATACGGCCAAAGGAAATATCCTCCGATAACAAAGAGAAAGAAGCTTTCTGAGAAACTTCTTTGTGTTCTGTGAAATCATCTCACAGAGTTACAGCTTTCCCCTCAAGAAGCCTTTCGCTAAGACGGTTCTTGTGGAATTGGCAGAGTGATATTTGGAAGCCCATAGAGGGCTACGGTGAAAAAGGAAATATCCTCAGATGAAATCTGGAAAGAAGCTTTCTGAGAAACTGCTCAGTGTTCTGTTAATTCATCTCACAGAGTTACATCTGTAATTCGTGGATCTCTTTGCTAGCCTTATTTCTGTGGAATCTGAGAACAGATATTTCGGATCCCAATGAAGACTATAGGGCCAAAGGAAATATCCTCCGATAACAAAGAGAAAGAAGCTTTCTGAGAAACTTCTTTGTGTTCTGTGAAATCATCTCACAGAGTTACAGCTTTCCCCTCAAGAAGCCTTTCGCTGAGACAATTCTTGTTGAATTGGCGTAGTGATATTTGGAAGCCCATAGAGGGCTATGGTGAAAAAGGAAATATCCTCAGATGAAATCTGGAAGGACGCTTTCTGAGAAACTGCTTAGTGTTCTGCTAATTCATCTCACAGAGTTACATCTGTATTTTGTGGATCTCTTTGCTAGCCTTATTTCTGTGGAATCTGAGAACAGATATTTCGGATCCCAATGAAGACTATAGGGCCAAAGGAAATATCCTCCGATAACAAAGAGAAAGAAGCTTTCTGAGAAACTTCTTTGTGTTCTGTGAAATCATCTCACAGAGTTACAGCTTTCCCCTCAAGAAGCCTTCGCTAAGACAGTTCTTGTGGAATTGGCAAAGTGATATTTGGAAGCCCATAGAGGGCTATGGTGAAAAAGGAAATATCCTCAGATGAAATCTGGAAAAGCTTTCTGAGAAACTGCTTAGTGTTCTGTTAATTCAACTCACAGAGTTACATCTGTATTTCGTGGATCTCTTTGCTAGCCTTATTTCTGTGGAATCTGAGAACAGATATTTCGGATCCCATTGAAGACTATAGGGCCAAAGGAAATATCCTCCGATAACAAAGAGAAAGAAGCTTTCTGAGAAACTTCTTTGTGTTCTGTAAAATCATCTCACAGAGTTACAGCTTTCCCCTCAAGAAGCCTTTCGCTAAGACAGTTCTTGTGGAATTGGCAAAGTGATATTTGGAAGCCCATAGAGGGCTATGGTGAAAAAGGAAATATCCTCAGATGAAATCTGGAAAGAAGCTTTCTGAGAAACTGCTTAGTGTTCTGTTAATTCATCTCACAGAGTTACATCTGTATTTCGTGGATCTCTTTGCTCTCCTTATTTCTGTGGAATCTGAGAACAGATATTTCGGATCCCATTGAAGACTATAGGGCCAAAGGAAATATCCTCCAATAACAAAGAGAAAGAAGCTTTCTGAGAAACTTCTTTGTGTTCTGTAAAATCATCTCACAGAGTTACAGCTTTCCCCTCAAGAAGCCTTTCGCTAAGACAGTTCTTGTGGAATTGGCAAAGTGATATTTGGAAGCCCATAGAGGGCTATGGTGAAAAAGGAAATATCCTCAGATGAAATCTGGAAAGAAGCTTTCTGAGAAACTTCTCTGTGATGTGTGACTTCCACTCACAGAGTTACATCTGTATTTCGTGGATCTCTTTGCTTTCCTTATTTCTGTGGAATCTGAGAACAGATATTTCGGATACCTTTGAAGACTATACGGCCAAAGGAAATATCCTCTGATAACAAAGAGAAAGAAGCTTTCTGAGAAACTTCTTTGTGTTCTGTGAAATCATCTCACAGAGTTACAGCTTTCCCCTCAAGAAGCCTTTCGCTAAGACGGTTCTTGTGGAATTGGCAGAGTGATATTTGGAAGCCCATAGAGGGCTACGGTGAAAAAGGAAATATCCTCAGATGAAATCTGGAAAGAAGCTTTCTGAGAAACTGCTTAGTGTTCTGTTAATTCAACTCACAGAGTTACATCTGTATTTCGTGGATCTCTTTGCTAGCCTTATTTCTGTGGAATCTGAGAACAGATATTTCGGATCCCATTGAAGACTATAGGGCCAAAGGAAATATCCTCCGATAACAAAGAGAAAGAAGCTTTCTGAGAAACTTCTTTGTGTTCTGTGAAATCATCTCACAGAGTTACAGCTTTCCCCTCAAGAAGCCTTTCGCTAAGACAGTTCTTGTGGAATTCGCAAAGTGATATTTGGAAGCCCATAGAGGGCTATGGTGAAAAAGGAAATATCCTCAGATGAAATCTGGAAAGAAGCTTTCTGAGAAACTGCTTAGTGTTCTGTTAATTCATCTCACAGAGTTACATCTGTATTTCGTGGATCTCTTTGCTAGCCTTATTTCTGTGGAATCTGAGAACAGATATTTCGGATCCCATTGAAGAAAATAGGGCCAAAAGAAATATCCTCCGATAAAAAAGAGAAAGAAGCTTTCTGAGAAACTTCTTTGTGTTGTGTAAAATCATCTCACAGAGTTACAGCTTTCCCCTCAAGAAGCCTTTCGCTAAGACAGTTCTTGTGGAATTGGCAAAGTGATATTTGGAAGCCCATAGGGCTATGGTGAAAAAGGAAATATCCTCAGATGAAATCTGGAAAGAAGCTTTCTGAGAAACTGCTTAGTGTTCTGTTAATTCATCTCACAGAGTTACATCTGTATTTCGTGGATCTCTTTGCTAGCCTTATTTCTGTGGAATCTGAGAACAGATATTTCGGATCCCATTGAAGACTATAGGGCCAAAGGAAATATCCTCCGATAACAAAGAGAAAGAAGCTTTCTGAGAAACTTCTTGGTGTTCTGTAAAATCATCTCACAGAGTTACAGCTTTCCCCTCAAGAAGCCTTTCGCTAAGACAGTTCTTGTGGAATTGGCAAAGTGATATTTGGAAGCCCATAGAGGGCTATGGTGAAAAAGGAAATATCCTCAGATGAAATCTGGAAAGAAGCTTTCTGAGAAACTTCTCTGTGATGTGTGACTTCCACTCACAGAGTTACATCTGTATTTCGTGGATCTCTTTGCTTTCCTTATTTCTGTGGAATCTGAGAACAGATATTTCGGATACCTTGAAGACTATACGGCCAAAGGAAATATCCTCCGATAACAAAGAGAAAGAAGCTTTCTGAGAAACTTCTTTGTGTTCTGTGAAATCATCTCACAGAGTTACAGCTTTCCCCTCAAGAAGCCTTTCGCTAAGACGGTTCTTGTGGAATTGGCAGAGTGATATTTGGAAGCCCATAGAGGGATACGGTGAAAAAGGAAATATCCTCAGATGAAATCTGGAAAGAAGCTTTCTGAGAAACTGCTTAGTGTTCTGTTAATTCAACTCACAGAGTTACATCTGTATTTCGTGGATCTCTTTGCTAGCCTTATTTCTGTGGAATCTGAGAACAGATATTTCGGATCCCATTGAAGACTATAGGGCCAAAGGAAATATCCTCCGATAACAAAGAGAAAGAAGCTTTCTGAGAAACTTCTTTGTGTTCTGTGAAATCATCTCACAGAGTTACAGCTTTCCCCTCAAGAAGCCTTTCGCTAAGACAGTTCTTGTGGAATTGGCAAAGTGATATTTGGAAGCCCATAGAGGGCTATGGTGAAAAAGGAAATATCCTCAGATGAAATCTGGAAAGAAGCTTTCTGAGAAACTGCTTACTGTTCTGTTAATTCATCTCACAGAGTTACATCTGTATTTCGTGGATCTCTTTGCTAGCCTTATTTCTGTGGAATCTGAGAACAGATATTTCGGATCCCATTGAAGACAATAGGGCCAAAAGAAATATCCTCCGATAACAAAGAGAAAGAAGCTTTCTGAGAAACTTCTTTGTGTTGTGTAAAATCATCTCACAGAGTTACAGCTTTCCCCTCAAGAAGCCTTTCGCTAAGACAGTTCTTGTGGAATTGGCAAAGTGATATTTGGAAGCCCATAGAGGGCTATGGTGAAAAAGGAAATATCCTCAGATGAAATCTGGAAAGAAGCTTTCTGAGAAACTGCTTAGTGTTCTGTTAATTCATCTCACAGAGTTACATCTGTATTTTGTGGATCTCTTTGCTAGCCTTATTTCTGTGGAATCTGAGAACAGATATTTCGGATCCCATTGAAGACTATGGGGCCAAAGGAAATATCCTCCGATAACAAAGAGAAAGAAGCTTTCTGAGAAACTTCTTTGTGTTCTGTGAAATCATCTCACAGAGTTACAGCTTTCCCCTCAAGAAGCCTTTCGCTAAGACAGTTCTTGTGGAATTGGCAAAGTGATATTTGGAAGCCCATAGAGGGCTATGGTGAAAAAGGAAATATCCTCAGATGAAATCTGGAAAGAAACTTTCTGAGAAACTTCTCTGTGATGTGTGACTTCCACTCACAGCGTTACATCTGTATTTCGTGGATCTCTTTGCTATCCTTATTTCTGTGGAATCTGAGAACAGATATTTCGGATCCCTTTGAAGACTATACGGCCAAAGGAAATATCCTCCGATAACAAAGAGAAGGAAGCTTTCTGAGAAACTTCTTTGTGTTCTGTGAAATCATCTCACAGAGTTACAGCTTTCCCCTCAAGAAGCCTTTCGCTGAGACAGTTCTTGTGGAATTGGCATAGTGATATTTGGAAGCCCATAGAGGGCTATGGTGAAAAAGGAAATATCCTCAGATGAAATCTGGAAAGAAGCTTTCTGAGAAACTGCTTAGTGTTCTGTTAATTCATCTCACAGAGTTACATCTGTATTTTGTGGATCTCTTTGCTAGCCTTATTTCTGTGGAATCTGAGAACAGATATTTCGGATCCCATTGAAGACTATAGGGCCAAAGGAAATATCCTCCGATAACAAAGAGAAAGAAGCTTTCTGAGAAACTTCTTTGTGTTCTGTGAAATCATCTCACAGAGTTACAGCTTTCCCCTCAAGAAGCCTTTCGCTAAGACAGTTCTTGTGGAATTGGCAAAGTGATATTCGGAATCCCATAGAGGGCTATGGTGAAAAAGGAAATATCCTCAGATGAAATCTGGAAAGAAGCTTTCTGAGAAACTGCTTAGTGTTCTGTTAATTCATCTCACAGAGTTACATCTGTATTTCGTGGATCTCTTTGCTAGCCTTATTTCTGTGGAATCTGAGAACAGATATTTCGGATCCCATGGAAGACTATAGGGCCAAAGGAAATATCCTCCGATAACAAAGAGAAAGAAGCTTTCTGAGAAACTTCTTTGTGTTCTGTGAAATCATCTCACAGAGTTACAGCTTTCCCCTCAAGAAGCCTTTCGCTAAGACAGTTCTTGTGGAATTGGCAAAGTGATATTTGTAAGCCTGTAGAGGGCTATGGTGAAAAAGGAAATATCCTCAGATGAAATCTGGAAAGAAGCTTTCAGAGAAACTGCTTAGTGTTCTGTTAATTCATCTCACAGAGTTACATCTGTATTTCGTGGATCACTTTGCTAGCCTTATTTCTGTGGAATCTGAGAACAGATATTTCGGAACCATTTGAAGACTATAGGGCCAAAGGAAATATCCTCCGATAACAAAGAGAAAGAAGCTTTCTGAGAAACTTCTTTGTGTTCTGTAAAATCATCTAACAGAGTTACAGCTTTCCCCTCAAGAAGCCTTTCGCTAAGACAGTTCTTGTGGAATTGGCAAAGTGATATTTGGAAGCCCATAGAGGGCTATGGTGAAAAAGGAAATATCCTCAGATGAAATCTGGAAAGAAGCTTTCTGAGAAACTTCTCTGTGATGTGTGACTTCCACTCACAGAGTTACATCTGTATTTCGTGGATGTCTTTGCTATCCTTATTTCTGTGGAATCTGAGAACAGATATTTCGGATCCCATTGAAGACAATAGGGCCAAAGGAAATATCCTCCGATAACAAAGAGAAAGAAGCTTTCTGAGAAACTTCTTTGTGTTCTGTAAAATCATCTCACAGAGTTACAGCTTTCCCCTCAAGAAGCCTTTCGCTAAGACAGTTCTTGTGGAATTGGCAAAGTGATATTTGGAAGCCCATAGAGGTCTATGGTGAAAAAGGAAATATCCTCAGATGAAATCTGGAAAGAAGCTTTCTGAGAAACTGCTTAGTGTTCTGTTAATTCATCTCACAGAGTTACATCTGTATTTTGTGGATCTCTTTGCTAGCCTTATTTCTGTGGAATCTGAGAACAGATATTTCGGATCCCATTGAAGACTATAGGGCCAAAGGAAATATCCTCCGATAACAAAGAGAAAGAAGCTTTCTGAGAAACTTCTTTGTGTTCTGTGAAATCATCTCACAGAGTTACAGCTTTCCCCTCAAGAAGCCTTTCGCTAAGACAGTTCTTGTGGAATTGGGAAAGTGATATTTGGAAGCCCATAGAGGGCTATGGTGAAAAAGGAAATATCCTCAGATGAAATCTGGAAAGAAGCTTTCTGAGAAACTGCTTAGTGTTCTGTTAATTCATCTCACAGAGTTACATCTGTATTTCGTGGATCTCTTTGCTAGCCTTATTTCTGTGGAATCTGAGAACAGATATTTCGGATCCCATTGAAGACTATAGGGCCAAAGGAAATATCCTCCGATAACAAAGAGAAAGAAGCTTTCTGAGAAACTTCTTTGTGTTCTGTAAAATCATCTCACAGAGTTACAGCTTTCCCCTCAAGAAGCCTTTCGCTAAGACAGTTCTTGTGGAATTGGCAAAGTGATATTTGGAAGCCCATAGAGGGCTATGGTGAAAAAGGAAATATCCTCAGATGAAATCTGGAAAGAAGCTTTCTGAGAAACTGCTTAGTGTTCTGTTAATTCATCTCACAGAGTTACATCTGTATTTCGTGGATCTCTTTGCTAGCCTTATTTCTGTGGAATCTGAGAACAGATATTTCGGATCCAATTGAAGACTATGGGGCCAAAGGAAATATCCTCCGATAACAAAGAGAAAGAAGCTTTCTGAGAAACTTCTTTGTGTTCTGTGAAATCATCTCACAGAGTTACAGCTTTCCCCTCAAGAAGCCTTTCGCTGAGACAGTTCTTGTGGAATTGGCATAGTGATATTTGGAAGCCCATAGAGGGCTATGGTGAAAAAGGAAATATCCTCAGATGAAATCTGGAAAGAAGCTTTCTGAGAAACTGCTTAGTGTTCTGTTAATTCATCTCACAGAGTTACATCTGTATTTTGTGGATCTCTTTGCTAGCCTTATTTCTGTGGAATCTGAGAACAGATATTTCGGATCCCATTGAAGACTATAGGGCCAAAGGAAATATCCTCCGATAACAAAGAGAAAGAAGCTTTCTGAGAAACTTCTTTGTGTTCTGTGAAATCATCTCACAGAGTTACAGCTTTCCCCTAAAGAAGCCGTTCGCTAAGACAGTTCTTGCGGAATTGGCAAAGTGATATTTGGAAGCCCATAGAGGGCTATGGTGAAAAAGGAAATATCCTCAGATGAAATCTGGAAAGAAGCTTTCTGAGAAACTGCTTAGTGTTCTGTTAATTCATCTCACAGAGTTACATCTGTATTTCGTGGATCTCTTTGCTAGCCTTATTTCTGTGGAATCTGAGAACAGATATTTCGGATCCCATTGAAGACTATAGGGCCAAAGGAAATATCCTCCGATAACAAAGAGAAAGAAGCTTTCTGAGAAACTTCTTTGTGTTCTGTGAAATCATCTCACAGAGTTACAGCTTTCCCCTCAAGAAGCCTTTCGCTAAGACAGTTCTTGTGGAATTGGCAAAGTGATATTTGGAAGCCCATAGAGGGCTATGGAGAAAAAGGAAATATCCTCAGATGAAATCTGGAAAGAAGCTTTCTGAGAAACTGCTTAGTGTTCTGTTAATTCATCTCACAGAGTTACATCTGTATTTCGTGGATCTCTTTGCTAGCCTTATTTCTGTGGAATCTGAGAACAGATATTTCGGATCCCATTGAGGACTATAGGGCCAAAGGAAATATCCTACGATAACAAAGAGAAAGAAGCTTTCTGAGAAACTTCTTTGTGTTCTGTAAAATCATCTCACAGAGTTACAGCTTTCACCTCAAGAAGCCTTTCGCTAAGACAGTTCTTGTGGAATTGGCAAAGTGATATTTTGTAGCCCATAGAGGGCTATGGTGAAAAAGGAAATATCCTCAGATGAAATCTGGAAAGAAGCTTTCTGAGAAACTTCTCTGTGATGTGTGACTTCCACTCACAGAGTTACATCTGTATTTCGTGGATCTCTTTGCTATCCTTATTTCTGTGGAATCTGAGAACAGATATTTCGGATCCCTTTGAAGACTATAGGGCCAAAGGAAATATCCTCCGATAACAAAGAGAAAGAAGCTTTCTGAGAAACTTCTTTGTGTTCTGTGAAATCATATCACAGAGTTACTGCTTTCCCCTCAAGAAGCCTTTCGCTGAGACAGTTCTTGTGGAATTGGCATAGTGATATTTGCAAGCCCATAGAGGGCTATGGTGAAAAAGGAAATATCCTCAGATGAAATCTGGAAAGAAGCTTTCTGAGAAACTGCTTAGTGTTCTGTTAATTCATCTCACAGAGTTACATCTGTATTTCGTGGATCTCTTTGCTAGCCTTATTTCTGTGGAATCTGAGAACAGATATTTCGGATCCCATTGAAGACTATAGGGCCAAAGGAAATATCCTCCGATAACAGAGAGAAAGAAGCTTTCTGAGAAACTTCTTTCTGTTCTGTGAAATCATCTCACAGAGTTACAGCTTTCCCCTCAAGAAGCCTTTCGCTAAGACAGTTCTTGTGGAATTGGCAAAGTGATATTTGGAAGCCCATAGAGGGCTATGGTGAAAAAGGAAATATCCTCAGATGAAATCTGGAAAGAAGCTTTCTGAGAAACTGCTTAGTGTTCTGTTAATTCATCTCACAGAGTTACATCTGTATTTCGTGGATCTCTTTGCTAGCCTTATTTCTGTGGAATCTGAGAACAGATATTTCGGATCCCATTGAAGACTATAGGGCCAAAGGAAATATCCTCCGATAACAAAGAGAAAGAAGCTTTCTGAGAAACTTCTTTGTGTTCTGTAAAATCATCTCACAGAGTTACAGCTTTCCACTCAAGAAGCCTTTCGCTAAGACAGTTCTTGTGGAATTGGCAATGTGATATTTGGAAGCCCATAGAGGGCTATGGTGAAAAAGGAAATATCCTCAGATGAAATCTGGAAAGAAGCTTTCTGAGAAACTGCTTAGTGTTCTGTTAATTCATCTCACAGAGTTACATCTGTATTTTGTGAATCTCTTTGCTAGCCTTATTTCTGTGGAATCTGAGAACAGATATTTCGGATCCCATTGAAGACTATAGGGCCAAAGGAAATATCCTCCGATAACAAAGAGAAAGAAGCTTTCTGAGAAACGTCTTTGTGTTCTGTGAAATCATCTCACAGAGTTACAGCTTTCCCCTCAAGAAGCCTTTCGCTAAGACAGTTCTTGTGGAATTGGCAAAGTGATATTTGGAAGCCCATAGAGGGCTATGGTGAAAAAGGAAATATCCTCAGATGAAATCTGGAAAGAAGCTTTCTGAGAAACTGCTTAGTGTTCTGTTAATTCATCTCACAGAGTTACATCTGTATTTCGTGGATCTCTTTGCTCGCCTTATTTCTGTGGAATCTGAGAACAGATATTTCGGATCCCATTGAAGACTATAGGGCCAAAGGAAATATTCTCCGATAACAAAGAGAAAGAAGCTTTCTGAGAAACTTCTTTGTGTTCTGTGAAATCATCTCACAGAGTTACAGCTTTCCCCTCAAGAAGCCTTTCGCTAAGACAGTTCTTGTGGAATTGGCAAAGTGATATTTGGAAGCCCATAGAGGGCTATGGTGAAAAAGGAAATATCCTCAGATGAAATCTGGAAAGAAGCTTTCTGAGAAACTGCTTAGTGTTCTGTTAATTCATCTCACAGAGTTACATCTGTATTTCGTGGATCTCTTTGCTAGCCTTATTTCTGTGGAATCTGAGAACAGATATTTCGGATCCCATTGAAGACTATAGGGCCAAAGGAAATATCCTCCGATAACAAAGAGAAAGAAGCTTTCTGAGAAACTTCTTTGTGTTCTGTGAAATCATCTCACAGAGTTACAGCTTTCCCCTCAAAAAGCCTTTCGCTAAGACAGTTCTTGTGGAATTGGCAAAGTGATATTTGGAAGCCCATAGAGGGCTATGGTGAAAAAGGAAATATCCTCAGATGAAATCTGGAAAGAAGCTTTCTGAGAAACTGCTTAGTGTTCTGTTAATTCATCTCACAGAGTTACATCTGTATTTCGTGGATCTCTTTGCTAGCCTTATTTCTGTGGAATCTGAGAACAGATATTTCGGATCCCATTGAAGACTATAGGGCCAAAGGAAATATCCTCCGATAACAAAGAGAAAGAAGCTTTCTGAGAAACTTCTTTGTGTTCTGTGAAATCATCTCACAGAGTTACAGCTTTCCCCTCAAGAAGCCTTTCGCTAAGACAGTTCTTGTGGAATTGGCAAAGTGATATTTGGAAGCCCATAGAGGGCTATGGTGAAAAAGGAAATATCCTCAGATGAAATCTGGAAAGAAGCTTTCTGAGAAACTGCTTAGTGTTCTGTTAATTCATCTCACAGAGTTACATCCGTATTTCGTGGATCTCTTTGCTAGCCTTATTTCTGTGGAATCTGAGAACAGATATTTCGGATCCCTTTGAAGACTATAGTGCCAAAGGAAATATCCTCCGATAACAAAGAGAAAGAAGCTTTCTGAGAAACTTCTTTGTGTTCTGTGAAATCATCTCACAGAGTTACAGCTTTCCCCTCAAGAAGCCTTTCGCTAAGACAGTTCTTGTGGAATTGGCAAAGTGATATTTGGAAGCCCATAGAGGGCTATGGTGAAAAAGGAAATATCCTCAGATGAAATCTGGAAACAAGCTTTCTGAGAAACTGCTTAGTGTTCTGTTAATTCATCTCACAGAGTTACATCTGTATTTCGTGGATCTCTTTGCTAGCCTTATTTCTGTGGAATCTGAGAACAGATATTTCGGATCCCATTGAAGACTATAGGGCCAAAGGAAATATCCTCCGATAACAAAGAGAAAGAAGCTTTCTGAGAAACTTCTTTGTGTTCTGTGAAATCATCTCACAGAGTTACAGCTTTCCCCTCAAGAAGCCTTTCGCTAAGACAGTTCTTGTGGAATTGGCAAAGTGATATTTGGAAGCCCATAGAGGGCTATGGTGAAAAAGGAAATATCCTCAGATGAAATCTGGAAAGAAGCTTTCTGAGAAACTGCTTAGTGTTCTGTTAATTCATCTCACAGAGTTACATCCGTATTTCGTGGATCTCTTTGCTAGCCTTATTTCTGTGGAATCTGAGAACAGATATTTCGGATCCCTTTGAAGACTATAGTGCCAAAGGAAATATCCTCCGATAACAAAGAGAAAGAAGCTTTCTGAGAAACTTCTTTGTGTTCTGTGAAATCATCTCACAGAGTTACAGCTTTCCCCTCAAGAAGCCTTTCGCTAAGACAGTTCTTGTGGAATTGGCAAAGTGATATTTGGAAGCCCATAGAGGGCTATGGTGAAAAAGGAAATATCCTCAGATGAAATCTGGAAAGAAGCTTTCTGAGAAACTGCTTAGTGTTCTGTTAATTCATCTCACAGAGTTACATCTGTATTTCGTGGATCTATTTGCTAGCCTTATTTCTGTGGAATCTGAGAACAGATATTTCGGATCCCATTGAAGACTATAGGGCCAAAGGAAATAAACTCCGATAACAAAGGGAAAGAAGCTTTCTGAGAAACTTCTTTGTGTTCTGTGAAATCATCTCACAGAGTTACAGCTTTCCCCTCAAGAAGCCTTTCGCTAAGACAGTTCTTGTGGAATTGGCAAAGTGATATTTGGAAGCCCATAGAGGGCTATGGTCAAAAAGGAAATATCCTCAGATGAAATCTGGAAAGAAGCTTTCTGAGAAACTGCTTAGTGTTCTGTTAATTCATCTCACAGTGTTACATCTGTATTTCTTGGATATCTTTGCTAGCCTTATTTCTGTGGAATCTGAGAACAGATATTTCGGATCCCATTGAAGACTATAGGGCCAAAGGAAATATCCTCCGATAACAAAGAGAAAGAAGCTTTCTGAGAAACTTCTTTGTGTTCTGTGAAATCATCTCACAGAGTTACAGCTTTCCCCTCAAGAAGCCTTTCGCTAAGACAGTTCTTGTGGAATTGGCAAAGTGATATTTGGAAGCCCATAGAGGGCTATGGTGAAAAAGGAAATATCCTCAGATGAAATCTGGAAAGAAGCTTTCTGAGAAACTGCTTAGTGTTCTGTTAATTCATCTCACAGAGTTACATCTGTATTTCGTGGATCTCTTTGCTAGCCTTATTTCTGTGGAATCTGAGAACAGATATTTCGGATCCCTTTGAAGACTATAGGGCCAAAGGAAATATCCTCCGATAACAAAGAGAAAGAAGCTTTCTGAGAAACTTCTTTGTGTTCTGTGAAATCATCTCACAGAGTTACAGCTTTCCCCTCAAGAAGCCTTTCGCTAAGACAGTTCTTGTGGAATTGGCAAAGTGATATTTGGAAGCCCATAGAGGGCTATGGTGAAAAAGGAAATATCCTCAGATGAAATCTGGAAAGAAGCTTTCTGAGAAACTGCTTAGTGTTCTGTTAATTCATCTCACAGAGTTACAACCGTATTTCGTGGATCTCTTTGCTAGCCTTATTTCTGTGGAATCTGAGAACTGATATTTCGGATCCCTTTGAAGACTATAGTGCCAAAGGAAATATCCTCCGATAACAAAGAGAA